>NC_084589.1:4832147-5173397 GCF_033807715.1 Cololabis saira
AGCAGTCTGAGGGATCTCCTGCAGCAATCTGAGGGATCTCCTGCAGCAATCTGAAGGATCTCCTGCAGCAATCTGGGGGATCTCCTGCAGCAATCTGAGGGATCTCCTGCAGCAGTCTGAAAGATCTCCTGCAGCAATCTGAGGGATATCCTGCAGCAATCTGAAGGATCTCCTGCAGCAATCTGAAGGATCTCCTGCAGCAATCTGAGGGATCTCGTGCAGAGGTCTGAGGGATCTCCTGCAGAGGTCTGAGGGATCTCCTGCAGCAATCTGAGGGATCTCCTGTAGCAATCTGAGGGATCTCCTGCAGCAGTCTAAAGATCTCCTGCAGCAATCTGAGGGATCTCCTGCAGCAATCTGAAGGATCTCCTGCAGCAATCTGAAGTATCCCCTGCAGCAATCTGAGGGATCTCAATTCAATTTTATTTGTATAGCGTTTAATACAACAGATGTTGTCTCTAGACGCTTTCCAGAGATCCAGAACATGAACATAAACATACACATAAACATGAACATAAACATAAACATAAACCCCCGAGCAATTATTATATAAACAATGGCAGGTAAAAACTCCCATAGTGGGAGAAAAACCTTAAGCCAAACAGTGGCAAGGAAAAACTCCCCTTTAGGAGGGAAGAAACCTTGAACAGGACCAGGCTCATAAGGGGGGACCCTCCTGCCGAAGGCCAGACTGGGGGAGTCAGGGACATCAGCAGCACACAGCAGGCAGGTGGAAGCAGCAGCGGGATGACCAGAGGTGGGGCGGGGGGGGCGTCAGCAGCACACAACAGTCATGTGGAAGCAGCAGCGGGATGACCAGAGGGGGGGGGGGGGGGTGCAGGCAGGCGGAAGCAGCAACAGCAGACATCCACGTAGGCAGGTGGAAGCAGCAACGGGATGACCGGGGATGGGGGGGGGGGGGGCGGCACAAGAAACTACAGGAACGATGGACAAAAATGATAGCTATGAGATATTTATAGTAAATAAAAATGGTAATGGAGAAGAGAGGCAGGGAAAAGGAGAGGAGAAGAAGGGTGAGAGGCACCACCCAGCGGATCATGTCGGTGCCCCCCTGCAGCATAAGCCTATAGCAGCATATCTACCGCAAAGCTATATTTGAGACTAACTATTATAGTTCTCCTGCAGCAATCTGAGGGATCTCCTGCAGAGGTCTGAAGGATCTCCTGCAGCAATCTAAGGGATCTCCTGCAGCAGTCTGAAAGATCTCCTGCAGCAATCTGAGGGATCTCCTGCAGCAATCTGAAGGATCTCCTGCAGCAATCTGAAGGATCTCCTGCAGCAATCTGAAGGATCTCCTGCAGCAATCTGAGGGATCTCCTGCAGAGGTCTGAGGAATCTCCTGCAGCAATCTGAGGGGTCTCCTGCAGCAATCGGAAGGATCTCCTGCAGAGGTCTGAGGGATATCCTGCAGCAGTCTGAGGGATCTCCTGCAGCAGTCTGAGGGATCTCCTGCAGCAATCTGAGGGATCTCCTGCAGCAATCTGAAGGATCTCCTGCAGCAATCTGGGGGATCTCCTGCAGCAATCTGAGGGATCTCCTGCAGCAGTCTGAAAGATCTCCTGCAGCAATCTGAGGGATATCCTGCAGCAATCTGAAGGATCTCCTGCAGCAATCTGAAGGATCTCCTGCAGCAATCTGAGGGATCTCGTGCAGAGGTCTGAGGGATCTCCTGCAGAGGTCTGAGGGATCTCCTGCAGCAATCTGAGGGATCTCCTGTAGCAATCTGAGGGATCTCCTGCAGCAGTCTAAAGATCTCCTGCAGCAATCTGAGGGATCTCCTGCAGCAATCTGAAGGATCTCCTGCAGCAATCTGAAGTATCCCCTGCAGCAATCTGAGGGATCTCAATTCAATTTTATTTGTATAGCGTTTAATACAACAGATGTTGTCTCTAGACGCTTTCCAGAGATCCAGAACATGAACATAAACATACACATAAACATGAACATAAACATAAACATAAACCCCCGAGCAATTATTATATAAACAATGGCAGGTAAAAACTCCCATAGTGGGAGAAAAACCTTAAGCCAAACAGTGGCAAGGAAAAACTCCCCTTTAGGAGGGAAGAAACCTTGAACAGGACCAGGCTCATAAGGGGGGACCCTCCTGCCGAAGGCCAGACTGGGGGAGTCAGGGACATCAGCAGCACACAGCAGGCAGGTGGAAGCAGCAGCGGGATGACCAGAGGTGGGGCGGGGGGGGCGTCAGCAGCACACAACAGTCATGTGGAAGCAGCAGCGGGATGACCAGAGGGGGGGGGGGGGGGTGCAGGCAGGCGGAAGCAGCAACAGCAGACATCCACGTAGGCAGGTGGAAGCAGCAACGGGATGACCGGGGATGGGGGGGGGGGGGCGGCACAAGAAACTACAGGAACGATGGACAAAAATGATAGCTATGAGATATTTATAGTAAATAAAAATGGTAATGGAGAAGAGAGGCAGGGAAAAGGAGAGGAGAAGAAGGGTGAGAGGCACCACCCAGCGGATCATGTCGGTGCCCCCCTGCAGCATAAGCCTATAGCAGCATATCTACCGCAAAGCTATATTTGAGACTAACTATTATAGTTCTCCTGCAGCAATCTGAGGGATCTCCTGCAGAGGTCTGAAGGATCTCCTGCAGCAATCTAAGGGATCTCCTGCAGCAGTCTGAAAGATCTCCTGCAGCAATCTGAGGGATCTCCTGCAGCAATCTGAAGGATCTCCTGCAGCAATCTGAAGGATCTCCTGCAGCAATCTGAAGGATCTCCTGCAGCAATCTGAGGGATCTCCTGCAGAGGTCTGAGGAATCTCCTGCAGCAATCTGAGGGGTCTCCTGCAGCAATCGGAAGGATCTCCTGCAGAGGTCTGAGGGATATCCTGCAGCAGTCTGAGGGATCTCCTGCAGCAGTCTGAGGGATCTCCTGCAGCAATCTGAGGGATCTCCTGCAGCAATCTGAAGGATCTCCTGCAGCAATCTGGGGGATCTCCTGCAGCAATCTGAGGGATCTCCTGCAGCAATCTGAGGGATCTCCTGCAGCAATCTGAAGGATCTCCTGCAGGAGTCTGAGGGATCTCCTGCAGCAATCTGAGGGATCTCCTACAGAGGTCTGAGGGATCTCCTGCAGCAATCTGAGGGATCCCCTGCAGCAATCTTAGGGATCTCCTGCAGAGGTCTGAGGGATCTCCTGCAGCAATCTGAGGGATCTCCTGCAGCAGTCTGAAAGATCTCATGCAGCAATCTGAGGGATCTCCTGCAGCAATCTGAAAGATCTCCTGCAGCAATCTGAGGGATCTCCTGCAGCAATCTGAGGGATCTCCTGTAGTAGTCTGAGGGATCTCCTGCAGCAATCTGAGGGATCTCCTGCAGAGGTCTGAGGGATCTCCTGCAGCAGTCTGAAAGATCTCATGCAGCAATCTGAGGGATCTCCTGCAGCAATCTGAAGGATCTCCTGCAGCAATCTGAGGGATCTCCTGCAGCAATCTGAGGGATCTCCTGCAGAGGTCTGAGGGATCTCCTGCAGCAATCGGAAGGATCTCCTGCAGAGGTCTGAGGGATCTCCTGCAGCAATCTGAGGGATCTCCTGCAGAGGTCTGAGGGATCTCCTGCAGAGTTCTGAGGGATCTCCTGCAGCAGTCTGAAATATCTCCTGCAGGAATCTGAGGGATCTCCTGCAGCAATCTGAGGGATCTCCTGCAGCAATCGGAAGGATCTCCTGCAGAGGTCTGGGGGATCTCCTGTAGAGGTCTGAAGGATCTCCTGCAGCAGTCTGAGGGATCTCCTGCAACAGTCTGAGGGATCTCCTGCAACAGTCTGAGGGATCTCCTGCAACAGTCTGGGGGATCTCCTGCAACAGTCTGAGGGATCTCCTGCAGCAGTCTGAAGGATCTTCTGTACAGGTATGAAGGATCTCCTGTAGAGGTCTGAAGGATTTCCTGCAGAGATCTGAGGGATCTCCTGCAGAGGTCTGAGCGATTTCCTGCAGAGGTCTGAGGGATCTCCTGCAGAGGTCTGAGGGATCTCCTGCAGAGGTCTGAGGGATCTCCTGTACAGGTCTGAGGGATCTCCTGTACAGGTCTGAGGGATCTCCTGCAGCAGTCTGAGGGATCTCCTGCAGAGGTCTGAGGGATCTCCTGTAGAGGTCTGAGGGATCTCCTGCAGAGGTCTGATGGATCTCCTGTACAGGTCTGAGGGATCTCCTGTACAGGTCTGAGGGATCTCCTGTACAGGTCTGAGGGATCTCCTGCAGCAGTCTGAGGGATCTCCTGCAGAGGTCTGAAGGATCTCCTGTAGAGGTTTGAGGGATCTCCTGCAGAGGTCTGAAGGATCTCCTGTAGAGGTCTGAAGGGTCTCCAGTGCAGGTCTGAGGGATCTCCTGTAGAGGTCTGAAGGGTCTCCTGTAGAGGTCTGCAGAGGTCTGAGGGATCTCCTGTACAGGTCTGAGGGATCTCCTGCAGAGGTCTGAGGGATCTCCTGCAGAGGTCTGAGGGATCTCCTGTAGAGGTCTGAAGGGTGTCCAGTACAGGTCTGAGGGATCTCCTGCAGAGGTCTGAAGGATCTCCTGCAGAGGTCTGAAGGATCTCCTGTAGAGGTCTGAAGGGTGTCCAGTACAGGTCTGAGGGATCTCCTGCAGAGGTCTGAAGGATCTCCTGCAGAGGTCTGAAGGATCTCCTGCAGAGGTCTGAGGGATCTCCTGCAGTTCCAGTCCAGTGCTGCCCTGGTGAACCCTAAGGTCTCTATATTACTCTGCCACCTCCACTTCTTGAGTCATGATGGTATAACAGTAGGTCTGCAGTTATGTGGTTCCATATCTTCAGATCTACATCTTGCTGTGTAGCATTGCTTCTCATAATTAAACTTATCAATAGTGTATTCAGTCTTACCCTGTGGTGCGTGAGAAATTATGAACCTGCATGTTGCCAACTGCAATTGTAAAAACTATAAGATGTCTCCTGCTTGCACTAGGATCTACAAAACCAATCTAACCTCACAACCAACCATATCTAATTTAAGATTCTGCAAATAACCCTCCATGACATTTTTAAGTCCTATTTGAATGTTCCTTGATAAAAAGGTGGGTCCTTCTGTTTCCAAAATCTGTCTAAGACATCTTGGGATGAAGTTTTCATAGCATTTGACACTGTGAACAGCATCAATAGATTGCTCATGTCAGAAAGAGTAACTTAGCATAGTTAAAAAAAAAATTTTTTTTAAAAGGTGCTTTTAGAGTTGTTAGTATCTGTGTGGACCAAAAAAGATACAGATTTTTCATATAGTACATGGGATCAAAGCATATTAACTTTCCTTCAAGCCAAGCAACAATATGTTCCATACGTGTGTGATGGGTGGATGTGTGTGAATGCTCAGTGACCAGAGTGTGCTGGTGAGGATATTGGGTACCCCTGTGGATGAGCAGGATGTCGTTTTCATTGACTGGACGGTGAACCATCTCTGAGTCCGGCTGGCCAGCCAGTAGATGCTCGTAGAACCACTCGGAGCGATCCTTGAATGGCTGAGGGAGCAAACACAAGCTTCATTCAATTTGATTTATATAGCGTCTATTACAAGTAATCTATAGGCCCAGAACATGAGCCCCGAGCATAACCATCACCCTACTGGACTTCATACACATCATTTACCATGTGGCCACGCTTTCAACATTCAAGAAATGAAGTTTCAACTGATGGCTGAATGTACCTATCAGTGCAGTCAGAACCACCTGGAGCTGAACCCGCTCAAGACTGTGGAGATGACGGTGGACTTTACAGCCCTGTCAACAGCACTGTCCCCACCACAGACTCCTTTAGGTTCCTGTCTCCACCACAGACTCCTTCAGGTTCCTGGGTCCACCACAGACTCCTTCAGGTTCCTGTCTCCACCACAGACTCCTTCAGGTTCCTGGGTCCACCACAGACTCCTTCAGGTTCCTGGGTCCACCACAGACTCCTTCAGGTTCCTGGATCCACCACAGACTCCTTCAGGTTCCTGTCTCCACCACAGACTCCTTCAGGTTCCTGGGTCCACCACAGACTCATTTAGGTTCCTGTCTCCACCACAGACTCCTTCAGGTTCCTGGATCCACCACAGACTCCTTCAGGTTCCTGGGGTCCACCATCTCCCGGGACCTGAAGTGGACCTGAAGTGGTCCTGAAGTGGACCTGAAGTGGACCTGAAGTGGACCTGAAGTGGACCTGAAGTGGACCTGAAGTGGTCCACCCACATCAACTCTGTCAGGAAGAAGCTCAGCAGAGGTTGTACTTCCTGCGTCAACTCAGGAAGTTTAACCTCCACAGCAGCTGCTGATCACCTTCTACACTGCCATAATCCAGTCCGTCCTCTGCACTTCCATCACTGTCTGGTTTGGATCAGCCACCAAACTAGACAGAACAGACTGCAATGGACAATCAGGTCTGCAGAGAGGATAATTGGGACTAACCCCCCATCTATCGATGACTTGTACCGGTCCAGGACCAGGAAACGGGCAGGTAGCATCTCTGCAGACCCCTCACACCCAGCATACCCAAGAACTTGATTCAGTTTTATTTTTATAGCGTTTATTTCAACATAAGTCGTCTCTGGGAAATGTTGATAAATCACTCAGATGATTTTATCCACAATTTCAAGGGTAATGGATTTGCACCTCCCTTTGACCCCTGCAGTTACTTGAAGATGTTAAACCAAAACCAATCCATTTTTAACAATATTATTATTTTGCATATCTGCATTGTTTTACTTTAATTGTTTCGTACTGAATACAAAAGAAGCTATACAATTGCTTTGTACCTTGTAGAATGACAATAAAAGGCATTCAATTAAATGCTGCCCATGAATGTACGGTTTTATTTTTCCTGCGAATTCCATGGTAATTTCCTTTTATAAGTGTCAATACACCATACCACAATGCTCTCTCAAAGTATTTAGACAGGATCCCCTTAAATTGCATTCACGTCTTACCTGGCCCTTAATGATATGCATAAATCGTGACATCAACTCCGGGCACTCCAGAAGAAAGTGGAAGTGGTTAAAAATGATCTTTGGATTTCTAGAAAAGGAGTGAGCAGGGAAATGCAAAAAAAAGATTAAGATTGAGCAAAGACCCAAGATCAGAAATACATGATGAGAAACATGAAAAGGCAGATCAATACTCCATGTTTTATGAGTCAGGAGGTTGATGAATGACCAACGCCAATATTGACTCACCTGGTTACAAAACACTTGAGCACCTCGTCATGCTTGCAGACGAACTCTATGAAGTGGGGCGACGTCATTCTGATGGACAGAAGAAGGGAAGGGAAGAGAGAAACACGGAGGATGAAGCTGAATTACAACAGAATCAAGACCTGACCCAAAACCAGGACGCAACTCAATGCAGGGCCTTCTTATCTTTTTTAAACTGACTTCAAAGGTTTAAACAGTTAAAGGGTTTTTATTTGTTTCCATTTTCTTACTGGAAAAGAAAAAAAAAAACATTGACAATATAAGTGTCTCTCTCCTCTCTCTGCTCTTCAATCTCTCTTTCCTATCTCGTTTCCCTGCTCTGGCAAGCTGCTCTTCAGCCCCCCCAAACCCCTTATGATCCAGGTCCTGGTCCAGGTTTCTACCCCCTTATGATCCAGGTCCTGGTCCAGGTTTCTACCCCCTTATGATCCAGGTCCTGGTCCAGGTTTCTACCCCCTTATGATCCAGGTCCTGGTCCAGGTTTCTACCCCCTTATGATCCAGGTCCTGGTCCAGGTTTCTACTCCCTTATGATCCAGGTCCTGGTCCAGGTTTCTACTCCCTTATGATCCAGGTCCTGGTCCAGGTTTCTACCCCCTTATGATCCAGGTCCTGGTCCAGGTTTCTTCCCTCCTAAAGGGGAGTTTTTCTTGCCACTGTTTGGCTTAAGGTTTTTCTCCCACTAGGGGAGTTTTTACCTGCCATTGTTTATATAATAATTGCTCGGGGGTTTATGTTCATGTTCTGGGTCTCTGGAAAGATCCTAGAGACAACTTCTGTTGTAATAAGACAACTATATAAATAAAATTGAATTGAAGAATAATTATGGTGATAAGATACTAGAATAAAGGTGATACCAGTCACAATCTGTCTTTTAGATGTGCCAGGGGGATGAGAGAAAAAGATAAAAAAAAACATCCAATGAAAGTTTAGACACAGTGGGAACCGCCTCAAAGATACCAGGGAAAAGAGAAAAGGGGCAGTTAGCCACGTCGCTAAGGCTGAACAGTCCCATAATCCATGCATTTAAAATATGACGTAAACCTGAAAGACTCAGACGTTTCTGCAGGACAGCTTGGGCTTTATCCTCTGTGTGGAAGAGTAAAGCTCCCCGGACTCTTGTATTTCTAAGATTGAAACACTTAGCATTCAGTGCGTTTACATGGGAAGTTTACTTCCTCTTTTATTCAGAATTAAAATTAAATCCGATTCAAAATGAGTAAAAATGACCATGTAAACACCTAATTCCGAATGAAAATGGCCATTCCGAATTGCACTTGCACTTACAGTGCAAAGGCCCTATTTTATCTGTAGGAATTGTTCTTGTTCTCGTTTTTATTTTTCTCGTTTTTCTTCCGACGAAATGAGGGCCTTTTTCCCCCCTAAACGTGCCCCAAAAGTCACCAACTTTTGCACCAAGCCAGGCCTGGCGAAAAAATTTGATATTTAATGGTTTGCATTAATGGGCGTGGCCTAATGGCTCAACAGCGCCCCATAGAAAACTTTGTGCCTCAAGCCCCACAATACGGTTTGACGTACATGCACGGAAATCGGTACACACCTGTATCATGTCGCAACTTAAAGAAAAGTCTCTTGGCGCTATGGCCCAAACCCAACAGGAAGTCGGCCATTTTGAATTAATCGTGTAATTTCTGCAGTTAATGCGGCCCAAACCGTAACGTGCACCCAAGTGTGTTATACATCAAAATGTGCGTCTCCATCCTGCAACAATGCGCATTACTTTTCTCTTTCAAAAGTGTTACCGTGGTGACGCTAGACGCCAAAAAGCGCCCGCCCTTCATCTGATTGGTCCATATTTGATAGTTCCTATTTTCTGCCATAACTTTTGAATAGTTTGACATAGAGAGTCGTGGGTGGGTCACCTTAATCAATTCAATTCATTTATTAAGGACTGCACAACAAGTCGGCAGAATTTGCTTTCGGCACAGCATAGTGGCAGCACATAGTACTGTGTGGCAACAGACATCAGTTTATACATTTAACATACATGAGCAGACATCGACATTAAAGCAGACATTAAAGCAGACATTTACAATTACATTTACAACATTTAATCATCAATAGTACGGCATTGGGGGCCTCTGAAAAAATAAAAATGTCCTTTTAGCACTGGATATAGAAGTAAATAGTCCTTTTGGGCTATATTTGATTGAAAAAGATCAACTTTGTCTTTGTTACCGTACACCTTGTATATAGATATGAGTGTTAATGCTGGAAAAATGAGCACTGACCCTTGTGGCATCTGACATGAGCAGCACATGTAGAAGGCCTGGATAACGGCGCTGAGACGACTGGCTGTCATGGAGACCACGTCCTCCCTGTCGGCGTATGCCTCCACCTCCATGGCGATCTGACGGTCCAGCAGGGAGGAAAGCTTCGGCGTTGCTCCAAAGTGCTCGGACTCACACTGTTTGAGAAGCAGGGAGGCTATCTCACTACCCGAGGAGGACGGGTTCTTCAGATCCTTCTCCAGCTCTGTGGATATGAGCACCAGCCACTCTTCCAGCGAGTGCCAGAGCAGCTCCAGAGGCTGCAGACGGAGAGAAAGGAGGCAAAACACACGCTGACAAAAACCATTACAGTCAAAAAGAAAAAGTGATCCCTGAACAGATTATTAAAAACAACTTCAAAGTCATGTGAAGGTTTTGAGAGGCTTTGGCAACTTGTTAAAATTATCTGGGATTAATCCAGGATCGCTTTCAAAAGAAAAAAAAATCTGAAATTAAGAAAAAGATTTGAAAATTCGAAAGAAAAACTTGAGCCCCCAGGGTATAAATAAGGGATAATGCCCTTCGAGGTGAAACATTATCGGAAATATATGGATGACGCGGGGGCGTGAACCACTTCGCGTCGGCCGGTTTGCCTCTGCGAATAGTATATATTTATGTTAATGTCCACCTGGAAGGGCATTATCCCGCTTATACCGCGGTCACTTACCAAAAAACATAAATATTAAATAAGTTATTCATGCTTTAATGTGTTTTCAGTGTAAATCATTCGTTTTATAACAAGCCACAGCTGAGCGACTATTTAATCTCTCGTCTGCAGCCGTTCTAACCTGGTAAATTACAAAGTTTTTTAACAAGCCATAACTCAGTTTCCTTGGTAACAGGAGATATTCTAGTCCACTCAGCTCTGCTATTTTATTTTCTCTCTTCTGCATCACAGTCATCAAAATTGTTAAATTCACCAAATAAGTTAAAAGAAATTACAAAATCCCTCATGTCACCGTCCTGCGGTAGCCGGCTCTTCTTCTCTGAATCTCCGTTGCCGTGGTTACCACCTGGCAGTTGATCCAGCGCAATGATATTAAAGTTATCAGGCAATTTGACCAAACTTGTTTTCTAGGTGTAGGTTATGACTTATAACCTCCACCTGCCAGCCAATCAGAATCCAGTATTCACACAGACCGTGGTATAAGTTTATACATCCCAAGGATGATGACCATGGCAAACATTAATGGTGACCCGTAGCCAGGCCAGAATGGACTGCTTGGTGCAGGAGACGGCAGCGCTGGGACTGCTCAAAGCTCGGCCGTGTCCTGCTCTATGGGAAGGGCAACAAGATGCTGCTCCCGTTCAGCAAGGGCCGCTATCAGAGAGGCCTTACTTATTCAGGACTCAAGGGTGAAGGTGGTGGGCTGTGAAGTCTGGACCAGAAGTACTGGGGATAGCAGAGTCCCAGCTGTGACGCAGGGCTTTGGTCAGAAGAAGCAGAACCGCAGCGTGTGGAGTTCTTGGCCCCAGGCATTCAAGGATGTTCTCCCCAGTCCTTCAAACCTCTACATCTGAGGCAAGACCAACTCCCCACTGACCTGGGACAGGTTCCCTCAATCACATCTTGAGTAGCTGCCCGACAGTCCTGGGGGGAAGACACTACTGACACAACCTCCTACTTCTCATCTGCATATCTAAAAAGAAACGAGGGCAAGGCGAGTGGAGGCGAGTGGAGTCGCACTGAGTAGGTACTAGTGTAAAAGCGCCATAAGAGGAAAGTGGTCTGTTGTCAGTTGTACCACGATGAGGGGGGAGCCCCACTTCCAGACCAAACCTGCAGCTGGGCTGTTCACCTGGCAACAGATTAGAGCAACAAGGTGATCTAAGAAGTCGGCTGAAGTTTCCAGACTACATACAACAACTTCCTTGAGGCAAGACATCATAGTTGCAGCCAATCATTTGCAGCATAGGTGCAGATGCTCCCAGTAGAGTTCACAGTCTCCTGAGGACTGAATCAACAAGGCAAATGGACAGAAGTGGGCCAAGTCCCAGTAGCTGGTGGAGAAGGGAAAGGGGGCAGGCTGGAGACACACTTGGAACCAGTTGAAGTGGAATCAAAGGTGTGATAGCCAGTCACTCTGCAGGGTCTACTCCCGTTTCACTGGTGCTGCAATAGAGGGTCTGCATTGACGTCACTTCCCCACTGGACCAGCCCCCTTACTCACTGAGTGGTAAAAACAGCTGCAACTAGTGGAGAAGACGGGATAACAGCTGATTATGGGCTTAAATTAAAGGCACTTGGACTTGACAGTGACCCGTACAGTTACCCCAAGAACCAGTGGTCCATGGACATTAATATTTGGTACAGTTACCAAGAACCAGTGGTCCATGGACATTAATATTTGGTACAGTTACCCCAAGAACCAGTGGTCCATGGACATTAATATTCAGCCACAAATCCAGTTCCCTGATATTTATATGTACTTAATTTCTACACTGGGGAAATACACGAAGCTTGAAGGCTTACAAAAGTGTTGACGCTTGGTCCGACTTCAAGGCAGGATTTGTTGGAGAAATTAAAGTGATGAGGACACCGAACTTTATGATTTGACCGTTTAACGTTAGCTACCCAAAAATCCAACATTACCTGATACAAAATGGGAACCGCAAATCCACGTTTGGGTGCCTGGAATCCAGTTGTTTCTGAGAACTGCAGCGATCCATTTGTCTCTCTTAAAGGGGACCTATTCTGAAAAACAGGTTTTTTCTTGCTTTAACATATATAAAGTTGTCTCCCCTCAGCCTGCCAACTCAGAGAAGGAGGAAAGCAACCAGATTCTGCACTGTCTGTACAGCCGCCCGGATGAGCCTTCCAGTGTGATGTGGATATACGAGCCAATAAGATTATGCTCCCGTTGTTACGTAACCAAAATGCAATTTACATAGGTTGGCCTCCGATGCGTGAAACCACGCCCACAACTAACTCCACCGGCCGGAGCTTCCCCCATTTTTTCATAGCGGTGTATCATGTCATTCAGGCAGCCAATCAGCACAGAGCCTCATTATCATAGCCCCGCCCACTCAGAATCCTGCATAGATAATGAGGTTAGAGAATGGGAAGATAAAGACATAGCTCAGAGGCTGAATTTCTAATTTATTTAGCAAAAACAATCAAAACCTTGTTTTCAAAGACATTCAAGGCCTGTTTAAAATAGGAATTAGATGCCATAATAGGTCCCCTTTAAGCTTATTTTTCGTCAATCTGTAAAACGATAACTCCAATTTCTTGCTACATCTATGAGTACAGTCGATTCCACAACAGCTGTTTCCCATTTTAGATGTTTTCCAGTTGCTCAAAGTTCAATTCAATTCAATTTTATTTATATAGCGTCTAATACAACAGAGTTGTCTCTAGACGCTTTCCAGAGACCCATACCCAGAACATGACCCCCGAGCAGTTATTACATAAACAATGGCAGGTAAAAACTCCCCTAGTGGGAGAAAAACCTTAAGCCAAACAGTGGCAAGGAAAAACTCCCCTTTAGGAGGGAAGAAACCTTGAGCAGGACGAGGCTCGTAAGGGGGGACCCTCCTGCAGTGAAGGTGTACGCTGCCACACAGTCTTTCTGCCACTCAGTCTTTCTGACACTCAGTGGGCGTAACCCGCTGTGAAGTCACATCTGTGACGTCATTCCCTCTATAGATTTTTGCCACTCAGTATGAGTAAGGGGGCGTGGCCAGAGTAGGGGGCGTGGTCCAGTGGGGAAATGACATCAATGCAGGCCCTCTATCCACCTTATTCCTGGAGGCTCTACTGTAGAAACGGTTATGGGTGTAACTTCCGGTGAGACGCGGGAAGCAGCGTAAAGCCATTGACTAACCATGGCAGCTGAGCGCGAACAGTGGTTTATTTTAAAGCAATTTGCTTTCAATCTAGCAGAGAAGTTACAGTTTTGTTTTCTGACATTTAATGTTTAACATATTTATCAACCGTAGCATTTACTAAAATGTCCTTGCAGAGTTCGGGTACGTCGTGTGGTGGAGGAAAACCTGCATCCTACTTTGTGGCTGGGATCCGACAAACCAACGGAGGAGAGACGCCGAATCCTCAGAGGATTGACAGGAATGTCATGAGAACATCAGGTATGATTTCAGGTTAATGTCATGAGAATATCAGGTATGATTTCAGGTTAATGTCATGAGAATATCAGGTAAGATTTCAGGTTAATGTCATGAGAACATCAGGTATGATTTCAGGTTAATGTCATGAGAATATCAGGTGTGATTTCAGGTTAATGTCATGAGAATATCAGGTAAGATTTCAGGTTAATGTCATGAGAACATCAGGTATGATTTCAGGTTAATGTCATGAGAATATTAGGTATGATTTCAGGTTAATGTCATGAGAACATCAGGTATGATTTCAGGTTAATGTCATGAGAATATCAGGTATGATTTCAGGTTAATGTCATGAGAATATCAGGTGTGATTTCAGGTTAATGTCATGAGAATATCAGGTGTGATTTCAGGTTAATGTCATGAGAATATCAGGTATGATTTCAGGTTAATGTCATGAGAATATTAGGTATGATTTCAGGTTAATGTCATGAGAATATCAGGTGTGATTTCAGGTTAATGTCATGAGAACATCAGGTATGATTTCAGGATAATGTCATGAGAATATCAGGTGTGATTTCAGGTTAATGTCATGAGAATATCAGGTGTGATTTCAGGTTAATGTCATGAGAACATCAGGTATGATTTCAGGTTAATGTCATGAGAACATCAGGTATGATTTCAGGATAATGTCATGACAACATCAGGTGTGATTTCAGGTTAATGTCATGAGAATATCAGGTATGATTTCAGGTTAATGTCATGAGAATATCAGGTATGATTTCAGGTTAATGTCATGAGAATATCAGGTATGATTTCAGGTTAATGTCATGACAACATCAGGTATGATTTCAGGTTAATGTCATGACAACATCAGGTATGATTTCAGGTTAATGTCATGAGAATATCAGGTATGATTTCAGGTTAATGTCATGAGAATATCAGGTATGATTTCAGGTTAATGTCATGAGAACATCAGGTATGATTTGAGGTTAATGTCATGAGAACATCAGGTATGATTTGAGCTTAATGTCATGAGAATATCAGGTATGATTTGAGGTTAATGTCATGAGAACATCAGGTATGATTTGAGCTTAATGTCATGAGAATATCAGGTATGATTTCAGGTTAATGTCATGAGAACAGCAGGTATGATTTCAGGTTAATGTCATGAGAACATCAGGTATTATTTCAGGTTAATGTCATGAGAACATCAGGTGTATGGAGGACACAGCATTGTAGTATTTTTCCGGTAATGACAACCTTTAGTATTATTTATTATTATTTTCTGTGCAGTTAAAATACAAAGTGTGTTTATGGCACAGACTGCAGGGCAGCATTAGAATAAAAATACAATACACTACAGACGTGTTGATAAGAAAAATGTTTTTTGTTAATTACATTTTAAATGGTAGCTGTGATAATGTACCGGGTTTTTCCTAAACTTCTGGAGGGCTTAGGTGATGTGGTTGCAGGTGGGGGGTTGTGGGTCCTCCCCCAGGTACATTTGATGAGGGGGCTGGGGATGTTATAGTGGTAGGGAAAACCCTAATGTATCATATCTTATCTTAATAATTGTGTACTGTATTGCTCCCTCAGATGAGCCTGACCAGATGGATCAGAACGAGGAGCTGTGATCAACACCAAAGCTTCCTGTGATGCCCAAACACAGTGGTCAGACCCAGGGATGGAGGACCACACCTATTCTATTATTTACGTGCTGGAGATGAGGTGATGGGTGACCGTGGTTTCACAGTTAGAGACTTGCTGGAGGAGCGTAGGGTGAAGCTAATCATTCCAGCATTCACACGCAAAGGATGCCAGCTGACCAGTGAGGAGGTCACTCACACACGCCGCATTGCTCACGCCCACATTCATGTTGAATAAGGAACCTGGAGATGTACAAGATTCTTTCTCAAACAGGGCCAATTAACTTTGTGCCCAAAATTGACAAAATGCTCAAGATTTGTGCTGGTTTAGTGAATTTAAGAGCTGAGTTTATTTCAAGTGAAAAGTGAGAAGACATTTAATATTGCATCTAAATATACTTACTGTGGCAGGGTGGAGGAGCTGCAGCCACTCAGGCTTACGGGACACAGGTGTGTCCCATCAGCCTCTCCACCCTGCCAGCCTTGATAAGGAGGACTGGGAGACTGCAGCTGGGTCGGAGGAGCTGCTGCTGAGAAGCTGCTGGTCGTGGGGCTTGTGCACGTGTGTCCTGGGTGTGAGGTTCGAGTGAATAAAAGGGTTCTGCACTAAACTCCATGTCCTCTCTATCCTGTCGGTCGGGCCCCGTAGCACTCGCCGTGCTACACTTACATATTTCATTCATTTAACATTTTCTGAAAACAATTGAGGTACAGCTACACTTACAGTATCTTTAACACATAACTCTCAACAGGTTAAGTGCTGTATGTAGTTTGTAGAGCTGCACTTACATATTTAATTAATTTATAATTTTCTGAAAACAACTGAGGTCCAGCTGCAATTGTTATTTTTTTGAGGAAACAAAAGTCCAAATAGTGTGATTTCAGCTTGTCAGGTGTGAATATTTCCTGGTTTCTTAAGTCCTCCGACAGTAAACTGAATCTCTCTCACTTAAGACACAAATGTAATGTGCTTTTGTTAAACAATATTTTTGTGTTAAAATGTTTTGATTCATGTCCCTATAGTGTATGTCCTAATATGTCAGGAGGGGATCTTTCAGGTTGTGTTTTTAATAAAATTTAAAACAAAAATGAAGTCTGTTGTACTGTTTCCCCCTAGCTTTAAACAGAGGGGCAGAGCTGAATCTTCTTTGTACCAAATTCATCTACAAATGTTGGAAGCATGTGTGAAAAGTTCTGGAGGTGTTTCATGTGTGTATCTGAAGTCTTTGTCAAATGAAATGTGTAACTCCAGGTGCTCAGTTGGTGTCCAGATAACCAGCTTGCAGCTCTGCAGCCCCAGGCACATCACTGCCAGCTGGACCTGAAAGAATAAATATAAAAGATGGCTTACAGTTTGTCTTAATGAAGGTTCACAAGTAGCCTACCTGTCACATTAGTTAATAGATTATAAGCAGTACTCGAGTTGTAAAAGAAAATCAGGGGGGATGGTGGATTTCTGTCATATGGGGACGGATAATTTGTGCTGATTACAAATAAAATATAATATATTACAAATTATAGCAGTGACCAAAACACCTGCAGAAATACTGCAGGAATGACATAGCAGCAGTTAAATGCAGCCTTATGTAAGCTTGAAATATCCACTGGGCTTACATCAAATATGTCAAAACACAACAATAAAAAACAGTTTTCTGAACTTATCAATATGACTCTGTCCTTCACAGGATAAGTAAAATGGACCACTGCAAAAACTCAAAATCTTAACAAGAATATCTGTCTTATTTCTAGTTAAAATGTCTCATTTTAGTAAAAAAATCTCATTACACTTAAAACAAGACTCATCACTGGAAAAAACAGTTTTCAGCTGTTTCAAGTAGATTTTCACTTGAAATAAGTAAAAAAAATCTGTCAGTGGAACAAGATTTTTTTGCTTGTAATAAGAAGATAAATCTTGTCCCACTGGCAGATTTTTCTTATTTCAGGTGAAAATTTACTTGAAACAGGTGAAAATTGTCAAATGTTATTTTTCTGGTGATGACTCTAAATGTTGAAATAGCAGTAAAACCACATTCATTGATGAAATGACATAAGGGATGGAAAGGGGGATGATTTGGACCGTTTTTATTTCAGGGGGGATGCCATCCCCCCTCATCTCGAGTACTGATTATAAGTAGCAATATTTACCCACCTGGAGGAGTATCCACTTTGCCCATTGGGAAGAATGAGATACTTCCCATCTTCTAAGCATTTCTTCACTTCTTCAGGTCGTCCTCCCATCCCTCAATAGCAGTAGGCAGAGGTAAGATGATATTGTCCCGTTTGAGCAGTGACAGGTGGTGTTTCCAAATGTTTTATATCCCCAACGCTCGGAGAAAGAGGGTTAACGCGTTCACTTAGCATGTAAACAAACGCCGGTTCCGGTACGCGCCGGAAGTAGCACCCATAATTCGCGCAAAGCCGCATGGGCCGTAGGAATAAGGTGGATAGAGAAACCAGGAGGGAGCTGGAACTTTTCTCTTTTAATTCATGTATTCAATTATCACCACAACGATGCAGTAGGTTGGGGAGCTGCGCAAAGAGCACTGAACATTCAAAAAGAGGATTACGATTCAGAAAGATCAAAAGTGGCTAAGCTAATTGCACATGATGAAAGTTTGAACATTTGAAGCATGGCTGCTGAACAACACTTCGTCGTCCTTCGTTTTAAATTAACTGTGTTTGTTGAGCTCCAGTGCCAGATGTCACAGAATAACCCCAGAAGTGCGTAGCCAAAAAAATTTAAAAAAAGATGATTTAGACTGTACACATCAGACTGTATATTCACCTCTTAATTACCTTAAAGACCTGGCTGCGAGGGGTTTTGTTGCCATTGTAGCCCAAGCCGTTGCCATTGCTGGGCGAGGAGGGCCCCAAGTGGAACACATGGCAGAAAATACGAACAATTCTCAAGAGACTCTTCATCTGAGCTTCATAGCTACTAGACAGGCTACGAAAAGAGAAACAAAATACATTTTATTTGATCAACAGATCAATGTGCCAGTCAAAACTGTATAAAACTAGACACAAATAGGATGTTTAAGTGTAAGCATAATATTACATCTTTTTATGGATTTTCCATACAAGTCTTTTAAGATTCTGAAAGCTTTTAAACAAATGCAGGATGACAACATTTCTAAAACACTAATTTTATATCAAATGAATGTTGAGCTATGGCCCGTAGTAGAGGCATGACAATCGCTCCAAATACTGTCTGGAGCTGTGCATGAACCATCAAGCACCACCCAAAGTGAAAAATAGCAGCAAACAAATGCTGTATATAATTAAATATACCTGAGGAGTTTGTGCCCATTGGTGGTAGCCACTTCCGCAAGACTAGATAAGATCTTCTGGTAACTACCGTCACTCTGCTGAGAGACGTGCTCCAGAACCTGCCGGAGCTACGCAAGCGCACACGCACACACGCACACACACACACACACACACACACACACACACACACACACACACACACACACACACACACACACACACACACACACACACACACACACACACACACACACACACACACACACACACACACACACACACACACACACACAAATAAATGGAATTCATTGATAAGACCTGCCCGTGACTTCAAAGGCATTGGGAAAATACCATGTTTTCTTTAATATCGTCATTCTGAGTCATTTGAACGAGCGTCTGGAACAGTCTGCTGTGGTGCTGAATGAGAATTTCACAAGTTTCTCCATATCCACCCTGGAAGTTCCAAAGGAATTATTTCAGCACAGTAACAACACCAGAACAGCAAACATTGAAAGTGTAAATTGTGTTGAAAATACCCGCCTGTACACAGAGATCAAGTGGAGTGATTCCATTCCTGTCAGCGAGGTATTTGGCACCTCGAGAGAGCAAGATCTGTGCTGTGTCTCTTTGGCCGTGACTAAGAAATACAGAAATAATACAAGGCACTGTTTATCAGAAGTGCAAAACTAAAGAAAAAAACATGACTATTTCTAAATATTAAAATGCCTAAAACTTCAGACTGTTCCAACAACAGATGACTAGAGGGAGAAAAGCTGAGGCATATGAAGCAAATGGCCAGTTTCACTAGCTTCAGCAACAGTTTCACTAGCTTCAGCAAAAGTTTCACTAGCTTAGCAACAGTTTCACTAGCTTCAGCAACAGTTTCACTAGCTTCAGCAACAGTTTCACTAGCTTAGCAACAGTTTCACTAGCTTCAGCAACAGTTTCACTAGCTTAGCAACAGTTTCACTAGCTTCAGCAACAGTTTCACTAGCTTACCAACAGTTTCACTAGCTTCAGCAACAGTTTCACTAGCTTCAGCAACAGTTTCACTAGCTTCAGCAACAGTTTCACTAGCTTAGCAACAGTTTCACTAGCTTCAGCAACAGTTTCACTAGCTTCAGCAACAGTTTCACTAGCTTAGCAACAGTTTCACTAGCTTCAGCGACAGTTTAACTAGCTTCAGCAACAGTTTCACTAGCTTCAGCAACAGTTTCACTAGCTTAGCAACAGTTTCACTAGTTTAGCAACAGTTTCACTAGTTTCAGCAACAGTTTCACTAGCTTCAGCAACAGTTTCACTAGCTTAGCAACAGTTTCACTAGCTTCAGCAACAGTTTCACGAGCTTAAGCAACAGTTTCACTAGATAGCAACAGTTTCACTAGCTTAAGCAACAGTTTCACTAGCTTCAGCAACAGTTTCACTAGCTTCAGCAACAGTTTCACTAGCTTAGCAACAGTTTCACTAGCTTAGCAACAGTTTCACTAGCTTAGCAACAGTTTCACTAGCTTAGCAACAGTTTCACTAGCTTAGCAACAGTTTCACTAGCTTAAGCAACAGTTTCACTAGCTTAGCAACAGTTTCACTAGCTTTAGCAACAGTTTCACTAGCTTCGCAACAGTTTCACTAGCTTCAGCAACAGTTTCACTAGCTTCAGCAACAGTTTCACTAGCTTCAACAACAGTTTCACTAGCTTAGCAACAGTTTCACTAGCTTAGCAACAGTTTCACTAGCTTCAGCGACAGTTTAACTAGCTTCAGCAACAGTTTCACTAGCTTAGCAACAGTTTCACTAGCTTAGCAACAGTTTCACTAGCTTCAGCAACAGTTTCACTAGCTTCAGCAACAGTTTCACTAGCTTCAACAACAGTTTCACTAGCTTAGCAACAGTTTCACTAGCTTAGCAACAGTTTCACTAGCTTCAGCGACAGTTTAACTAGCTTCAGCAACAGTTTCACTAGCTTAGCAACAGTTTCACTAGCTTCAGCAACAGTTTCACTAGCTTCAGCAACAGTTTCACTAGCTTCAGCGACAGTTTAACTAGCTTAGCAACAGTTTCACTAGCTTCAGCGACAGTTTAACTAGCTTCAGCAACAGTTTCACTAGCTTAGCAACAGTTTCACTAGCTTCAGCAACAGTTTCACTAGCTTCAGCAACAGTTTCACTAGCTTAAGCAACAGTTTCACTAGCTTAGCAACAGTTTCACTAGCTTCAGCAACAGTTTCACTAGCTTAGCAATAGTTTCACTAGCTTCAGAACAGTTTCAGGGCCCAGTGGAGCCTGTCGAGATGTTTGTTCTGAATTCTGACATGACCTGCAGGCAAAATAAAGAGGTGTAGCTCCAGAGACATTTGGCCGATTGATGTCGGCTCCACTATCCAAGAGACATAACACCGTCTGTGAAGAAAACATTTTCACATCATTTACTAGTTTGCGTGTTAGAAGATAAACAATAACAACAATAATATAACACACACACAAAGGTTTTTTCTATATTTAGAAACAGCTCACCGTTTTGTGGCCGTTCTGACAGGCCACATGAAGAGCAGTCTGGCCCATGGCGTCTTCCACGTCCACGTTGGTCACATGCTGGACCAGATCGTGCAGGAGTTCTGTTCTCCCATTCACTGCTAACCAGTGGATCTGCAGCAGGGATTCAGATTGACAATACTTTTACTGGCCAAACAAGATGTTAATGACCATTTAAACCACAATAAAAAAAAAAATCCAGTTCATCTTCTTACATCCAATTTGAATTTATTTCTTTGCAGTCAGCGGACGTTTGTAGGCTCTGGATCTGTTTAGTTCAGGGGTCGGCAACCCAAAATGTTGAAGGAGCCATATTGGACCAAAAACACAAACAACAAATATGTCTGGAGCCGCAAAAAATGAAGTCTTGTATATAGTGTAATGTTGAGAAAAAAGTCGAAATATCGAGAAAAAGTCAAAATGTCGAGGAAAAAGTCGAAATGTCGAGATTAAAAAAGGAAAAGGGAAGAAAAAAGGGAAACAGGGAAAAAAAAGAGAAAAAAGGAAAGCAAAGAAAAAAGAATTAAAAAAAAGAAAAAAGGAAAAAAAAAGGTCAAACATTTTTGAAAAAGCTCCAGGAGCCACTAGGGCGGCGCTAAAGAGCCGCGGGTTGCCCACCCCTGGTTTAGTACAAATGGCTTTGAATGTCGGTTTTTGTCATTTTTTTAAAGGTATTGTGACATCATTTTTAACATGCTTTTAACAATATTAAAAGTTTTGGCCAACTCAAATGTGTCTAAAAGAGTGTAACAAGAAAAACTTCACTCTAGTACTCTATTCCTGGCTTTTTATTACAGTGTTTTTTTGCGCCGTGAAAAACGCTTCCTTTTCCCCCTTTCCTGTCAATCATTGCTCCGCTCCTCCTCCCAACCTCCTCCAACCCAACCATACGCTCATAGCGGCGTCGGAGAGTTAAGCCGGGAGCGACAGGCGAAGCACGGAAAAGCAGCAGGAAGAACCACAGCAAACAATCATAAAAATAAAGGCATGCAAGCAGCACTGTCCCCTTATCTTAAGTCCAGTCAGTGGCCGCGGGTCTTCTTAGCAGTTTTCCTCCTGTGATTAGAACAAAAGAGGCTCTAAACAGCTCCGTGTTAAGCCTGATTTATGGTTCCGCGTTAAATCGACGCAGAGCCTACCCCGTAGGGTTCAGCGTACGTGCGCGTCGCCGCGTAACCCTACGCCGTAGGCTCTGCGTCGGTGTAACGCGGAACCATAAATCAGCCTTTATGGTGCGCTGGAGAGGAGAGGAGGCAGGGAGCTGGGTGGAGGGGGCGGTGATTTAGCGGGTCTATACGTAACGACCCGCCAGCAAACCAGATGCGCCGTTTTTGCATAGTTATGCGGAAAATCCCAGAAAGCACACAATACACTGAATGTTAAAAGTTCGTTGTTTTTTGGGTGTAATTGATGTCAAGACACCCAACAAAACACAAAAAATCAAGAAAAATGTGTTTTTCATGTCACAATCCCTTTAAGGCCTTTCTGAATGACATTTTCTCTCCCGTACTGTGCTGCAAAATTGGCAAATTCCAAAATTGTATGCATCCCCTCACCTACCGCCACTCTAACATCCCATAATTATTATACTTGCGCCCCGATAACAGAGCTCAAGTAATTAATAATAAATAGAGGAAGCTAGCTTCAGCGGGAGGATCAAGTTTGCAGCAATTAATCAAATGTCTTGGTTATTTGAATTTTGGGCTGTGGCGGGCCTGCAGGCGGAGATGGGGATGGTGAGAGGATGATTCTCCATGTCTTTGTCAGTGGGTGTATGGGCTGAATTATGGTTCTGGTTCTGAATTAAGGTCATGGTAACCTAACATTTTCTGATCATTCAATTAAATAAAGCGCTGCCTGAGGATAACAGTCCACCTACAGCAGTAAGTCCCTCGTTGTTGCAGATATTTACATCAGCATTGAATTCCAAAAGTTTACCCATACATTTCTTCTGTCTGTGGGAAAAGGAGAAAAAAATGGGTTTGTTATGTGTCGGTGTAAGTATATTTGGAAGGACATTTATGTATATGCCAAGGCGCAGATAGACAGATATCAAATAATTTCATTGTAACCGGCCAGCACCATTCACACTTACTTAAAATGTCTAGAGTAAACCAAGTGATGTAGGAGCTTTAATTAAAAGCGTGCAGGTGGAACATCTAGCATGCGAGGTCATACCCATTTCTGGCAGCCAAATGAAGGGGGGTACAGCCTGAAATGTCCTGGTAGTTTGGGTTGGCTCCTCTCTTCAGCAGAAGAACCAAACACTCCACTGACCCACAACTGCACAAAGAAAACATAGTCAAAGTTCATGTGAAAGCACACCTGTCCTTACTGCTGACATTAACATACGAACAGCCATCAGTATCTTACTTGGCAGCAATGTGTAGTAAACTTCTTTTCACGCGTCCAAAGGCATAGTTCACATCAAACTTGGAGTTGAGCAGCAACTCTGACACTGACCTTTCAGCAAACACATGAAAGAGAGACAGTAACAACAAATTATAATAATAAAAACCTGTCTGCGTTGGTAAAACGGGGACAAATGCACAGGTGTGGTCTGATTTATATTTATAATGCTGGATTCACACTGAAAGCGTCAAAAATCTCCTGTCGCCTGCATCGCGCTGCTTGGTAGATTCACACTATAGTCTGTTGACGCCTGCAGTGGGCGGGGCCTGTAGAGGGCGTGACCATGGATGTATTATAGAACTGGATGGGACATGAAAAATGGCCGCCCATTCATTTCAATGCATTTTGCTCAGCCAGCGCATACGCCGAAAAAATTTCTGATTTCCGGGTTTACTTCCGCATACACGGGCCCATAGAGCATGCGCAGTTGAGTCACCTCCCATGATGCTCTGGGGCCTCCCATCATGCCCCGGGGCAATGACGCGAATATTAATATAATATGTATTAATATAATATATTAATTAATGTATATTATTACATGTATATTATTACATATATTATTAATGTATTAATATAATATAATTACATAATATATATAAATATAATACATCCGTGGAATGCACGGACACGGCTGTGACGTCAGCCGTGACGTCACGCCCAGAAAGAGACTTTTCTTTGACTTTTCTGGCCGTTATAAAACATTTTTGACGGATATAAAGTCCATGACTTAAAAATATAGAATACAAAGATTAGTAATTGCCGGTGATTACAGCTGGAGGTGTCCTGTGAACAGTTTTAGAGGCATCTCTTTTACTATTGCGGTCTATGGGAAAAAAGCTTTCTGGGCCCCATTGGGTTTTTTGTTGCAGTACCGCGGCTGGCCACTGGGAGAAACCGGCGTGCCTTCTGAGTGCGAGACCCAGGGGCTGGTGGCGGAGCATGCAGTGGGCGGGGCCTGCAGTGGGTGGGGCCTGCAGCGGGCGGGGCCTGCAAATATCTATATATAGCTGCACATCTTCAGTTTCCCATTTCACCATGGATCACACTTTGGGAAGCCTTCTTTATATTTTAATGTTATTTCCGCCTAGATAAGAGTGAGTTTGGTCGGTCCTGGATCAACATCAACCATCTGGGAGCCGTTGGTCCCGGTGAAGCTGCAGTCTGTCTGCGGTGAACACTGACACACCGGGTCGGAGCAGATTTGGTCATGATGTTTAAACTGTGTTTTGTGATTAATAAACACGGTTTTTAATTATTTTGCGTTGGATCGATGTAGCAAATAAAATCGTTGGGACCATCCAGCTCCTCAACCATCAGTTATTGTTTCACATGAGCAGTTCAGGTAAAAACGGCAGTCAAATCAGCAAAAATGTCATTTTGCTGGATGAAATATATGAATTCCTGATAAAATAAGTTTGTTAGTGCACAGCTCTGCTCCTGTACGAATGTGAATGAGTGTACGTTTGTGTGTACATGAAAGTACAATCTGCATTGAGGCTTCTTGCTTCAGGAATCCCAGTCTGTGATTGGACGCTGCCTCGGCGTCGCTGCTGCTCATTTGCATAAAGTTGAGATTTTTCAACTTCAAACTGACGGGCTGCTCCGGCTGCTCCCGACGCCTCCGACGCCTCTCAATGCGCGCTTTCATAGAAAATTAATGGCGCCTGTGGCGCTTTCAGTGTGAATCCCACTAACGCGCAGATGGGAAGCTTACCGGTGCTGGTCGGCCATGACCATCGGCATCAGTGTGTACACCGCAGTCTCATTGTCTGTGAGGGGGAAGAAAGAAGAAAAATACATTGCAATATATAAATAATCAGTACCTGTATGGAGAAAAAACGAAATCATTGATTAATAACAATTTAATTATTTATTTCAAACACCAGGGGACATTGCTTTGTTGATGATAGTGGCAAGAAAAGACGGGCAAGGCTGTATATGAAAACTGTGAAGCCAACATGCCTCTGCTGGCCTTCACTGGTGTAGGAGTACGGTAGACAAAATGCAACAAAACTCAGACGCTATTCAACCAATAATCAAATCTTTCCTCTGGCTTCCTGTCTGTCCCAGAACAGAGGTTAAATCCTGCTGCTGGTTTACAAATCTCTGAATGGTCTCAGACCAAAATACATCTCTGACCTCGTGGTCCATGATGAACGGAGCAGAACCCTCAGGTGGTCAGGGCCCGGAGTTAGAACCAAACATGGTGAGCAGAGTTCAGCTTTTATGCTCCTCAGCTGTGGAACAAACTCCCAGAATACATCAGGGCAGCTGAAACTCTCACGGTGCGTCCGAAATGCCATACTAAACAGTATATACTAAAAAGTATACTTAAGTTCGGCACACTTTTGAGTAAATATCAGCAGTATTCATTAATTGCGATGTACTATTCAGAGAGCACACGTCACTTCCTGCCGTTGGGAGGAAGTGACCATAAGGGAAGACCATAACTGTCTTCAACCACAACAGAGGATGTTGGTGCAGACCTGGGGAGATGCAGCTGGAGGGACTGAAGCCAACACGGCAACAGGTCCAGATAGTGTCATCCCCACAGTCCAGGGAACTAGTGTCATCTCCACAGTCCAGGGAACTAGTGTCATCCCCACAGTCCAGGGAACTAGTGTCATCCCCACAGTCCAGGGAACTAGTGTCATCCCCACAGTCCAGGGAACTAGTGTCATCCCCACAGTCCAGGGAACTAGTGTCATCCCCACAGTCCAGGGAACTAGCGTCATCCCCACAGTCCAGGGAACTAGCGTCATCCCCACAGTCCAGGGAACTAGCGTCATCCCCACAGTCCAGGGAACTAGCGTCATCTCCACAGTCCAGGGAACTAGCGTCATCTCCACAGTCCAGGGAACTAGCGTCATCCCCACAGTCCAGGGAACTAGCGTCATCCCCACAGTCCAGGGAACTAGCGTCATCCCCACAGTCCAGGGAACTAGTGTCATCCCCACAGTCCAGGGAACTAGTGTCATCCCCACAGTCCAGGGAACTAGTGTCATCCCCACAGTCCAGGGAACTAGTGTCATCCCCACAGTCCAGGGAACTAGTGTCATCCCCACAGTCCAGGGAACTAGTGTCATCCCCACAGTCCAGGGAACTAGTGTCATCCCCACAGTCCAGGGAACTAGTGTCATCCCCACAGTCCAGGGAACTAGTGTCATCCCCACAGTCCAGGGAACTAGTGTCATCCCCACAGTCCAGGGAACTAGTGTCATCCCCACAGTCCAGGGAACTAGTGTCATCCCCACAGTCCAGGGAACTAGTGTCATCCCCACAGTCCAGGGAACTAGTGTCATCCCCACAGTCCAGGGAACTAGTGTCATCCCCACAGTCCAGGGAACTAGTGTCATCCCCACAGTCCAGGGAACTAGTGTCATCCCCACAGTCCAGGGAACTAGTGTCATCCCCACAGTCCAGGGAACTAGTGTCATCCCCACAGTCCAGGGAACTAGTGTCATCACGCTGGGATTCTGCAGAACCCGTTCAACCTTAGCCTGAGCCAGGACAAGCTTCCTGTACCGCCTTGTTCCTTTAAACTTTATTTATTTATATAGCACCATATCATACATTTAAGAATTACAACACATGGTGCTTTACATGCAGAATAAAATGACAATCAGAAAACACAATTTAAAACATCCCATACGAACCCACCCCCCACCCCCCACGCATACACACACACACTCACTCACACTCATACACACACACACACACACACACACACACACACACACACACACACACACACACACACACACACACACACACACACACACACACACACACACACACACACACACACACACACACACACACACAGTAAGTGGACTGGTGACATGGCTTAGCACTAACGATCCAGGTGAGGAAAACACTACCTATGGGTGGCCGTCCACACTGAGAGGCATCACCGACCACGACCACAAGGAGCATCGCCAAAGAGACCCCCCCAACCCGGACAGACCGGGGGAGACCCCACACAGAAGGTGGAGTTCCACCCCCAGCTACCCAGGCCTGAGGGACCCCCATGACGACACCCCCATGGGCAGAGCAGGCACACCTCCCAATTTGGACGACCCCCCTGAGGAAACACTGGAGCTAAAAACTAAAAGATGAAAAGAAAGTAAAAAATGCCTAAAAGTATAAAATGTTTAGAAAAATCTATACAAAACTTAAGATGAATAATAAATAACATAAAATAAAATGAAAGTCATTAAAAATGGATTCAAGGTTTAAAGATAATAAAAGAGTTAAATAAATAAACACAATAAATACCGTAGATGAAAAGACTAGGTAAATGAGATCAGATAAAAGCCAAACTAAAAAGGTGTGTCTTGAGCCTCCTTTTAAAAATATCAACGTTCTCTGCGGCCCTGAGGTTCTCTGGCAGGCTGTTCCATAGATAAGGGCCATAATGGCTGAATGCAGCCTCACCGTGGGTTTTGGTCCCGGTTCGGGGAATGGTTAAAAGGCCGGTGCCAGAGGACCTCAGGGTCCGTGAGGGTTGATACGGTAAAAGCAGGTCAGATAAATAAGATGGCCCAAGACCATTAAGACACTTAAAAACCAGTAAAAGAACCTTAAAATCAATCCTGAAGCAGACGGGGAGCCAATGCAGCGATTTTAAAACAGGTGTCCAGAACCAAAAACATCTCATCCATCTTCTAATGACCTAACATCTCACATCATGAGAGTCCTGGAGAAACTTTTATTGACAGGGAGCACTTGCAACAACCATGTTCTTCAATTTCTCCAGTTAATTTAACACAGTTCATCTGTCCTGTCCTTTAACGTTTCACATGGGTGGTTTGATTCCTTCCTGGCTGAATCAGGGTTACATCTCTTTATGAAGAATGTTTGACCCGTCTGTCCAAGAGGACGAGTGGAGGACACATTCACTTTCACAAACAAAACCTAACATCTGCTGCAAGTTAAAATGCATATAAACTGGCAAGAAATGTTTCGACAATTAAGGGACGAACCGTTTGTGTGTATGTATGTATGTATGTATGTATGTATGTATGTATGTATGTATGTATGTATGTATGTATGTATGTATGTATGTATGTATGTATGTATACCAATGTGGTTATATCAACAGAACAGCTGGTTTCAGGTAGATAATTCAATAGATTGAAATCATGAAAGAATGGATCTTCTGACTGGCTGGGATAGATAGATAGATAGATAGATAGATAGATAGATAGATAGATAGATAGATAGATAGATAGATAGATAGATAGATAGATAGATAGATAGATAGATAGATAGATAGATAGATAGATAGATAGATAGATAGATAGATAGATAGATAGATAGATAGATAGATAGATAGATAGATAGATAGATAGATAGATAGATAGATAGATAGATAGATAGATAGATAGATAGATAGATAGATAGATAGATAGATAGATAGATAGATAGATAGATAGATAGATAGATAGATAGATATTGTCATTATAACCAGTACTCGAGTTGTAAAAGAAAATCAGGGGGGATGGTGGATTTTATCATATGGGGACAGAATATTTGTACTGATTACAAATAACATAATATATTACAAATAATAGCAGTGACCAAAACACCTGCAGAAATACTGCAGGAATGACATAGCAGCAGTTAAATGCTTACAGAAGGCTTTCTGTAAGCTTTAAATATCCACTCGGGGTTACATCAAAACACAACAATAAAAACACTTTTCTGAACTTATCAATATGACTCTGTCCTTCACAGGATAAGTAAAATGGATCACTGCAAAAACTCACAATCTTAACAAGAATATTTGTCTTATTTCTAGTTAAAATGTCTCATTTTAGTAAAAAAATCTCATTACACTTAAAACAAGACTCATCACTGGAAAAAACAATTTTCAGCTGTTTCAAGTAGATTTTCACTTGAAATAAGTAGAAAAATCTGCCAGTGGAACAAGATTTTTTTGCTTGTAATAAGAAGATAAATCTTGTCCCACTGGCAGATTTTTCTACTTATTTCAAGTGAAAATTTACTTGAAACAGGTGAAAATTGTCAAAGTTATTTTTCTGGTGATGACTCTAAATGTTGAAATAGCAGTAAAACCACATTCATTGATGAAATGACATAAGGGATGGAAAGTGGGGATGGCAGTTTTACAGGGGGATGATTTGGACCGTTTTTATTTCAGGAGGGGATGCCATCCCCCCTCCTCACCCCCCCCCCCCCCTCAACTCCAGTACTGATTATAATAACTATGTACAACGAAATTAAAAGTGCTCTCCAGTCAGCGCATCATATATAGAAAAATTAAATAAAATAATTGAAAAATAATCCAATAATGTGTATCCTACATGAGATTATTCTACGCCTCTGCACCACAAATAACAATCCCAACAGGCTGCACTTTATTTGTAGCTGTGACTGTAGTTTCTGCTTGGACCTGTCTGCTGAAGGGTTTTTATGTGTTTGTATGTGTGTTTCTGTGTTTTTCTCTGTGTGTGTGTTTTTCTGTGTGTGTGTGTGTGTGTGTGTGTGTGTGTGTGTTTATGTGTTTGTATATGTGTTTCTATGTGTGTTTATGTGTTTGTATGTGTGTTTCTGTGTTTTTCTCTGTGTGTGTGTGTGTGTGTGTGTGTGTGTGTGTGTGTGTGTGTGTGTGTGTGTGTGTTTGTATATGTGTTTATGTGTTTGCATGTGTGTTTATGTGTTTGTATGTGTGTTTATGTGTTTGTATGTGTGTTTCTGTGTTTTTCTCTGTGTGTGTGTTTTTCTGTGTGTGTGTGTGTGTGTGTGTGTGTGTGTGTGTGTTTATGTGTTTGTATATGTGTTTATGTGTTTGTATGTGTGTTTATGTGTTTGTATGTGTGTTTATGTGTTTGTATGTGTGTTTATGTGTTTGTATGTGTGTGTGTGTGTGTGTGTGTGTGTGTGTGTGTGTGTGTGTGTGTGTGTGTGTGTGTGTGTGTGTGTGTGTGTGTTTTTGTGTTTCTGTGTGTGTGTGTGTGTGTGTGTGTGTGTGTGTGTGTGTATGTTTTTGTGTGTTTTTGTGTGTGTGTGTGTGTGTGTGTGTGTGTCTGTGTGTGTGTGTGTGTGTGTGTGTGTGTGTGTGTGTGTTTCTGTGTGTGTGTGTGTGTGTGTGTGTGTGTGTGTGTGTGTGTGTGTGTGTGTTTCTGTGTGTGTGTGTGTGTGTGTGTGTGTGTGTGTTTCTGTGTGTATGTGTGTGTATGTTTTCGTGTGTTTCTGTGTGTTTCTGTGTGTGTGTGCAGCTCTACCTTCAGGCAGCTCCACGGTCCTGGCCCGGCGCAGGGAGCGGGTGAGCCGGCTCAGCTGGACGTTCAGCTGCTCCATGGCCCGTTCCATCCTCCCCAAGCTGGATCTGGAGCTGGATCTGGAGCTGGATCTCCAGGACGAAGCCTCGGCCGTCGGGATTATCTGATTGTCATGGAGTTCTGTTGTTCCTGAGAGTCATCCATTGGCCGAAACCCAACTCCGTAAGAAACGCTGATTTTACCATACACTGAAGTTGTTGTGTTTTATTTTTTACCTTTTTACCGACACGAAAACACGTGTGTTCCACTGTTAGGCTTCCTGTTGTTCCTATGACGGTTTAGCTCAGCAGTACGAGCAGAGCATAGATGTGCATCATTGTGGTTATTTTTGGTATTTATCCATCTTACTTCCGCATTGAGGCGCATGCGGAACTAAGATTTAGTGCAGTTCCTCGACTGGCCGCTAGAGCCTGACAAAAGTTAAAATGTCCAAATTTTAACTTGGTTGCTCAAACAACCGTTTTGATCTAAAAGCATCCACGATAACTCTGGAATAGAATATGTATATATATATATATATATATATATATATATATATATATATATATATACCCATCAGGATTGTATGGAAGGGGGCGTGGTCACGGGGAGATTTATGGTTGCTTAGCAACGCGTCTTCTCTGTCAGCTGTCAGTTGTTAGTTGTCAGTGTTCAGTTATTATTCCGTTGTCAAAGGCTTGTTGACCAACCTCTGGAGTCATGCTTCATCCTGCCACAATATATATATATATATATATATATATTTATATATATATATATATATATATATATATATATATATATATATATATATATATATATATATATATATATATATATATATATGTTTGTGTGTGAATGGATCAATAACGGACATTAGCTTAAAACACCTTTTGTAAAGCACTTTATGAGGTTCGGTCCATTTCCATTTCCGTTTACTGGTAAATTTGCCACATCCAATATGGCGGACGCGTTGACGTATCACAGCAACGGATCAACCCCAATAGCCTACATCCATGATCAACCCTCTCAACCAGGCGTCAACATAATAGATCCATGGTCAAGTTGTGACCGTCCCAAGATGGCGGCGACGTTTCTATGAGTTGTTACCGTCCCAAGATGGCGGCGACGTTTCTCGCGCTGCAGTAGTCAATGCTGCGTCAATGGTGCTGACGTGTAGTAAGGGAGGCGCTTGTTTAGCTTCAATTAGCGTAGCTTTTCCTGAACACAACGGGTTGTCATTTATAGTCCAACATGAAATCATTAAATCAAGTGTTTTTTTCTGCCTGGTTAAATTGAACTCTTGATAAACTGGACAAACTATACAGGTAGGAGACCTTACATTGTATCACCGATGAGCCAGCAGGCATGGGAAGTAGCAGTGCTGTAGCAGCATGTAAACCCCTATGGTACTGTCACATCTGCGTAAATGCCTGCTTAAACGCTGCTATAATGATCCAACGTTGACATGTTCTCATGTTTTTGTTTTACCCCGTACTACTTGTTGCTAGTAGAAGTGTTGCTGCTGAGACCACAGGCCTATTACACAGTCAAACGTTCTTCATACTTACAGCCGCCATAAGGCTGATTTATGGTTCCGCGTTACACCAACGCAGAGCCTACGGCGTTGCCGCGTACCTTACGCCGTAGGCTACGCCGTCGATTTAACGCATAATTCAAGCCATAGACGGGGTTTTTGTACGCTGAAGATAGTATTCAAGTCAAAGTTCAGAATTGTAAGCTCACTGTAATATGAAAAATGGCAAAATTGCCTTTGTCGTCCCTGCAAAACCACACTAGTCCAGGGGCCAGAGCCCAAAATTTCACTTGTCAGCACCACTCAAGGTGACCAAACTTGCTTATGATTGTTGAATCCTGTAGATGATATTTTGGTATGAAAACCTTCCTGAGTGGCAGCTGGATCATAGTTATCAGCTCATGAAGTTACCCACCCCCTTCAGAAAATTACACCTGGTTTAGACTCACACTGCAAAAACTCAAAATCTTAACAAGAATATGTGTCTTATTTCTAGTTAAAATGTCTCATTTTTAGTCAAAAAAAATCTCATTACACTTAAAACAAGACTCATCACTGGAAAAAACAACAATTTCACCTTTTTCAAGTAGATTTTTACTTAAAAAAGGTAGAAAAAGATTTTTTGCTTGTAATGAGAAGATAAATCTTGTCCCACTGGCAGTTTTTTCTACTTATTTCAAGTGAAAATTTACTTGAAACAGGTGAAAATTGTCAAATAAGTTATTTTTCTGGTAACGACTCTTGTTTTAAGTGTAATGAGATTTTTTGACTAAAAATGAGACATTTTAACTAGAAATAAGACAAATAATCCTGGTAAGATTCTGAGTTTTTGCAGTGCATGTACAGGATATCTGTCAATATTTCACAATATTGTCTTTGGTATCATTTTAAAGGGGACCTTTAAAGCATTCATTCAAGCTAAGATGTGATACATTTCCTGAATCCTTATGGTCCTGTGAGTATTCCAGTTTTTGTATTTTGTGTCTCTGTTGTTCCTAGATGACACAGGGATAAAAGATAGTATATCATTTAGGCGAAAATTGTGTAAAAATGTGTGTTGTTTATAGTTTAAAGAGCTGCAGTGACCTCTATGTTGGTCAGAAAGATTCACATCTTAGCTTGAATGAATGCTTAAAATGATACCAAAGACAATATAGTGACACATGGACAGCTATCCTGAACATGAGTCTAAACCAGGATATGGTTTACCAGCATCTAAAATGTAATTTTCTGAACTCCATGAGCTGATAACTATGATCCAGCTGCCACTCAGGATGGTTATCATACCAAAATATCATCTATAGACATGGATGTTTTCAAAAATCATAACTGACTATTGTCACATTGAGTGGTGCTGATATCTGGTCTGGCCCAAGGACTACACACCAGCTTCACATTAATAGATATAAAGATATTCAACATGGCTCCTCTGAGCCATCCATGCTCATTACTACACAGCCTGCAACTTAAAGCTTATCTCCAAATCCAGCTCCATGTACTCCAAGAACACAAATGAATGTGAGTAGAAATATCAAGGAAGCAGATTGAATATGCTTCTGTTGAGCACACACACTCAAAGTGAACCATTCAATTGCCGTATACATCAGAAATCAATAGTAGTAGATTGACAAAGAAATGAAAAACGGCTGATCTACATGTCACATGTGTGCCCCCACTTGTATTTGGGTCAATGACCAATAAGGATTTTCAACAGGTCAATTTTTTTTTTTGTCAAGATGAATTGGCACTAGCCTTAAAAAAAACTTGTGGTGCAACCATGATTCATATTAAAATAAATTAATTTCCTTAACATCTTCATCTTTTTTTTTACAAGTTTTCAGTATTATACAAGAATCGTTGTTTTTTTTAATGGTCGCGCCACATGATATTTCATAAAATGGATATCAGTCATACTTTGTTTGTATATTATGATGGAAATATAAATACAAATGTGTTGTAATCTTACAGACTACAAGACACTTCTGAAATCATGCCAGATAGGGCAGAAGATTGATTTAAAAACATTTAGAGTCATGGTCGGACGGTCGCACCACATGACATTTTGACGCTTAAAACAACAACAAAATCACAAATAACTAGTATTTTTTGTAAAACTCAAGTGAGTCCATATGTGGGACAGGTCGGTCATATATATGGTATTTTTTTTATCTATTTAAACCTTTTTTGAATTGGAAAAAAATCTGTTTTTCAGAAAATATAGGCGTCACGTCATTGACCCATTTAGTATATCTGTTGACTGGCTTGATCATCAGTTAGATGGGACCAAATCAGATCTGTTCGCTGCGTTTGAAAAATCAACTCATAAGAAATGTCAATATTTTGCTCCAAACGGGTTTATAGGAGTTAACAAGGTTGTATGGCCTTGTGGAAAGATGTATTTCTCAGCTTGTTAATGAACCTCTTGTAGAAACTTGCAGATGGAAAATGTAGGACTTCTCAGACTAAATATTTGTTTCCGCAGGTGTGGTGGATACACTTTTATAAAAAACCAACCATGGGGAAGAGGAAGGTTCCTGATCTGTATAGAGCCCCGTTTCCATTGTATGCCATTAAAATGGACCCGACAACAGGGCTGGTGATCACAGCAGGAGGAGGAGGCGCCTCAAAGACGGGCATAAAGAATGCTATTGTAAGTAAAAAATTAAAAAATGAATTTCCCCCCGGGGGATGATATTTTTGAATTTTGGATTGATTTGAATTCAAAGTTTTTATTTTTTTTTTCTGACTTTTAAATGGAACACAAATAATAGGCCTTGTGAATGTTTCAGTTGTAACATGCTCATCTCTATATTTTAGCACTTCTTAGATCTGCAGTTGGTTGGAGAACACCAATACAGCGCCAGTCTCGTCCACTCACACGATACAGACACACGTGCTACTATGAACATGGCGGTGGGGAATGGTACGATCGCTGCAGGACAGGACGGGACCTGTTGCCTCATGACATTTAAACTCTGCAAAGAAAAAGGCGTAAAGTTTCATCAAAACGATGGTGAGGTTTGCTGCTACAATCTGAATTTTACTTCTTTCAAAGGGTATCAAAAGATATTCCCAGCCTCAATTCCTCTTATAACTGTCAAGAAAAAGTTTGTGAACCCCTCTAAATTAACAGGTTTTTAATTTTCCATAAAATGTGATCTTCAAGTTGCAGTAACTGGCACACACAATGTGCTTAATCTGACAAACACAAACAAATATCTTCTGTCTTTACTGAAATCCCCTGTGGTAAGCGAACCTGTGGAGTGGATAGCTGGGCAAAATCCCCTTTGATAATATACTTTATACTTTTTATACTTTAAGGAAGTGGGTTTTTTTTCTCCATCTCTGGAGAAAGATTGTTATGTTGTTGATAAGCTGCAATATATAGTGTTGAATAGTTTTCCCAAATGTTTCACCTTTTATTTAACAATCGACAAAACCAAATTTTCCCAGTAGTTTGTTTGTTAGTTTTTTGTGGAGCAACAGCTTAATTCCTGGTGTTCTTGCCTGTCCAGTGATTTCCAGATAGTAGACTCAGAAACATCGATGTCTCCAGTTCCAGGGACAGACTCAGGGGTTTAGCTGTCCCTCATGGGTTCTTCTTTATTTCACCGAGGATTCTGCTTGTGTCTTTGGAGTAATCTTGACCCACTTATGGCTGAATTATGGTTCTGCGTTAAACCTACGCCGTAGGCTACGCGGGAGTCTCTCCGTAGCTACGCCGTAGGCTACGCGGCTACGCAGGAGTCTCTCCGTAGCTACGCCGTAGCCTGACCTGCACCTCCCAAAACATGGAACTACGACCCAACGCAGACCGAGAGGCTGTGATTGGTTCGCTTGGTAGCAACGCATTTCTGGTTCCAGTTCGTGAAGCAGTCGTGAACTTTCAGCGCTCTTTTCTTCGTGCGTGTGTGATTTTTATTTTTATTTTTTTTGCACAATAGTACGGAAGTGCATTGCATTCTCTTGAGAAAAAAAATTGCTCTGTTTTTTGAATTAACGAGATAACATTTTAATAAAAAAAAAAATCTGCTCTATTTTTCTGAATTAACAAGTTAATTATCTCAGAATTCCGAGAAAAGTTTTAATGAAAAAAATAAATCCGCTCTGTTTTTCTGAATTAACCAGATACCTCACAACATGCAAGAAGCTGTCATTCACTTGATAACTGGATTTCATCGAAGCAAACATGTCCCGCCTGTCCAGTTTAATCCAGTTTTATTTTGCTTTTGGTTTGAAACATTGGGAAACTACGGAGCCCCTCTGGTGACATTTGAAAAAAATAAAATAATGCGTGGCCACGCATTAATAACTCGTGGCCACGAGTTATTAATGCGTGGCCACGCAATATTAAATTTTTTTCAAATGTCACCAGAGGGGCTCCGTAGGAAACAGTTGGAAACTTGTCTTTAAGTTATATAGATGGTATTGTTATTAGTTTGTCGACTTTGCGCCTCAGGCACCTCAGGACTTTGCGGTTGTTCAGACGAAGATTATTTTTTTCATTAAAACTTTTCTCGGAATTCTGAGATAATTATCATGTTAATTCAGAAAAACAGAGCAGATTTTTTTTTTCTCAAGTGAATGCAATACGCTTCCGTACAATAGCTGTCCTTATCTCTTTGATTCACTGTGACCGGAAAAGCCGGAAGCTAAACTAAGTATCAACTAGTGCTCTGGGGGGTACTGCACCGCGGAGAAATGGAGTGACGGAGAAGTCCGAAGGTTCATGACGGCGTCACGGCAACGGCGTAGGCTCTGCGTTGGTTTAACGCAGAACCTTAAATCAGGCTTTATAGGAAGAGATCACCTTCCATTCACGCTGAAAGGTTTTGTCTCTGCAGCAGGGAACAGTGTTGGACAAGGTAATGCTCGGCATCGAGCAGGGAAAGGATCCAACTTGAAACCGGATGGAGCCGTAGCATCCGGAGACACGTCAGGCATGAACGATGACACGGCTGACGTCACCGTCACCGCCGTGGCCAGCGTGCAGTCAGACTTTAATGCTCAGGATCCGCTCCAGAAAGCTGTCAGATTCAGTCCTGACATGAGTCTGTTGCTGACCGGAGGCACAGACGGGCACGTCAGAGTTTGGGAGGTAAGCTCTATACAGTTGTGAACCTTTAAGGGTCTTTTAGTGGTGCTTTCTATTCATAAACTGTACTTTTATTATTGTGAATCATTTTAAAGACGAAAACAATTCTTTGGAAACAACACAAGTGATGTCATCTGTACGTATCTCATATTTTCTGGATTGCAGAAACCTGTAAATTGTCTCATTACTTTATTAAGTTGCAGCTCTGTCAATGTTATTAAATTGTATTTTTCTGTATGACTTCATTGTTAAGTTCTTTAGTTTTAAGGTATTGAAAAAGTGTTTGAGTAATGGCAATGGCAACAATATTTTATGAAATACCCAGTTATCCACACTACTTTCCAGGTGTTTTAGAAGAAGCCTGTGATCATAATTCAGGTCAACAGACTTGATTGGTGTTTTTGATGAAGGCAGAACGTTTCATGTGTCTTCTACAGTTTCCATCCCTTACTAAGAAGTTTGACTTCAAAGCACACACAGGGGAGATTGAAGACTTTGATATGAGTCCAGGGAACAAGGTGAAGCATTGACACGTTTGTGATCAAGTGTAATGAGGTTGTAACAGTTCTCCTGGTGTGTCAGTAACGTTCCCTCTCTGGTGTTCTCGTTTAGCACCTCGTGACTGTCGGCCGAGACTTTGCCTGCTCTGTTTGGAGTGGCAACCAGTTGGTTACGGGTCTTAACTGGCATGAAACCATGCCTGAAATAGCTGAGCAGTCTTATCGATATGTAGCATGCAGGTAAGAGGGGGAGGGACCAGCTACGGACTTTCCTGCATCAACGAAGCATCAAGATGATTTAGTGTGCTGTGGGTTGTGCTGTTTTCAGGTTCGGAAGGGTAGAGGACCAAAAAGACACAATGAGGCTTTACACAGTGCAAATCCCTCATAAACGCCAACGAAAACCTCCTCCTTGCTACATTACCAAGTGGGATGGGAAGAGCTTGTTGGCCATGCTGACGTCTACCTGTGGCACGGAGGTTATCTCCAGTCTGGCTGTTAGGTATTTCTACAATCACACGGAAGCTTCTGGATCTGAACTGGAGGGCTTACCCAGTCAGAGTTACCCAGTGCCCTGCAGAGTTTAGAGGTTTCCTTGCTTTAACATACCTGAGTTAGATGAATGGATCATCAACACACTTGTACAAATCTGGATGAAAAGCTGACGTTAATCCAGTAATTTAGATCAGGTGTGTAGAACCAGGGAAACCCAAACCTGCAGGACAGAGGCCCCGGTTACAGGATGTTTTTTAATTCGGAATTAATTATTACAAATTAAATACTCACTCATCACTCACTCATCTTCTCCCGCTTTTCCGTTGCCGGGTCGCGGGGGCAGCAGCCTCAGTAGGGATGCCCAGACTTCCCTCACCCCAGACACTTCCTCCAGCTCTTCCGGGGGGAGTCCGAGGCGTTCCCAGGCCAGCCGAGAGACATAGTCTCTCCAGCGTGTCCTGGGTCTTCCCCGGGGTCTCCTCCCGGTGGGACATGCCTGGAACACCTCCCTAGGGAGGCGTCCAGGAGGCATCCGGTACAGATGCCCAAGCCACCTCAGCTGACTCCTCTCAACGTGAAGGAGCAGCGGCTCGACTCCGAGCTCCTCCCGGGTGACTGAACTCCTCACCCTATCTCTAAGGGAGCGTCCAGCCACCCTGCGGAGGAAACTCATCTCGGCCGCTTGTATCCGCGATCTTGTCCTTTCGGTCACTACCCAAAGTTCATGACCATAGGTGAGGGTAGGGGCGTAGATTGACCGGTAAATCGAGAGCTTCGCCTTTCGACTCAGCTCCCTCTTCACCACGACGGTCCGGTACATCGACCGCATTACTGCGGACGCTGCACCGATCCGTCTGTCAATCTCACGCTCCATTGTTCCCTCACTTACAAATTAAATAATTCAGAATAAACTATTTTCCTTTGAGTTTACATGGAAATAGTAATTCTGAATTGAGGTTTACATGGAAAACACGTTTGATGGTCTTTCTCCAATTCCTCTACGGGTCTGGGGGTTGGGAAGGTTCTGATTGGATAGGGGGCGGACCGGAAGAAAAACAAACTTAGCTGCTACAACTTTGAAAAGCTCACCATTTCTTCTGTTTCCTGTTTCCATCTGTTCTTTTAATTATTTCCAGGTCCTCCAAGCTATTTATTAAATAAATAGTCTCTGCTCTTGACCAGCGTTTACTGCGTGCTGTAAACGAGCAGCGCAGAAAGACCGGAATTAATTTAAAGAGGAATGAGTGTAGACATGATCATGGAATTATTCTATTTGGATTTAAAATCAGAATAAATCAGCCACTTACTTCGGATTTAAGTCTAATTTGTAATGGCCATTTTCATTCAGAATTAGGTGTTTACATGGTAATTTTTACTCATTTTAAATCGGATTTAATTTAATTCTGAATTAAAGAGGAATTCAACTTCCCATGTAAACGCACTGAGGCCCCGTTTCCACGTAGTAAAAACGGTGGTGTTTTCATGCGTTTTAGCCGTTCGTTTACACGAAAACGAAGCTCAAAGTCTCCAAAAACCATCATTTCTGAAAACTCTGGCCAAAGTGGAGATTCTCACAAACTCTGTCTTCACGTTTGCTTGTAAACGGAGAGAAACGGACATTTAGGCTTCAGAATGTCACATTATGAGACAGAAACGTCACCAGCGTCATGAGTGACACCTGTGGTTACAATTAGTTTGGCCACCATCAATATTTTCTTGTATTTTACCTGTTTTATATTCTAAAGTCACACTTAAAAGTAACTCCACTTCTCTGTCACTCCAAACGAAAGACTCTCGTTCCGTCTTGGAAGTAAAGCCTGAATTATGGTCCTGCGTTACACCGATGCAGAGCCTACGCCGCAGGCTATGCGTCGATGTAACGCGGAACCATAAATCAGCCTTAACTGGAAATTACTCGTGTCATTTGTCATTGATGTTTTTTTCCAGGATTCTGATTGGCTAGCATGACTTTATCTTCTCGTTACACTGCCCCCTGTAGGTTTGGCTGCTCATAGCACCTTAACAGTGTATTTATGCAGGTTCGTGGAAATGAAGAGATTTTGAAAAAAATCTTGTGCAAATGATGGAATTTTCCAAAACGTAGAGGGGGAAATATCCGTTTTTGTAAATCCCCGGCTCTGTGCTGGCCAACCCGGAGCTACCTGGGCTGTTTCTGGAATCATTCTGGCCATGGCCATTTCAGCCTCCATGTTTTGGTGGGGCTCTGTAACATTAAATGCAAAACGTATTTTGGTTAACTTGCCTGAGGGCTTTGACCCGCTCATTGTCAAATTATGGCTCATAAAACTAGAGTCCAAACCAGTGGCGTAGCCAGAAAAGAGACTTTGGGTGTGCCAAAAATTTTTTCAACAAAACTAGATGTTACACCTCCACAAACATTCAAAAGCATGTATATCCAACATTATTAACAGTGCAAAACATATCCACATGTTGTGTGTGCTCTCAATATATAATAAGTATAATAATATATATAATATAATAAGTAATATAATAACCACACTTTATGCATGTCCTAAAAAAAACATCACAAAAACATAACCACACACACACATAGCTACCCAATGAAGCAAACATAGTGAAATATAACACTCATGCACTCAGAGCCATAACGTATCCACATTACGCATGATCAACAAAGCTATTTAACCAGAGAATGAACACGACTATTTGGCTTAAGGTTGGCCTGATGAGGTTTTATTATAAAATAATAAAATAAAATATTTTCCCAAAAGGACAGGTTGGTCAGCAGAAATTCAAACCATACTGGGCATCTAGGTTTTTGGTGCAACAAGCATTTTTAATAGCTTTGAATAAATTGCAAATTTTGCTTATGCAATCTTTCCATATACATCCTATTTAGATATTAATCACTTAGTACCAAGTGGCTCTTCCTACACTTCCACCTAATATTAGACCAACCTGTTGGCTTCCCCTGCCTGTCCTGATTCTTTCTCTCTCTTCCTCTCTTCTTTTTTTCTACCTCTCCATAAAGTTACCGTCAATCCAAAACACTCGCGCTGCAGCGCGTGCTCGCGGGGGCGCGCATTGGAGCTGCAGCCTCATGAGTGTGTGTGTCGGGGAGGAGAGGAGGTGAAAGAGCAGCGGGGCGCCTGATCAATGACGTGCTGCCTTTTATGTTTAATCATATACATTACACACAAACGCTGTTAAATACAAAAAATGCACACTTCAAATCTTTTTCAAACATGAGCAACGAGAGGCTCCTCAGTCTCTCTGTGAGCGTCGTCGCTCTGACGGATCTGGTCCTGTTGACGACTAAAAAAAGGCTCCACGGAGCAACTTGTAACAGGCAATGCTATCAGAATACGATGCAAACAGTTAATCTTGGATAAAACATCTTTGTCGCAGGAGTTTAAGACTTCAATAATGGACGGGAACTCGTGTCCGCCATCCACCTTCCGTTTGATGAGTTGTCTGAAGGCTCATTTATGGTTCCGCATTACACCGACGCAGAGCCTACAGCGTAGGGTACGCGGCGACGCACACCGTAGGTTGTGCGTCGCCGCGTACCATACGCCGTAGGCTACGCCATCGATTTAACGCGGAACCATAATTTAGGTTTAACAGTCCAGCTGCCGCGACACATCGCCTGACGGGGGTTTTACATGCAAAAATAAGATTTTTATTTTGAATTATTTTGAACATCATGATTACATACTAATAGCCTAGATTAGCCTAGATTTAGAATACTTAGAAGACTATACCAAAAAACAAAAAATGCATCAAATTTTTGGGTGTGCCAGCTGTCTCTTTGGGTGGCACTGGCACACCCTGGCACACCCGTGGCTACGCCACTGGTCCAAACTTAAACAATTTTTTTTTTTTTTTTTTTAATGGAATTTCATGGACCTCGTGCAGAATCCTGTACCAATTTTGGAAATAATCCAAGTCTAAGGGATGCTATAAATGTGAGTAGTTTATATCACAAAAACTGCACTAAACTTATATATTGTCCCCTGCATCTTCAGATGAAATGTACAATATGTTAATGATTGGTGGAAGGTTTATGAGCAAGTAGTATTTTCTCCGCCTCCAGATGACAAAAAATTCCTAAAAATCAGCCCTTTCATGTAGAATCATTTCAAATATTCAAGGCACTAATTTTTACTCCAGAGATAGCAACCATTTTTTTTCAGAAGTATGCAAATAATGTCAGTACATGTAACAAGCTATGGAATGAACAAAGTATTGTGTGGACTGAGCTTTATTTGTACATTTGAATCCAGTTAGAGTGCAGTCTAAACTGCAGGACTATGGAGAAAGTTAGGGAGCTTTCACACCGGTCCCGTTTGGAGCAGTTGTTCCGGAACAATTGGAAGGAGGAACTGATTTGATCAAAATTCACCAGAAGCGTTTCTTGTACAGAAAACTTGATATCAAGGGTCTAATACTGACTCATCATCAAATGAAATTCAAAAGAAAAAAAACCTGACCACTTGGCTAACGTTGTAGTGGCCACTCACTAGCAGCCTGCCTTTACATGGGGAGTTTAATTCCTCTTTAATTCAGAATTAAAATTAAATCCAATTTAAAATGAGTAAAAATTACCATGTAAACACCTAATTCTGAATGAAAATGGCCATTCCTAATTAACCTTAATTCTGAAGTAAGTGGCTGGTTTATTCTTATTTTAAATCTGAATAGAATAATTCCACGACCATGTAAACACTCATTCCTCTTTAAATTAATTCTGGTCTTTCTTTCTGCTCGTTCCCTCGCCCGTCTGTCTCCATGACGCTTATATTCCACGCTGGGCTGGTTTTCCAAACTAAGTTTCAAGATGCAGCACGCAGTAAACGCTGGTCAAGAGCAGAGACCATTTATGATAAATAGAAATAATTAAAAGAACAGATGGAAACAGGAAACATCAAAATTGTGAGCTTTTCAAAGTTGTAGCGGCTAAGTTAGTTTTTCTTCCGGTAGTTCAACTTCCGGTCCCCCCCCTATCCAATCAGAACCTTCCCAACCCCCAGACCTGTAAAGGAATTGGAGAAAGACCATCAAACGTGTTTTCCATGTAAACCTCAATTCAGAATTACTATTTCCATGTAAACTCAAAGGAAGATAGTTTAATTCTGAATTATTAATTCCGAATTAAAAACCATCATGTAACCTTGGCCATGGAAGGCATTTACCTTTGGGCGTTGTTGAAAGCACACATGCTGCTAGTACATAGGACTCACCAGGCCCAAGTACACTACACAATATTTGAGATGCAATTAATGGCTTAATAAGCACTTAATACAATATGTGATTATTAAAACAGTCTGTGGCTCATTTCTACTTTCCACCAGCACTGGAAATATTGAATGGGTTGGTTCAGTAAAGATGAGAGTAATTATAATTGGTTTTAGTCGATCATCTTCAGCAAATGGAGTTGTTTATTTTTGTGACTTAAATAATAAGATGGTCGTATTTTAATTCTTTCAGCATTTAAGTTGAATTTATTTTCCACAGTGACTCTGGAACGTTTCTGGGCCTTGGAGCTGTGACTGGATCAGTAGCAATCTATATTGCTTTTTCCCTACAGGTAACTCACTCACACGACACTTTTCTAAATCTTCTAGGCAACTGTGTGTTAAGAGTTTTCTGTCTGTATGTTGGCAGAAGCTGTATTACGTTCAGGAATCCCATGGCATTGTTGTGACGGATCTGGCTTTCTTGCCTCATTCCCTGAAAAGCAAAAATATCAAGGGCAACAATGAAGTAGCCATGTTAAGTGTAGCGGTGGACAGTCGTTGTCAAATGCATACTGTTGCCAACCAAAGTAAGTGGAGCATTATCAGTTAATCACAATTAATGAGCATGTTTTCCTCACCGTGGGCCTGTGTTTGTGTTTCCCCAGAACACGTCCCTCTCTGGCTGGTGGTTTTCTTCTGTGGCCTCATGATGATTGGAGGAGTCTTCCTGCTACAGTTCCTCTTCCCCGGATTCATTTAAATCGTGCACATCATTAGTGCTCAGGATGAGAGACTTGGGACACATCTGCAGGTTTTTTAGTATTAACAACACTCGGCAAGGACAATATGGGGTGTAATTTACTTTAATCTCTATCAATGATCCTAAATCTTTTTTTTTTAATTCACCGAGGGACTGAGCCTGGAGACCGATTTAGGGCCGAGATCTTCACATTTCTCCCTAGAAATATGAATCAAATACAAAACTTGTATACATACACATATATATATATATATATATATATATATATATATATATATATGAGAGAGAGAGAGAAATTATTAACATATCTTTTTAAAGATCCACTTTTTTGCAACTACTTTGTTTTTCAGCCGAGAGCAAACATTTTATAATCCTCTTTTGAGGTGTTACTAATATGGATAAAATCGTAAATGTAAAAATTATTTATTTGTGGTTTATGATGTCCGACATGAATAAAGATGAAGGTGTTGTACATTAAGGATAACTTAATCATATACAACTTTTTTTTTTTAATGAACTTTGAACCTTGAGTGTAAAAACTGTGGACACTATACTACAGAGTGACTGGGTGTTTTAAAATTATTCCATATTATTGTAACATCTTTAAGGGATAGAGAAATTAAAATATCATTCAGAAAACTATGTATTTACTATGTAAGTATGAGGTGTTTCTACTTTCTACCTGGTGAAGTGTGAAGAGCCTGCAGGTTATACATGAATACTCCAGAGGTGTCTGTGTGCCTGGAGTGCTACTGCAGGTGCTGCAGGTGCTGCAGGTGCTGCAGGTGCTGCAGGTGCTGCAGGTGCTGCAGGTGCTGCAGGTGCTGCAGGTGCTGCAGGTGCTGCAGGTGCTGCAGGTGCTGCAGGTGCTGCAGGTGCTGCAGGTGCTGCTTCAACAACATGGGAGACAACGGACACTTTCCAGAAACATCCAGTCAAGCATTCCTTGAAATCAAATTGAAACATGAACACAAAAAGAATGTTGTCAACTTTGTAAAGTTACTTGTTCTTCATGACCAAAGAAATCAGAATCCTAAAGACCATGTCAGTGTTAAAATCATGTTGTCCAGTGCTTTTAAAGTGCCAGATCGCGGCTGGTCAGACTGTTTCTTGCAGATTCAGTCAGCTACATTTGTGTCCCTGCTGCCTAAGGAGCCTACAAAGGACACAATCTGCTGTATAGTTTTAAACCCGTCATCGTGTCAGACAGCCAATCAGCACAGAGCCTCATTATCATAGCCCCGCCCACTCAGAATCCCACATAGATAATGAGGTTAGAGAATGGGAAGATAAAGACATGTCTCAGAGACTGAATTTCTAATTTATTTAGCAAAAACAATCAGAAGTTTGTTTTTAAGACTTTCAGGACCTGTTTCAAATAGGTATTAGATGCCGTAATAGGCAATTATGAAAAACATGTTTCTCTTACTTTAACATTTATAAAGTGGTCTCCCCTCACCCTGCCAACTCAGAGGAGGAGGAAAGCAACCAAATTCTGCCGTGTCTGTTCACCCCGCCCAGAGGATCCTTCCAGTGTCATGTGACTTCTACGAGCCGTTTAGATTTGCGCATTTTTGTTACGTAAGCAAAATGCAAACCATGCCTCTGTCTCCTCCGCTGCTGAAATCACACCCACAACTAACTCCGCCGGCCAGAGCATCCGCCATTGTTTTCGAAGCGGTGAATCATGTGGTTGTTTGAGGAACGAGGGACAGTAAAAATTAGGTCTTACCCATGAAGACCATGGAGGTGCGGTGGGGCCCTGGCCCGGCTCGGAGGGCCGGCCCCCGTCAACTTGGATGGCCGGCGGGAGACCATGGGCGCCTTTCCAGGGCCGGCTCTGCTGGTCTTGCCTCCTGGCTTCGGCCTCCGCTCCCCCTCCTGCCCCCCCTACACGACTCATACGCACACAGGAGAAGGGGCGGGGGGTCCGGGGCGTAGGGACTCACGGTTTTAATAACACTGTAGACACTGCACATTCAACATTTAATAAATACATTTAACAAGGATACTTAGTTCTGGAGGGGGGGGATTATTGTCAACTTGATACCCTGTCTTCCCCCTCCATGTTTTTATGGCATTAATCACAAGCACTCAACACCAGGGTCGGGAGGGGGTCCCACATCACTGCGTTCCCTCGCCGGACTGGGATAGGTGGGTCGTGATGCCCGGGCCTGGCGGGGCTCGCAGCGCAGCCTGGAGTGCCTTCTGGCGGTGCTGGACCCCCCTGCGGAGGGGGAAATGGTGCTGGACCCCCCGGGGAGGGGGAAACGGTGCTGGACCCCCCCGGGGAGGGGGAAACAGTGTGTGATTGTGCGTCCTTTGTCGGTGAGAATGCGGTATGGAAGGGTCCTGCCATGGAGGATTTGGGCCTCCATTGGCAACACAACAAAATGTAATCATTTATTAATATTATACTGTACAAAGGTGGTTATTAATATTATTATTTTATTATCATTATTTTTGTTATCATCATTATTGTGTTTAGTAAATTATATTATTATTATTATTATTATTATTATTATTATAGATATCGGATAGATGAATGGATGAATGAATGGGATGCCTGGGTCTGGGGCCCTCCGTTGTCGGGCCCTCGCGGGTGTCGACCTGTTGGGGAGTTCCCTCTCTCCGGGCCCGTCTCCAGTCCCCCCCGCTGCCTCCGCGGCGGGGCGCCCCTCTGGTCTTGGAGGGCCACTTTAATAGGGGCGGGTGCACCTGCCCGCGTTGGCGGCCGGGGCGGCTCTGTCTCTCCGGGCAGGCTGGCCCCTCACCGGGTGGGGGTCGTTGGCGTGGAGGGTGAGGGCCTCCTGGCCACGTGTCCGGCCTGGACCGGGGGGGGGGTTCTCGCTGGCGGTGGGTTGCCTCCCGCCCTCTTCTCGCCCTCTGTGGGGTTGCTGGTGGCCTGGGTTCCGGGTTCTTCCTTGTCGGCCTCTGGTCTCGCGGGTGGCGGGGATCCTGCCTATCAAAGTTCTGCCCTCAGTTTCTGTCAACTCCGTCAGATTTTTTTACAATCCTCACTAAATCAGGAAATAGAATGATCAGCTATTTCCCCGAGGACCCTTTTCTCTCCCTGCCTGTTCTGAATGCTAAGCTACCACTCATACTCTGGTAGCTTTTACATTTTAGACAAACAATGTTGATATTCCTATAGTCACAGCTGGGACATGTCAACACCGTCTCTCTGTTATGATAATGTTTTTAAACAGTAGTGGATTGAATTACGGTATTTTAGTAAGGTTATTGAGACAGCTAGCAACTGAGGAAAACACAGCTAGCCGCAGTGAACAATACATGTTTTGGCGGGAAAATACATGCCCTTTTGTCAACTCCGTCAGACGTCAACTCCGTCAAACGTCAACTCCGTCAGGTTCTACACCTGACGGAGTTTACATGTAAGCTGACAGAGTTGAAAAATCCACCTATAACCTCTTTATATGCTAATTCAATATCATTTGTGAACATAGTGAAGAATTCAAATATTATTTCAGGGTTTTCTTTATACATAAATGTACACATACAGCATGAATTAGATCATTACATATTCCATTATTTGACCTTGTACTGTATACCCTACACTTGTAGAGCATGGATAGGCTGTGGTCTGCTTAGTATTACCAACTAGTCACAATTCATTTTATTTTTGTTGTTGAATAAAACTGGTCAGCATTTGCTCACCTGCATGCTACGCAGCTGTCAGGCAGCTGGGTCCCCTGCGGAGGCACCGCAGTGGGACCGCGCCTTTATTCATGCTGAGTGCTGACAGGTGTGAATGTGTCAGACAGGTGAGGGGGGATTGGATTTGTAAATGTACCAATTTATTGCCATTTTTCAGTTTGGGATTTATGTGGGATTATGTTTAAGTGTTATGATTATTGTTAAATGATGAAGGTTTTGTGGTCTTGTCTTTTTGTTACCTGGTTATTTGAAATTGTTATGTTTGTGGAGGGGAGTAAACCCCTGCAGATGGAGCTGCCCAATTGGACCAATTTGGTTTGGGCTATTTAAGAGGGTGGCTCACCTGAAAGACTCTCTTGGTCTTTTCTTTTGCTAAAGGGAGGCCGTCTCTGAGTATGTGTTTGTTTTTTTTATGCCTGAGAAAAAAACTAAAGATAAGATTTTTTGATAAAAACTGGAACTTCTCTTGCCGACACCCTTCTTTTATCTTTTGATGAAGAATTTTGACAGCTTGGCCCCCTGCAGGGGGAGGTCGCCCCAGTCCTACCTCCTGCAGGGCTTTGAACTGGACTCAAGACCTTTTGAGGAAGCTCCAACTTGCTACTCAACTTCCTACCCCCCGGGCAGATCCCGACACCTGGAAGTTGGTTCAAACAGACAGGAATCAAGAGAGCACCCCATGGGGTGATTTGGAGGTCTGTGTCAGTCATGCTAAATGTCTGATAATGACATTTGGCCCGATTCACATCCGACTGTAAATTACTTTTTGTCTCTTGCCTGATTCGTGTATTCCTGCATTTGTTAAACTCCTTGTAATAGAATCTGGTTACAACGTCACTCGAGTCCCAGGGGAGTGCCGAGACTTCCAGCCCCCCGCAAGGCCACGCCTCTGACTGTCACACTGACTTGTTTAATTCTGTTGTTTGTTCTTGTATAAAAAAGCTTGTTACAAACCATTCGAGGTCGACACACCAAATACAGACTCGATCTGCGATGGTCATGTCGACCGCCGGCTGAACTGATTAAAACCTCTCTATACCACGAGCGGACTTCTGAACTGGTTTTTGATAAATTCCACAACAATTTGGTGCAGGTGACCCGGATTGACAATAAACCTTCGACGGAAACTCCTTTTTCCAGACCAACGGCACAACCAGCGACTCTATCTAAATTTTCAAAGGTAAGGGATCCATTTAAATCCCAAATTATTGTTTCTGGGCTGTTGTCGAAAGTCTGTGAACTGGAGTGCCAGAGAAAGTTGACGTTATCCTTAAATTTAGGTAAGTCCGCTGTGTGGTTGTGAAGGTTATATTTTTTATTATTATTTTGTGTTATTGGGAAGGTTATTGTAGAGATGTTTTAGGAATGCTGACAATTTCATAACACTTGAATTTGATTGTGTTGTGAGAATGTTCTGCTTCTCCTGCCTTAGAATTGACTCGCTCTTCTAAAAAAAGGTTTAATATCTCGGGTAACATTAAAGAGAGAAATGGCGCCATGGTTGGTCTGGTACCAATAAAAAGATAGTCCAGGGGGACTATTCTTATGCATATGCAGGACGTGGGGTCCGTAAGTGTTGGAACACTGATATATTTGTGAGAAATAGACATACTGTATGTAGAAGAACTGCCCTTTTATTTTATAAGTGGGGATGACACGCTCTCCCAAATGGAGTATATTTCATTTCTGCAAGAATCGACTCGCTCTTCTTTGCATCAACAGGAATGATTTATATGCTCAGGTAGACTGATAGTTGGAAAGTTTTTGGGAAGTTTTTCAGTTCTTTAAATACATGTATGGTAATCACGGTACCGATAGTTTTATTTGTTAGTTTTGTTTGTTACTTAGTTAGTATTAAATTGTTAAAATAACTAAAAAGCACTTCAAACTCCCTCAGATTTTTGGAGGGATGAAAGTAGACGCCGTAATGCAGAATCCCAAATAGCTTCGCTTACTGATCTAAATAAAAAGCTGATGGCTCTACTACAAGGATTTAAAAACACAACGCAGACGAAAATGAAATTAGAGAACCAGTTAAATGATAAAATCAAAACCTTTATCCGGTGAAACTGATTAAAGAATCAAATGACGATGACACTTCTGATGACGACTGGATTTTACAAAAATCCAAGATCTGTTGCCCTACAAAATTTGGAGCCAAATAATAGTAAGAGATTTTAAATTAATAAACAAAATGGCTAGAGGAAACAGCTGTTAAACTAACTTTGCCACATGATTTGAAAAGTAAAGTACTTGATGCACAAAGTACTTGATGCTTGTAGAATTCCCTTTTAATCCCACAGCTGTTGCCAAAATCACACCAGAGCAAGCTCAGACCTTTTTTTTCACAGTATTTATTGCCTTAACAGTTCAAAGGGGAAATTGATAATCCCAGGGAGCTTTATGCTAAAATAATGTTGACAGCAAAAGAGAATTGTGGTCTGTCACGAGATCAGATTGATGGATTCCCTCCAGAGTACATGCAAAATATATATTTGCTAATTGCCCTCCACAAAGGGTAGGCCTGGATAACGCAAAAAAAAAAGAATCTGAAATGTATGAAAATACTAATGTCTTTTTCAAAAGTGTTTCCTACACAGGTTGAGCGCTGAGAGGAGAGCCAAATCAGAGCATCCCAATTTACATAATCTTATCCTGCCTATGGTAACTTCATCATGTAAGTGCATGGAAATCTGTCTGTGGCCTACTATAACGTCTCTGAATGCATGTATAACTAATCTCTAACTAGAGGTGTCAAGTAACGAAGTACAAATACCTCATTACCTTACCTAAGTAGAACTTTTGGTTGTGTATGCTTCACTGGAGTAATTATTTTTCAGACGGTTTTTACTTTTACTCCTTACATTTTCACGCAATTATCTTTACTTTTTACTCCTTACGTTTTAAAAACAGCCTTACTCTATTTCATTTCGGCCTTTTAAAAAAACTATCCAGTTAAATTGTGCCATCCGGATAGAGTGAATTTGGTTGTGGTTGGATGAGAAGTATAAACATATTTGGTTTGTACGTGTCTGCTCTCTGAAACACATGTTAATGCTCAATAATGCACATATATGGTTCTTTAATATATTTGCATTATACTAAGATGCATTCATTTTCAATGGCTTTTAGCCTTAATGGTTTTTCCCCGCTTATATTACTTTTACTTTTATACTTTAAGTACTTTTGAAACCAGTACTTTATACTTTTACTTGAGAAAAAATAAATAAATAAATAAATAAAATAAATAAATATTGAGTTGATACTTCAACTTCTACAGGAGTATTTTTGAACTCTAATATCTATACTTCTACCTGAGTAATGAATGTGAATACTTTTGACACCTCTGTCTTTAACACTCGTCCTGACCTTTCCTGTTTTCCTCACTGACGACTCTGCTTATAAAAATGGAATACCATACGCAGGTTATACAATTTGTGATAATTCTTAATTGTTGAAAGCGCCCTCCTCCTCCAGCTCCACCCAAGTAGATGAAACTATATATACTGATCAAAAGGTAAAACTGTTACAATCTATACAGATTCCAGATATGCTTTTGGTTGTGTATATTGTATTTTATAGATTTTATATATTGTGGGCGAACCGAGTATTTATCTCATCCTCGGAGATAAATGTGGTTAATTGATTGGTGAACTGTTACAAGCCTGTCAACTACCTTCATCTATTGCTTTGTTAAATGTGAAGCCCACACCCAGTCCAACCCTGTTTTCACTAGGCAATGCTTCAGCTGACCATGCAGCAAAAGAAACTGCCAAATTTGGCTTACCTGTCTATGTAAAACTTTGCCCTTCTATACCCGCTAACGACCTGGTTTCTCCTAATGATGTAGCCCTCCTACAAGAAGACTACTGAGGTGAAGAAAAAACGGATTGTAGCATTCCCATGGTTGTAAAAATGTAAACAATTATGGGTCAGCAACGATGGCCGCGTTGTTGCACCCACATCCTTGTACCCGTGATAGCTGATCACAGTTGGCAATCACAGATGAGCAAAAGGGGGAATGTGTCAGATAGTGTTGAAAGACTGATAAGCTCCAAGATTTGCATCCTATAAAAATATTGCAAACATTATCAACACTTCCCCCCACCGTGACTTTTTTTTTGAAGCTCTGCAAATAGACATTATGTGAGGGATATGAAATTATTCTTGTATGAAAATGTTCATGTATGAAAATGTTTTTGTATGTGCAGAGAATTTTAAACTGGACTTAAATGGACAATGTTGACACCTGTTAACACCCATTAGGAAGCACAAAACTCACGCCTCATGAAAGGATTATGGGTAGACCTATGACCATACCAAGCAATTCAGTTCTGTATATATGAAGAAGATGGACTTCCATGCCATGGATGAATCCATGATATAATTCTGTTGTACTCTAAACTTCTGTTGTTCAGTCAATCCACAGAAAAGTAAAAGCTGTCCAGTCTCCTCCTAGTGGCAAACCATGCCACAACCCGGAGACTGGGTTTGTGTCGGAGAGGGCCTCGGTGGTCCTGGGCTCAGCACGTCCTGCACCACCGACACTCAAGGGTGGGGGGCGCTGGCCTGGTTCCACGCGTCCCACTGCGGGAGCACAGCTCCTCGACCTTGCACCGGAGACCGGCCGATTCCTTCTTCTTTCTGTGGTACCCCGTCGGAGCCATTGAGGGGAGCAACGCGGGCAGGAAAGCCCAGCTCCAACACCCGGGACCTCCACGACTGGTGGAGGAGCGGAGGAGCGGAGGAGCAGAGGAGCAGCACAGGCCCCGCAGACCCCCACAAGCGAGACAATTATGGTGTAGCATCGAGATGTGACTCCACATACTCTCCTTCTGAAGAACCGCTTGTTAATCCTAAAACAAGCCAAAAACCACTGCCCGATTCCATTGAGGATTCGGCAAGGACCGCTACAGGGGGCATGCCGATGCTCTCACGGGAGATGGCTGCTCTAGGGATGATGGCCTTGCGGAATCGTGCTGCATTGGACTACTTACTAGCTTCTCAAGGGGAATTTGTGCTGTCATTAAAACTGAATGTTGTACATTTATACCCGCAATGCCACAGTCCAAGAAATAACGCATCACTTGAAAGACATTGCTAAAACGTTACATACAACTGTCGCAACTAGTTTTTTGATTGCTTTAAAGAACAGTTAGGACACGTTGGTTACTTGATATTTGAATTTGTTTTGTTGGCTTGTTGTTATTTGACTTCTGATCACATGTTTAAGGTTCACTTGCAAAATATGTATCACTACTCCACTGTAATTCAACAAAAAGAAAAAAAAAAAAAAAAAAAAAATTGTGAATTGATGAAGAATTTTGACAGCTTGGCCCCCTGCAGGGGGAGGTCGCCCCAGTCCTACCTCCTGCAGGGCTTTGAACTGGACTCAAGACCTTTTGAGGAAGCTCCAACTTGCTACTCAACTTCCTACCCCCCGGGCAGATCCCGACACCTGGAAGTTGGTTCAAACAGACAGGAATCAAGAGAGCACCCCATGGGGTGATTTGGAGGTCTGTGTCAGTCATGCCAAATGTCTGATAATGACATTTGGCCCGATTCACATCCGACTGTAAATTACTTTTTGTCTCTTGCCTGATTCGTGTATTCCTGCATTTGTTAAACTCCTTGTAATAGAATCTGGTTACAACGTCACTCGAGTCCCAGGGGAGTGCCGAGACTTCCAGCCCCCCGCAAGGCCACGCCTCTGACTGTCACACTGACTTGTTTAATTCTGTTGTTTGTTCTTGTATAAAAAAGCTTGTTACAAACCATTCGAGGTCGACACACCAAATACAGACTCGATCTGCGATGGTCATGTCGACCGCCGGCTGAACTGATTAAAACCTCTCTATACCACGAGCGGACTTCTGAACTGGTTTTTGATAAATTCCACAACACTACCCACCTCAAACCCCAAGGCCCAAAGATCAACTGGGCACAGGACTGGTATCTCACAGAGTATCAATTTAAAATTTGAATCAAGCAGTGCAGGGCACACACACACACACACCACTTGAAAAAGAGAATTTGCAGTATGTTTATTATTATTATTATTATTATTATTATTATTATCTGATTTATGTTCAATATAAGACAAAGAGTAGTTAGTTCTTCATCTTTTGTCTCTTCCATCTGTTTAAACACATATTTGTTCATTAATCAGTAATACACATCAGTTCTTCGTCAACACCGTCAGATGTTTTTGTTCATTTTTGAAAAAAATGTTTATTCTTTGTTCAGTCTATGTTGTTTATGTAAAAAAGGACCATCAGATCTACATCCTCGTATGTCTTATTTATCTAAATTAATTCTTTTTTTCATTTTAAAATTAAAAACAAAGATTGAAAATGCAGACATTTAGAAATCTGAATCAGAATAGTGTGAAATCACAATATAAGTTTATATATTGTATTTTATTACATATCAGAGTAACTAAACACTATACCGACAAACTCCAGGACTTTAGATTCTTGTCGGACTGGAAGAATTAAAATTGTAAACTTTTGAGTGTGTCTGACGGAGTTGACACAAATCAAGTTCTAAAGTAAAGCATGTTTATTTTTTTTAAAGTGATTTTATTTAGAACCTGTTCCTTTACATGGTTAAATAGCTAAGACCCTTCTATACAGAAATATACAGTTCCAATGAATATAGTGTGCATTTAAAAAAAAAAAATTTTAAACCTGTTTTCTCCCTTATCTCAAGAATCCCTGATATATATGTATGTATGTGTATGCGTATATATGTGTATATATGTTCAATTCAATTTTATTTATATAGCGTCTAATACAACAGATGTCTCTAGACGCTTTCCAGAGACCCAGAACATGAACATAAACATAAACATAAACCCCCGAGCAATTATTACATAAACAATGGCAGGTAAAAACTCCCCTAGTGGGAGAAAAACCTTAAGCCAAACAGTGGCAAGAAAAACTCCCCTTTAGGAGGGAAGAAACCTGGACCAGGACCTGGATCATAAGGGGGGTAGAAACCTGGACCAGGACCTGGATCATAAGGGGGTAGAAACCTGGACCAGGACCTGGATCATAAGGGGGTAGAAACCTGGACCAGGACCTGGATCATAAGGGGGTAGAAACCTGGACCAGGACCTGGATAATAAGGGGGGACCCGAAGGCCAGACTGGGGGGTCGGGGACGTCAGCAGCACAGCAGGCAGGTGGAAGCAAAATAATAACTATTAAATATAGTAACAATGCACATATATATGCCTGAGGTTTTTACCAGCATGGTATTAACCATTAATATATGTGCAGTCAAGGTAAAAAAAAAAAAGAAAAAGCTGTTTTATTTACAAATAGTGATTGACAGGAGCCAGTCAAGAGACATGCATGAGTAGAGACACAGATGAGGGTGGCATGTCATTTTTATACCATGTTGGTAATATATATATATATATATATATATATATATATATATATATATATATATATATATATATATATATATATATATATATATATATGTATGTATGTATGTATGTATGTATGTATGTATGTATGTATGTATGTATGTATGTATGTATGTATGTATGTATATATATTGTGATATATATATGTATATATATTGTGATATATATATGTATATATATTGTGATATATATATGTATATATATTGTGATATATATATGTATATATATTGTGATATATATATGTATATATATTGTGATATATATATGTATATTTTTTTTTTTAATTATTATTAGGTTGGGGGAGTGGCAGCCTAGTGGTTACAGAGGAGGGCTGGAGTCTGGAGGACCCGGGTTCAAGCCCCTGGATTGCAACCATAAGTCAACCACCTTGGGCCCCTGAGCAAGACCCTTAACCCTACTGCTCCCCGGGCGCCGTGCCATTGCATGGCAGACCACTGCTACTAGTTCAACTAGAAAATGGGTTAAATGCAGAGAAAGAATTTTCCCATTGTGGGAGTAGCCTACTAAGGGAATCTTTCTTTCTTTCTAGGTTCAGAAATACTTAAAGAAACGCCTACTGATATGCATTTGGCCCGAACGATTTGGGATGAAACGCATAACTGACGATTGAATATGTGACCGGTGTCGTGCCAAAAAGTGATTGCCTGATAGAATCTGATTTCTCCTGAAAATGGGTCTTTTCACCTGCCAAAAATTGATTGAAGGCCAAATACAGTTAATGAAAGGTTGTTTCTACCTAAATATGATTTGATCTCATTCTTGAGCTTCATAATATAAACACTAGAGCTCACAGGATTGCTTTTAACTCTTTTAAAGGACCATTACAACACAAAATAGGCATTTTCACCTGCCAAAAATTGATTGAAGGCCAAATACAGTTAATGTAAGTTGTAAGTTGTATGTGTAAATTGTTTCAGCCTAAATATGACTTCTGAAAATCTGACGTTTCAGCGCTATCGCTCAACGGGCTGCTGTGCGCGCTCCCGCGGCCAGAATCACATTCTGGCACGCAATCACTTTTTGGCACGACACGGGCTTTGCGCCGCGGAGCCTGGGACAGGCTCCTTCCAGGCTGGGAGGAACACATTCAGCTTCTTTAAATGTCTCTTGAATCTCCGCAGTCGTGTGGGTTTCCGTCAACATGGAGCCTTTAGACTTGGATTCCCTGAACTTGACACTAGCGGGGGCGGCACCAGCGTACCCGCGGTGTGAGCGCTGGAGCGGCGGGTCCGAGGGCTCCGTGTTCCACCTGGGGAACGCGCTGCTGCTGCTGGGCTTCATGGGCTGCGTGGGCGGCGGGGGGGGTCTGCCGGCCCCCCCGCAGGCCTTGCTGGCTCTGCTGGCACTGCTGGCCCCCGGGTTCCTGCTGCTGGCCGTGGCCGCCTGGCCCGACCCCTGCACCGCCGACCCGTTCCTCTGGAACAGCGCGCTGTTCGGGCTGTGTGCGGGGCGAGCCGTGCATGTCGCCTACAGGCTGAGGAGCCTCTCGTTTGATCAGGAACTGCAGGAACTTTACAACCACATGTTCAGGAAAGCTGGAGTGTCGCTGGTGCACTTCGGGGAGATCGTGCTGGCCGGAGAGCCGGAGGTGGGAGAGCTGCAGAAGGAGCAGCGCTTCGCTGCGGAGGGGAAGACCCCCATAGACAAGCTGTCGGTGCTGCTCTCCGGCAGGTGAATGTACAATACTAACCTATATACTACAATACTAACCTATATACTACAATACTAACCTATATACTACAATACTAACCTATATACTACAATACTAACCTATATACTACAATACTAACCTATATACTACAATACTAACCTATATACTACAATACTAACCTATATACTACAATACTAACCTATATACTACAATACTAACCTATATATACTACAATACTAACCTATATACTACAATACTAACCTATATACTACAATACTAACCTATATACTACAATACTAACCTATATATACTACAATACTAACCTATATATACTACAATACTAACCTATATACTACAATACTAACCTATATATACTACAATACTAACCTATATATACTACAATACTAACCTATATACTACAATAATAACCTATATATACTACAATACTAACCTATATACTACAATACTAACCTATATACTACAATACTAACCTATATACTACAATACTAACCTATATATACTACAATACTAACCTATATATACTACAATACTAACCTATATACTACAATAATAACCTATATATACTACAATACTAACCTATATACTACAATACTAACCTATATACTACACTACTAACCTATATACTACAATACTAACCTATATACTACAATACTAACCTATATACTACAATACTAACCTATATACTACAATAATAACCTATATACTACAATACTAACCTATATACTACAATACTAACCTATATACTACAATACTAACCTATATACTACAATACTAACCTATATAGGCCTACTACAATACTAACCTATATACTACAAAACTAACCTAGGCTATATACTACAATACTAACCTATATACTACAATACTAACCTATATACTACAATACTAACCTATATACTACAATAATAACCTATATATACTACAATACTAACCTATATACTACAATACTAACCTATATACTACAAAACTAACCTATATACTACAATACTAACCTATATACTACAATACTAACCTATATACGGTACTACAATACTAACCTATATACTACAATACTAACCTATATACTACAATACTAACCTATATACTACAATACTAACCTATACTACAATACTAACCTATATACTACAATACTAACCTATATACTACAATACTAACCTATATACTACAATACTAACCTATATACTACAATACTAACCTATACTACAATACTAACCTATATACTACAATACTAACCTATATATACTACACTACTAACCTATATACTACAATACTAACCTATATACTACAATACTAACCTATATACTACAATACTAACCTATATACTACAATACTAACCTATATACTACAATACTAACCTATATACTACAATACTAACCTATATACTACAATACTAACCTATATACTACAATACTAACCTATATACTACAATAATAACCTATATACTACAATAATAACCTATATACTACAATACTAACCTATATACTACAATACTAACCTATATAGGCCTACTACAATACTAACCTATATACTACAAAACTAACCTAGGCTATATACTACAATACTAACCTATATACTACAATACTAACCTATATACTACAATAATAACCTATATACTACAATACTAACCTATATACTACAATACTAACCTATATATACTACAATACTAACCTATATACTACAATACTAACCTATATACTACAATACTAACCTATATACTACAATACTAACCTATATATACTACAAAACTAACCTATATACTACAATACTAACCTATATACTACAATACTAACCTATATACGGTACTACAATACTAACCTATATACTACAATACTAACCTATATACTACAATACTAACCTGTATACTACAATACTAACCTATACTACAATACTAACCTATATACTACAATACTAACCTATATACTACAATACTAACCTATATATACTACACTACTAACCTATATATACTACAATACTAACCTATATATACTACAATACTAACCTATATACTACAATACTAACCTATATACTACAATACTAACCTATATATACTACAATACTAACCTATATATACTACAATACTAACCTATATACTACAATACTAACCTATATACTACAATACTAACCTATATATACTACAATACTAACCTATATACTACAATACTAACCTATATACTACAATACTAACCTATATACTACAATACTAACCTATATACGGTACTACAATACTAACCTATATACTACAATACTAACCTATATACTACAATACTAACCTATACTACAATACTAACCTATATACTACAATACTAACCTATATACTACAATACTAACCTATATACTACAATACTAACCTATATACTACAATACTAACCTATATACTACAATACTAACCTATATACTACAATACTAACCTATATACTACAATACTAACCTATACTACAATACTAACCTATATACTACAATACTAACCTATATACTACAATACTAACCTATATACTACAATACTAACCTATATACTACAATACTAACCTATATACTACAATACTAACCTATATACTACAATACTAACCTATATACTACAATACTAACCTATATACTACAATAATAACCTATATACTACAATACTAACCTATATACTACAATACTAACCTATATACTACAATAATAACCTATATACTACAATACTAACCTATATACTACAATACTAACCTATATAGGCCTACTACAATACTAACCTATATACTACAAAACTAACCTAGGCTATATACTACAATACTAACCTATATACTACAATACTAACCTATATATACTACAATACTAACCTATATACTACAATACTAACCTATATACTACAAAACTAACCTATATACTACAATACTAACCTATATACTACAATACTAACCTATATACTACAATACTAACCTATATACGGTACTACAATACTAACCTATATACTACAATACTAACCTATACTACAATACTAACCTATATACTACAATACTAACCTATATACTACACTACTAACCTATATACTACAATACTAACCTATATACTACACTACTAACCTATATACTACAATACTAACCTATATACTACACTACTAACCTATATACTACAATACTAACCTATATACTACAATACTAACCTATATACTACAATACTAACCTATATACTACAATACTAACCTATATACTACAATACTAACCTATATACTACAATAATAACCTATATACTACAATACTAACCTATATACTACAATACTAACCTATATACTACAATACTAACCTATATACTACAATACTAACCTATATACTACAATACTAACCTATATACTACAATACTAACCTATATACTACAATAATAACCTATATACTACAATACTAACCTATATACTACAATACGAACCTATATACTACAATACTAACCTATATACTACAATACTAACCTATATATACTACAATACTAACCTATATACTACAATACTAACCTATATACTACAAAACTAACCTATATACTACAATACTAACCTATATACGGTACTACAATACTAACCTATATACTACAATACTAACCTATATACTACAATACTAACCTATATACTACAATACTAACCTATATACTACAATACTAACCTATACTACAATACTAACCTATATACTACAATACTAACCTATATACTACAATACTAACCTATACTACAATACTAACCTATATATACTACACTACTAACCTATATACTACAATACTAACCTATATACTACAATACTAACCTATATACTACAATACTAACCTATATACTACAATACTAACCTATATATACTACAATACTAACCTATATACTACAATACTAACCTATATACTACAATACTAACCTATATATACTACAATACTAACCTATATACTACAATACTAACCTATATACTACAATACTAACCTATATACTACAATACTAACCTATATACTACAATACTAACCTATATACTACAATACTAACCTATACTACAATACTAACCTATATACTACAATACTAACCTATATACTACAATACTAACCTATATACTACAATACTAACCTATATACTACAATAGTAACCTGTCTGGCAGGTGAATATACTACAATACTAACCTATATACTACACTACTAACCTATACTACAATACTAACCTATATACTACAATACTAACCTGTCCGGCAGGTGAATATACTACACTACTAACCTATACTAACCTATATACTACAATACTAACCTGTCCGGCAGGTGAATATACTACACTAACAAGTAGGATTAGAGCAGTCAGGACTGACTAGTCGGCATTTGTAAGAAGAATACCTACGTTTTCATCTTTTTCAATATGACAAAAGTGTGCATGCCCCCCCCCCCCCCCCCCCAAAAAAAAAATTAGAAAATTAGAGTATTGTGATTTTCTGTAATTCAATTACAAAAACAAAAATGTCATACATTCTGGATTCATTACAAATCAACTGAAATATTGCAAGCCTTTTATTATTTTAATATTGCTGATCATGAATTACAGCTTAAGAAAACTAAAATATCCTATCTCAAAAAATTTGAATATTCTGGGAATCTTAATCTTAAACTGTAAACCATAATCAGCAATATTAAAATATTAAAAGGCTTGCAATATTTCAGTTGATTTGTAATGAATCCAGAATGTAGGACATTTTTGTTTTTTTAATTGAATTACAGAAAATAAAGAACTTTATCACAATATTCAAATTTTCTGAGACAGTCCTGTATATTCTTCTCTTTTCTGCTTTTTTTTCCTTAAACAACTTCTTGCTCTGTTTTTTCTATTGGAGCCTTGGATATGTCAAAGATAAGAAACAACATTTATTTGATTGCATTAACAGTTATACTCCTTCATTCACTTCCATTCAGATCTTCTGATCTCTCTGCTATTATGATGTAAACCCATGCATTCTCTATATTCAGTATGGTTTCTACATCAATATCTGATTCATTGGTGTGAACATTTATTGTTCAAACTTCAGCACCTTTGAGAACTTTAATAGAATATATGAAATCAAATTTGAAACAAAAACAATCTAGGCTTTGATTATGTGATGTATATGTGTATTGAAAGAGGGCAAGTGTGTGTGTGCGTACGTACGTGTGTTTAGTTTATGTATTTAGTTCAGTTCCAGCAACAGATCAGCATGTCATCTATCTAGTCCTTTCTACAAATACATTTTCATTTAATGATTTATTCCAGACATGTCTAAACCATTGTATACTGTAGCACATACCAACATGAACACTAGTATGAATCTATGTATCTTTATGTGTGTATTATATATAAAATGAATCTGTTTTATATGAATGTACACATAATAAGTAAATCTGTAAAACAAATCTCCAGTTGTGCAGACACCTATCTATTTAAACATACCTATACGTCACAATACACAACAAAAGTCCTGTTTAACATGTCAAAAATAAAGTAGAAGAAATCAAATTTATTTAATCCTACCCCTCTTCCAATAGTCCATAATTACACGTTTTCAGATTCTTATGAATTTTGGAAAAAAATACAGAAAATAATCTAATATTATTTTAATGAATTATTCAAACAATTTTTTCATTTTTTTCAGCCCTGAAATTATCAGTACATCATTTCTTCACAGTTAGGTGCACTTAAAATCCTTAATCTTTCTCAAAAATCATCAGTGCATCCTATAATCAGGTGAACCTGATGAGGAATGTTGTTGTGCTTACTGACCAGTTTTATGTGTTAGTTACAACTGAACAATATTCTAAGTTATTGTGAATTAGTTGAATAAAGTTCAACTTACCAGACTGTTTTTTTTCGCTTTATATGTTTTATCATGCACCCTATAACCCGGTGTGCCTTATGAAAATAGAGCCGTTCATTGATAATGGCCCAGTTTGTGTGCACTCACACACAAACTCATCACTCTTTGGGGCCGTACAGCTCCATTATAAAATGGGCAAAAACACGAGAATTTCAGACATGAGCCTACTGAAAATAATTGAATCTGGTGGAATTCAGTAAAACGTTTCAAATATCACTACTTATCTCAAAAATAAGATACTGATCAATCAGATTAGAAATGTGATTTGAATGGAAGTGAATAAGGCATTTTTGCCACAAAGGTGTCCAGAGAGAGTATCTGGTGCAACAGAAATACTAAACCAATCAACTTAATTTAGTTGTTTTGACATATTCAAGCATAATTACCACCAATTATCTCACTACTATTTATTATATGGAAAACAAAATTAATTTTTGTGGGAGGGTTTTTTATAATAAACAATGAATGATGTATATGATCAAACCAGCATTTGAAAGGTTAAAATCCTTAAAAAAATGTTATACATGTTTGGTAGTTTTGAGCAAGTAAGAAGATGTTTAAGAGATTTGTGAAAAGCAGAAAGAATATGAGGAATAAGAATAAGAGTTTTTTTGGACGGGTATAATTTTGCCAAGAAGAGGTGGTTGAGAAGGTGCTGAAATTGTAGTAATGCATAAATAAAAAATTGAAAAAGACATGTAGGAGTTAAAACCTTTTTTTTTTTTTTTCATAATTCAACTAAAAAGAAAAGTAACACAGTCAAAATGATTACCAATTACCAAGAAAAAAAGTTGACATAAACGCTGAAGAGGGCATTAGGGTTCTTGTAAACTGCTATCAGGCTGTTATTTCCAACAGTATGTTCCACATATGTAAGGTGTGGATCAATTTCAGATATGATAATTTTTGTATTGTATTCAATTTAACATGAATTGCTGTCTTTGCAAAGTGCCCTGAGATTATTTTTGTTAATTTATTCTAAATAAATCACAGAACTGAAATTAAATAAACTAAACTAATTGGGGCTTAAATGGAAGCCTCTATGTTTAGTTCTTCTCATTTGTATCCATGCTGCTTCTTGAAAAGTGTGTAAATCTAAACGTTCCTTCCCCTCTCCTAGAGTTGCTGTGAGCGTTCACGGGGAGTTCCTGCACTTCATCTACCCATTCCAGTTCCTGGATTCCCCTGAATGGGACTCTCTCAGGCCGTCAGAGGACGGGCTTTTTCAGGTCTGTTGATAACTCAACATTCCCCAACCTCATAGTTTATTAAATCATTCAATCTGACCTGTTTTTAGTGGTAGCAGAGGTCGTAGTGCTATAGATTCTTCATCACATGAGCACATCCTGTTCAGCTTGACTTGTTGTACACCATCAAAATACTCAGATAGATAGATAAATATATAATTACTCTTATTACTTTGAGCTACTTCATTACCCATCTCAAATTCAAAAGTACTTAATAAATTACCAAAGTTTTTTTTACTTTTTAGCAGCTTAAGATACAACAATCAAACAGACAGAAACACGCGGGCTCCTATGTAGATGATGTTATGTCATGACAATGTCCAATCAGCTCAAGTGACCTGATTAACTGATAGCGTCTTCTATTCCTCCAATAAAGGCATACAGTACCATTTCACCCTTTCCTGTGGAAGAAATGCTTCTTTGGACCTCAAACAGAGAGTCTTCTTCTCCAGTGCATATATTTCTCTAACTCTGTCCATCCACTGATTAACACCTGGGCTCTTATTTATACCAGTTTTTGGTGATTGTCTTTTTACAGGCCATTAGCAATATTTTGCACAGATACCAGTCTTCCTTCTTAATCACATCATCTGTCAAATCACAGAAATACAGAACTTTAACATCATTAGGAATCTTATATCCCAAAATCTTTCCCACAGCGATACATATGTTTTCCCAAAAAATGTGGATTTTTGGACATAACCAGAAGATATGAGAGTGATCAGCGTTCCGGTTTCCGCACTGTTCCTGTGATTGAGAAAATCTGCTCTTAATATGTGGTGTGACAAAGTAGCGGATCAAATTGAATAATATTCTGTTCTGTGGTTTATTCTCCACAGGTGACCCTGCGTGCTGAGGAAACTTGTCGATACGTCACGTGGCGGAGGAAGAAACTTTACCTGCTTTTCGCCAAGCATCGCTACATAGCTCGGATTTTTGCCCTGATTGTACGCAGCGACATCGCTGAAAAACTGTATTCCCTCAACGACCAGGCCTGTAACGGATCAGGACACCGCTATGATCTCCGCTTACCAAGTTACTGTCACATGCCAGGGACAGAATTAGAAAAGGCAACTGACCTACAAGTGCCCGCACTGGTTGAGAGGGCTGCCTGAACGCACACACACACGCACACGCACACGCACACGCATACGCACACACACACTAACACTAACATTGTTTCTGCATGTAAGGGTGGTTTTACTTAGTTCAATAAAGTAAATCATTAAATATGTTCAGTTTACCATACATTCGTAGCTTGGGGATGGGAATTAATTTGTCATTGGTCTTTGCAAAATAAATCTAGAGCATCTACTTTAGTACTCAAAGGGAAATAATATCCAGAACCTTCTGTCTGAGTACTTTGAGACCATTAAAGCTCAGATTCAGCGAGTTGTATTTGAATAGAGTGTGTTGTTATTTTATTCATCATGACTAAATGCAAACAGAGCACACAAAATGCAACCCTTTCAGTTCCAACAGAGGTACAACTTTCCATCCAGTTTTCCACGTTAAGCCCTTTGTCAGAGTTACAATCTGAAATTCTGTTATTTACCTATGAAGAAACTATTTACGATGTTCAATGCCCAGAAAACAACCAGAACCCTGAATCATACACCGCCACCAATGGCTGGTAGGTATAGAATCAAATTAAAACACAGAAATAAGTTAACATTACATTTAGCAACTGGTTACACAATGTATTGATATTTTAGTTGATCATGGTTTCCATTTTTTTATGGATATAAATTATTCTTTTCAAATATGAATACTAGGGCTGTCAAACGATTATTTTTTTTAATCGTGATTAATCATATGTTGTCCATAGTTAACTCGCGATTAATTGCATATTAATCGCACATTTATTCACACATTTTTTGCTGTTCTAAATTACCTTAAGGTATTTTTTTTTATGTTTTTAATACTGTTAACAACATGAGAAATGCTTTATGCCAATGTTTATTCAACTTTCCACAAAAAAAGCTTTTGACCTGAATGTAACATTCCTTCATAAATACAAACACAATGTAGTCCCAACTTTACACTTGTAAAGACTAACTTAAGATTCCTTGTTTTTTTAAGCAGCTCAATGTAAAACCATGAACCATAACCATCACAAACATTGTACAAGAAGTGCATTGGTCAGTTAAATGTTCCATGTAATTATGTATAACCTCATATAAAAGGCTCAAAAAATATCCCCTTCTCCTAAGTGGAATCAAAACAGGGGGATACAAATATAAATCACAAACAAATAAAGTGCACATGTAACAGCAGGGAGTGTAACTCAACCTATAAAGTGGGCTATAATAAGTTAATACTTTAGATTCTTTGGAACAGATCTCTCTTTGCTCATCTAAAGTATCCAGATGAGGAACCTCCTTTCCTCACATCTGTCCAGCGTTGTCTGCTTTTGACGGGGGGGGGGGGGGGGGCGAGAGGGACGGCAGCGCGGCGCTCTCTGCATCGGTCGTGTGTTTGGATGCAAGTGAGACTCCACGTACTTCCATAGTGATTCATTTCAAATCAACAGTACATGCAAATAACTTTAGTCTTGTCCAGCGAACCATCTGGCATCTTTTTGAAAGTGAACTAGCCGTTCAAAAGTCCCTTTTCATTCTCCATCTTTCAGTTCACCATAGGCTCAGGCTACGGGTGCGTCCACGCCAGAACTTATATAATGCGCTTTTTATTTATTTTTTTCATCCTGGGCATTAATCGCGCGTTAAAAAAAATTGTCGGCGTTAAGAGGATGTTAAGTTAACGCGTTATTAATCCGTTAACTTTGACAACCTTAATAAATACGCAACAAAATGAATAATATACTATTGAATCAGAAATTAAAACAAACCGAACATTCAATATGTTGCTGAATTATATTGTAAATGGTTTTCCCTCATTACATGAGGCTAAAAACATTTGCCTAAAATATAAAAACAATGGAAAAAAGCCTCATTCAATTAAATTCTTGCCTCAATGACTATCGCCCCTTGGCACTTACACCAATTATAATGAAGTGTTTTGAGCGGCTGGTAAAGGACCACATCATTTCAGCACTGCCACCGGCATTTGACCCACTACAATTTGCGTAGCGCTCCAACCGCTCCACTGAAGATGCTGTCTCCCATCATGCACTTCACCTGATCCTGAAACACCTGGAGAAACCCAACACGTGTGCACGCATGTTTGTGGATTATAGCAGTGCTTTTAACACAATCATTCCACAGCACCTGCTCAACAAACTGGCCTTACTGGGTCATGGCCCTTCCATGTGCAACTGGATTTTGGACCTTCTCACCAACAGGCCCCAGTTTGTACGCGTGGGCAACAACACGTCCGACACCACCTGCCTGAGCACGGGCGTCCCCCAGGATTGGGGATTAAGCCCACTGGTCTACGCACTGATGACACATGACTGTGTTGCTACTAACCACATCATCAAGTACGCGGACAATACAACTGTGGTGGTTCTCATCCGGAATGACGACGAGGAGTCATACAGAAGGAGGTGGAACATCTGGTGGAACATCTGGTGAGCTGGAGCTCTGGGAGTTACCTGGACCTGAAGGTCAAGACCATAGAGGTCATCATGGACCCCTGGAGAACCAGCCTACACTCACCCCTCTCCTATAGGTGGAGCTGCTACACTCACCCCTCTCCTATAGGTGGAGCTGCTACACTCACCCCTCTCCTATAGGTGGAGCTGCTACACTCACCCCTCTCCTATAGGTGGAGCTGCTACACTCACCCCTCTCCTATAGGTGGAGCTGCTACACTCACCCCTCTCCTATAGGTGGAGCTGCTACACTCACCCCTCTCCTATAGGTGGAGCTGCTACACTCACCCCTCTCCTATAGGTGGAGCTGCTACACTCACCCCTCTCCTATAGGTGGAGCTGCTACACTCACCCCTCTCCTATAGGTGGAGCTGCTACACTCACCCCTCTCCTATAGGTGGAGCTGCTACACTCACCCCTCTCCTATAGGTGGAGCTGCTGTGGAGATCGCCCACAGTACAAAGTTTCTGGGGGTTCACATTTCCAGGGACTTGTCCTGGTCCACACATACACCTCACCTACCCCCACCATCCTCACCACCTCACCTACCACCATCCTCACCACCTCACCTACCACCATCCTCACCACCTCACCTACCACCACCATCCTCACCACCTCACCTACCACCATCCTCACCACCTCACCTACCACCACCATCCTCACCACCTCACCTACCACCATCCTCACCACCTCACCTACCACCATCCTCACCACCTCACCTACCACCATCCTCACCACCTCACCTACCACCATCCTCATCACCTCACCTACCACCATCCTCACCACCTCACCTACCACCATCCTCATCACCTCACCTACCACCATCCTCACCACCTCACCTACCACCATCCTCATCACCTCACCTACCATCATCCTCACCACCTCACCTACCACCATCCTCACCACCTCACCTACCCCCACCATCCTCACCACCTCACCTACCACCATCCTCACCACCTCACCTACCACCACCATCCTCACCACCTCACCTACCACCATCCTCACCACCTCACCTACCACCATCCTCACCACCTCACCTACCACCATCCTCACCACCTCACCTACCACCATCCTCACCACCTCACCTACCACCATCCTCACCACCTCACCTACCACCATCCTCACCACCTCACCTACCACCATCCTCACCACCTCACCTACCACCATCCTCACCACCTCACCTACCACCATCCTCACCACCTCACCTACCACCATCCTCACCACCTCACCTACCCCCACCATCCTCACCACCTCACCTACCACCACCATCCTCACCACCTCACCTACCACCACCATCCTCACCACCTCACCTACCCCCACCATCCTCACCACCTCACCTACCACCACCATCCTCACCACCTCACCTACCACCATCCTCACCACCTCACCTACCACCATCCTCACCACCTCACCTACCACCATCATCCTCACCACCTCACCTACCACCATCCTCACCACCTCACCTACCACCATCCTCACCACCTCACCTACCACCATCCTCACCACCTCACCTACCACCATCATCCTCACCACCTCACCTACCACCACCATCCTCATCACCTCACCTACCACCATCCTCACCACCTCACCTACCACCATCCTCACCACCTCACCTACCACCATCCTCACCACCTCACCTACCACCATCCTCACCACCTCACCTACCACCATCATCCTCACCACCTCACCTACCACCACCATCCTCACCACCTCACCTACCACCATCATCCTCACCACCTCACCTACCACCATCCTCACCACCTCACCTACCACCATCCTCACCACCTCACCTACCACCATCCTCACCACCTCACCTACCACCACCATCCTCACCACCTCACCTACCACCATCCTCACCACCTCACCTACCACCATCCTCACCACCTCACCTACCACCATCCTCACCACCTCACCTACCACCATCCTCACCACCTCACCTACCACCATCCTCACCACCTCACCTACCACCATCCTCACCACCTCACCTACCACCATCCTCACCACCTCACCTACCACCATCCTCACCACCTCACCTACCACCACCATCCTCACCCACCTCACCTACCACCACCATCCTCACCACCTCACCTACCACCATCCTCACCACCTCACCTACCACCATCCTCACCACCTCACCTACCACCACCATCCTCACCACCTCACCTACCACCATCCTCACCACCTCACCTACCACCATCCTCACCACCTCACCTACCACCATCCTCACCACCTCACCTACCACCACCATCCTCACCACCTCACCACCTCACCTACCACCATCCTCACCACCTCACCTACCACCATCCTCACCACCTCACCTACCACCACCATCCTCACCACCTCACCTACCACCATCCTCACCACCTCACCTACCACCACCATCCTCACCACCTCACCTACCACCATCCTCACCACCTCACCTACCACCATCCTCACCACCTCACCTACCACCATCATCCTCACCACCTCACCTACCACCATCCTCACCACCTCACCTACCACCATCCTCACCACCTCACCTACCACCATCCTCACCACCTCACCTACCACCATCCTCACCACCTCACCTACCACCATCCTCACCACCTCACCTACCACCACCATCCTCACCACCTCACCTACCACCATCCTCACCACCTCACCTACCACCATCCTCACCACCTCACCTACCACCATCCTCACCACCTCACCTACCACCATCCTCACCACCTCACCTACCACCATCCTCACCACCTCACCTACCACCATCCTCACCACCTCACCTACCACCATCCTCACCACCTCACCTACCACCATCCTCACCACCTCACCTACCCCTGTAGATCTAGCTGTACGGCAGCTGCTGGAAAAGCTCTGCAGAGAGTGGTGGATGCTGCAGCACAAGTCCCCGGCACTTCCCTCTCATCCATCGAGGACATAATCCTGGCGGATCCCACCCATCCCGACCGTGGAAAGTTCACCGTCACCCTCAGGTAGAAGGTTTCTGAGCGACAGCTGCAGAACAGCCAGGCTCCATGACAGTTTTCCCCCCACTCCATAAGACTTTTAGATAAACAGAACCCGTTCCCTGTCTACCCTCGACAACGACTGCCTACAGTACTGCACGCAGCGTTTTAGTTTTTAACCTAGTGTCCTTATCTTTTAGTGTTGAGTTTTTAGTGTTTTAATTGTTTTTATTGCTCGCTTTGAGCCAGTGGCAACGAAATTTCGTTCCACTTGTACTTGGTCTTTTGGTATGACAATAAAGTGAACCTTGAATCTTGAACCTTGAATTCAAATTCAGAAATTCTTTATTAATCCTTAAAGGAAAATTCATTCAAGGCATGCATTTCAGATGTCAGCAGGCCACAAAAATAGGCGTGATAAGATGCTGGAAGTAACTACAAACCGGATTTGGTTGAAGTTGGGAAATTGCGTAAAATGTAAATAAAAACAAAATACGATTTGAAAATCTTTCTCAACCTATATTCAATTGAATACACTACAAAGACAACATATTTAATGTTCAAACTGATAAACTTAATTGTTTTTGCCAAATAATAATTAACTTAGAATTTCATGGCTGCAACACGTCCAGTAGAAGTTGGGAAAGGTGGCAAAAAATACTGAGAAAGCTGAGAAAAGCTCATCAAACACCTATTTGGAACATCCCACATGTGATCGGGCTAATTGGGGACAGGTGGGAACCATGATTGGGTATAAAAGGAGCTTCCCCAAACATGCTCAGTCGTTCAGAAGCAAGGATGGGGCGAGGGTCACCACTTTGTCCACAACTGCGTGGGAAAATAGTTTAAGAACAACATTCACTGCACGTAAGTGCCACGGCCAGAAACCAGGACTGGATGACCGTGACCTTTGACCCCTCAGACGGCACTGCCTTAAAAACCCACATGAGTGTGTAAAGGATATCACCAAATGGGCTCAGGAAAACTTCAGAAAACCACTGTCAGTAAATACAGTTTGTCACTACATCAGTAAGTGCAGGTTAAAACTCCACCATGCAAAGCAAAAGCCGTTTATGAACAACATCCAGAAACGCCGCCGGGTTATCTGGGCCCGAGCTCATGTAAAATGGACTGATGCACAATGGAAAAGTGTTTTGTGGTCTGATGAGTCCACTTTTCAAATAGTTTTTGGAAACACTGGACGTCGTGTCCTCCGGACCAAAGAGGAAGCGGAACCATCCGGACTGTTATCAACACAAAGTTCCAAAGCAGCATCTGTGATGGTATGGGGGTGCATTAGTTCCCATGGCAACGGTGACTTACATTTCTGTGAAGGAACATAAATGCTGAAAAGTACATACAGATTTTGGAGCAACATATGCTGCCATCCAAGCCACGTCTTTTTCATGGACGCCGCTGCTTATTTCAGCAAGACAATGCCAAGCCACATTCTGCACGTGTTACAACAGCGAGGCTTGGAAGTAAAAGAGTCCAGGTTCTCCCCTGGCCCGCTTTAGTCCAGACCTGTCTCCCATTGAAAATGTGTGGTGCATTATGAAGCGTAAAATACGACAGAGAAGACCCCGGACCCCGAACAACTGAAACGGTTCATCAAGCAAGAAGGGGAAAGAATTCCACATGAGAAGCTAAGAGAATTAGTCTCCTCTCTTCCAAAACGTTTGAGTGTTATTAAAAGGAAAGGTGATGAAACGAAGTGGTAAACATGCCCTTTCCCAACTTCTACTGCACGTGTTGCAGCCATGACATTCTAAGTTAATTATTATTTGAAAAATAAAATAAAGTTTATGAGTTTGAGCATTAAATATGTTGTCTTTGTAGTGTATTCAATTGAATTAATTGAACACCCAGACGGATTTATCATCGTCGCTGGCGATTTTAATCATGCTGACTTAAAGACTGTCCTACCAAAACTCCACCAGCATGTTAATTTCCCAACTAGGGAGAAAAACACCCTGGACTTGGTTTACACGTCACACAAAGGAGCATACAAAGCCTCCCCCCGCCCCCACATCGGACTGTCTGACCACATCACTGTTATGCTAATGCCATCATACAGGCCCAGAGTGAAAGTGGATAAACCAGTCCGGAAAGAAATCACAGTACGTACACATGCAGCGATTCAACATGGTTGCAGATCTGATCAGATAATGACATGCAGAAGATTGGATCAATTTGTCTGATTACACATGCTGTTCTGAGATCAGACTGAATCAGATTGAATAAGCCACTGTAACCAGAGCATGGCTGACTCCGTGACGCTAGGTGGCGCTGTACCCGAGGTAACCATGGTAACCATTTCAACAAAGAGCCACTTCCGGTTGACCTCCGCTTAACAACAAGGAAAGGAAAAAGTGCATTCTAACTGCTTTCCTATTAATAATCTGTCTAAAACAGCCTTTCTCAACCTTTTTTCAGTCATGACACCTTTCAAAAGTGAATAAAATCTCACGACACCCCAGAGTAAAATATAATTTAAAACCACACTGCATCGCTCTGACTGTAAATGCATAAGTCCTGTTTATTTTGTTTTTTTTATGCCACAGTTTGCAGATTGATTGTTGATGCGTGGGCTAACGTGTCTGCTGGGATTATTTTGCGAGCTTTTGCAAAAGCGTGCATTTCCGAGGCGCCGCACGGCACGGAACGTGACTCTGACAGCGAGGAATTCGGACTGGCACAGCTGATTTAGCGGAGCTCTTTAATGCAGAAACAGAGGATGAGACTTAATGGGTTTGATTAATGTAAAAACTGAAATAAAGTAGCCTACAATCAAACAAAGTTTTGCTCCTGCTGTATTTTTAAATACGCACACTCCTGTGCTTGTGTGTGTGTGTGTGTGTGTTCTTGTGTGTGTGCCGTTTCGGTCGGTGCGCCTTGTGTGTTTTAAATACAGAAATGACACAAGACTGAGGCTATGCCTTTCCACACGGCGCCCGTATGGTCGCGAAAATACAGTATTTATATATGAAATGTCAGAATAGGAAATATTTTGACGACACCCCTGAAGCAGTCAGACGACACCCCAAGGGCGCTACTACTGAGCAGCGTTGCGTCGTCTCCTTTCACTTCCGGGTGAATCCCCTCCCCCGGGGGAAAACCCCACCCGGGGGAAATTCTAGAGCATGCGCAGACTGTAATATCCATGTCCCCGTACACATGGCATTAACAAGGCGGTTGCGACTGGCTTATCTAGGTGCTGCAAGCGGGTTGATGAATCCGGTTTGATCAGATTGACTTGACTGGCTTAAGGTGTTCACATGCAGTTTAAAAGTCAGTACGATGTGTGCAAATGATCTCCAACCAGCTTGAATCGCTGCATGTGCACGTACGTGTGGCCAGAGGGATCAAGGGCTGCTCTTCAGGACTGTCTTGCAACAACAGACTGGGACATGTTCAAGCAAGCAGCCACATATAACAACCACATAGACAATGAGGAGCGTACAGACACTGTTTTTCTCCTACATCCGAAAATGCACAGCTGATGTGACCCTCACCAAGACCATCACCACCCGGGCTAACAAAAAGCCATGGCTGACAGGGGCTGTCCATTGGCTGCTGAGGGCCAGAGACAAAGCCTTCAAATCCGGGGACAAAACTGGCCTGAGAACAGCGAGAGCCAACCTGTCCCGTGGCATCAAAAAAGCAAAACTGGAATATACAAATAAGATCACCAGCCACTTCCAGGACAGCAGAGACACGCGCAGCCGGTGGCAGGGCATCCAGACCATAACGAACTACAAGCCTGCATCACAGACCTGCTACGACAACATCTCTCTGCTGAACGACCTCAACAGCTTCTTTGCACGGTTTGAAGCTACAAACAACACAACCCCACAGAAAACTCCACAACCCCCCCCCCCCCCCCCCCCCCCCCCCTCCCCAAAGACCAGGCACTGTGCTTGTCTGCCGAAAGTGTGAAGAGAACACTCTCCACCATCAACCCCCGCAAAGCAACAGGCCCAGACAACATCCCAGGCCGTGTTCTCAGAGACTGCGCAGAGGAGCTTAAGGATATCTTCACGATCATCTTCAACACTTCTCTGAGTCAAGCTGCTGTTCCATCACATCTCAAAACCTCCATCATCATACCTGTGCCTAAGAAACCATCTCCATCCTGCTTTAACGACTACCGCCCTGTGGCACTGACCCCCATCGTCATGAAGTGCTTTGAACGGCTAGTCATGGCTCACATCAAATACACCCCCCCCCCACCCTGGACCCCTTTCAGTTTGCATACCGAGCCAAACGCTCCACAGAGGATGCAATCTGCTCTGCTCTCCATCCACCCCTCACCCACCTGGAAAAAGCAGACTCATATGTGAGAATGCTTTTCATAGACTTTAGTTCAGCATTCAATACCATAATCCCACAACAACTCATCTGCAAACTGGACCAGCTGGGGCTCAACGCCTCCCTCTGCAACTGGATACTGGACTTCCTCAGTGAGAGGCCACAAGCAGTCAGAGTCGGCAACAACACCTCAAGCAGCATCACACTCAGCACAGGGGCCCCACAAGGCTGCATGCTCAGTCCCCTGCTTTTCACCCTGCTGACTCACGACTGCACACCAACCTTCAGCACCAACCACATGGTGAAGTTCGCGGACGACACAACTCTGGTGGGTCTCATCACCAAGAACGACGAGACCCACTACAGGAAGGAGGTCAACCTTCTGACCACGTGGTGCAGAGACAACAACCTCCTGCTGAATGTCAGCAAAACAAAGGAGATTGTGGTCGACTTCCGGAGAGGCCACACTGAACTCCCACCACTGACCATCGAAGGTGCTGTTGTGGAGCGGGTCAGCGGAACCAAATTCCTGGGGGTGCACATCAGCGAGGACCTCTCCTGGGCCACCAACTCTGCATCACTGGCAAAGAAAGCCCAGCGGCGCCTTTACTTCCTCCGCAAGCTCAAGAGAGCGAGAGCTCCCACACCCATCCTGAAAACCTTCTTCCAGGGCACCATTGAGAGCATCCTGTCCAGCTGCATCACTGTGTGGGGCGGTAGCTGTACTGAATACAGCAGGAAAGCACTGCAACACATAGTGCACACAGCTGGGAAGATCATAGCCTAGGTGCCCCACTCCCCCTCATTTACACCACCCGCCTCACCCGGAAAGCTATCGCGATTGCGAGCAACACCAGCCACCCCGCACACAGTCTGTTCAGCCTCCTACCCTCAGGTAGAAGGTACAGGAGCCTCCGTTGCCGCACCACCAGACTCAGCAACAGCTTCGCATACCAAGCTGTCAGGATGCTAAATTCTCTCCCCTCACTCCCCCCAGCCAGATCCTCCAGACTGACAGGGAACTGAACTGAAATCCCCCCAAAATCACCCCCCCCCTTGAACACTCAGGACTACGAAACAACTGCCTCTTTAATATCACCACTGTATCACTTTAAATTCACCTAATCTACTGCTCACTGTTTTTTTAATATATATTTATAAACCTGTTTTACATTTTTTTTACAAAAATTGCCTTTTGCACTTAGGTCAGTTCCACTAAATGTCTGCGTTGTGTTGTATTCATTCATGTGAACTCTTTTTTTTTTTTTAATCTTTATCTTTATCTTTTTTAAATCTTTACCTGTTGTGCCTGTGCCTGCGCACTTTATATGTTTCACCGAGGGAAGTGGGAAACGTCCTCTCGATTCCTTGTATGTCTGACATGTGATGAATCGATAAAAAAAGCTACTTTACTTTACTTTACTTTTGAATATGGGTTGAAAAGGATTGTCAAATCATTGTATTTTGTTTTTATTTACATTTTACGCAATTTCCCAACTTCAACCGAAACCGGTTTGTATTTCTGCCAATAAGAACAGACAATAACATACATTTTAAAGCATTTTTGAGGCTGATCTGTCCACTTTGAAGCTTGGACCTGTATTGTAACGAGCTCCGGCCCCCAGCGAGTCTCACACAAAACATTTCACGGTAGAACAAAAGCAAGATAAAAAAAAAACTTTTTCTGCGTTATCCGAGGATCTGTCCTTGATGGTGTCCACCTGTCGGAGCGTGGGGATACTGCTCTGGTGTGCGTGCCCATTTTAGTCGCTCCCTGTCAGCTGCGTGGAATGTGCGACACACACTGAGCAGACCTATTTAAAGGTCCACCAGACGCCAGCACGCTCTTATCCTGCACAGACAGCAGCCATTCTTCTGTTGAGCAGACCTTTCCACGTTACATCTCATTCGGTAAGAAACACTGGCTTCTTCTTTTAGCGCTTACACAAACTTGTCGCTGTGAGAAATGCGTCTGTGAGTACTACACTTGACCAAAATGTATTTTTACAGGCAACCCTTCCAGTACTGAGACGTAAGCACATAAGCACAGAAGCATGGGGCTGAAAACAGTGAAGGTTGCTGCTACCGAGGGAAACTCTTATCTCCTGTAGTGTGTGTGTACATATATATACATATATATATATATATATATATATATATATATATATATATATATATATATATATATATATATATATATATATATATATATATATATATTTTCTGGGAACACGTCGTGGTCAAGAGGAATTTTTCTGTGTGAGCTTGCTGGAAATGCAATAAAGATGTTGTTATATCCCCAAATGCAATCAATTCTCTGCCATAGTTTTAACGGTACACTTAAAATGTAAACATTGGCATCATTTAAATACATTTTTGGCCAGAAACTTCATTACACTTTATCTGTACCAAAAGCTCAAAATTGAAAGTAACTCAAGCTCTTGTTTCTTTGTTCACAACATCGTGTTGTACTTTAAAGTTGAATATTTATTTCATGACATGCATGTCTTTCAATTTCAAAAGGCTGCGTCAGACATGAAAAGACAAGAGTTGTTAGAAATTCACAGCTGCATAGAAACCCATATCCACTCAGTCTGTTCAGTTGATTAAAATGATATGGATAAGACATGTCAGATATCTCTGCTCTTTCCATCTTTCAAATCAGAGAATGTTTAAAGTGAACATGAGATAACTGGTGTGCAATTCATCATCTGCTATCAGTTTTTCTGCAGTGTTGCTCTGGTTTTCCAGGTCACCTTGCAATAAGGATGTCCTCTATCACGGAGTTGCCCCCGTTCATCTTCACGTTGCCCACAGTCCCCTCATCCACACCGGGGGGGCCGTTCCTGGAAGTGAATGCAACCTCTTGCCAGGAGTGGGAGCAAGCTCAGCACTTGCTTTTTCATCTTGGGAACTTGTCTTTGTTGCTGGCCTTGGTCATCCCCTCCACTCTGGATCTACACATGATCCTCCTGCGCCTTCTCCTCACCACAGGTCAGTCCCAGAGCTTCTTCCGTATGTGCATTCCTCAGATACTGTAGTAGCAAACAAAGACTAGAACTAGAATTAACAAAGCCCCTGTAGCTTTTTCATTCTTTTAAAAATAAAGCATTTCTAAATGATAAATATATGGTCTTTCAAGAGCTGATGTTGCTAAGAATACTTTAGAAAGTCACAAAGAGATTTGGCCATCAGAGCTGAGGCCTTAAAAGGCTTTGACAGTGTGTGATAGATGCACGAGCTAAAGGGTAATGGAAAAAGCTCTTACAACTCGTTGATCTGTTAGGATGGAGAGTGCGGAGAGGAAACTTCAGGAATGATGGGAAATGGGGTTATAATTCAATTTAAATTTCAAATTCAATTTTATTTGTATAGCATCTATTACAACAGAAGTTGTCTCTAGGATCTTTCCAGAACCAGAACATAAACATAAACCCCCGAGCAATTATTACATAAACAATGGCAGGTAAAAACCTCCCATAGTGGGAGAAAAACCTTAAGCCAAACAGTGGCAAGAAAATCTCCCCTTTAGGAGGGAAGAAACCTGGACCAGGACCTGGATCGTAAGGGGGGTAGAAACCTGGACCAGGACCTGGATCATTCAGTATTCTACAGAATTTCAAATCAATAACAACATATACACTATGCATAGGGTGGAAATAACTAGGTACACACAGAATCTTTTGACACAAATAAACAATATAATGAACAAACCATTATATCACTAGAGTGGCAGAACTGCTGGCTGGACTGATGAAACCAAAGCTTTGATGTTTGGCCAGAATTCATAGTGCATTAAATTTATTTAATCGTGCAGCAAAGTCCATATGTTTATCTCAATTACCTAAAATGATGTTGTGAAGAAGAGTGACATTGGCAAAATATGAATAAACCTTTTCTGCCATCCTAACCTGACCCCTGACAGGATGTGGCCTCTTCATCGCATGGGCAACTCTGTACAGATGCAACCTGGATGTGATGGTTTGGAACGTGGTGTTTCTGATGGTCAATATCATGCACTTGTTCTTCCTTCTGTACAGGCGTAGGCCGGTAAGTTGCGCAACAGCATGTCCTTATTCAGTCTTTTCTTTTCACGTTATAATAAGAGTATTTGTGTGTGCTGCAGGGACACACAGGTATACCTGAGGTATAATGTGGTGCTTTTTCACTGTTGTATACTGCAACATATTCTCCAGGGTTAATGTGTTTTTCTTTTTGTATGATAATGACATTTAAGTATTTTATATGAGCAACATCAAGGGAAGCAGTAGAAGCACAGGATTACAGATTGATAGAATCAGACCAATTCTTTGATCCATGGCAAAGAAATAAATCAATTATATACTCAAATCAACTACTAAGTACTATTCGCAGTGGACTAAAATTTTCCTTTTGATCTGCAGTAATTCTAAAATTACCGCACCTATAGTTCAGTACATTTGTGCTAGATAAGTAAAGTCTGTGTTTTACTGTAGTTTAAAGACATTGATCCCCGAAGTGATGTGAAGGTCTTACATTTGATTTTCTTTAACAATTACCTTTGATTTAACATTGACTTACCATGGTAACAATAAACTAAAGGGTAAGTGTAAATTGAGCTTTTGTTGAGGCCGAAAAGCTTTTGTGCTGTCAGAGAGGCTTGATGAAAGATAAAAGTGTGATGCGGCCACGCGTCATCATCCTATCCTCGTTTTTCTCCTGATCTGGCCTTCTTGTTCATTAAGTCTCCATGGGAATTATTATTATTATTATTATTATTATTATTATTATTATTATTATTATTATTATTATTATTAGTATTATTAGTAGTATTATTAGTATTATTATTATGTATAGTATATCATATTATTATTAGTATAGATATCGGATAGTTGAATGGATGAATGAATGGGATGCCTGGGTCTGGGGCCCTCCGTTGTCGGGCCTGCACGTGTGTCGCCTTGTTGGGGGGTTCCCTCTCTCCGGGCCCGTCTCCGGTCCCCCCCGCTGCCTCTGCGGCGGGGCGCCCATCTGGTCTTGGAGGGCCACTTTCGTGGGGGGCGGGTGCGCCTGCCCGTGTCGGCGGCTGGGGCGGCTCTGTCTCTCCGGGCAGGCTGCCCCCCTGCCGGGTGGGGGTCGTTGGCCTGAAGGGTGAGGGCCTCCTGGCCGCGTGTCCGGCCCGGACCGGGTGGCCGGGGATTGCCTGGGTCGCGGTCCGCCGCCGCGGGATCCCTGGCTGCTTCTTCCTGCGCCGTGGGGGCCCCTCCGGGGGGGGGGGCCTCGCAGGCGGTGGGTTGCCTCCCTCCTGCTTCTCATCATCATCATCATCATCATCATCATCATCATCATCATCATCATCATCATCATCATCATCATCATCATCATCATCATCCTGCTTCTCCCCTCTGTGTGGTTGCCGGTGGCCTGGGTTCCGGGCTCTTCCGTGTCGGCCTCTGGTCTCGCGGGTGGCGGGGTTGCTCCCCCCCCTCCCACCACTATAGATTAGGGGTGTAACAATATATCGTGCCACGAAATTTTGCGATACAAAAACGTCACGATACGTGTCGTGGAGGTGACAACCTGTATCGCAATATTGTGTTATTAATATTAATCTATTGTATTGACTAGAAACGCGCATCCGACCGCGGCCGCGACCGCGCGGACCAAAATCTTCCTCCGCTCAGAAGAAAGTAGTCCCGTTTTGCGGTCCTGTTTTGAGCTCTGAACCTTTACTTATTTAAGTCTGGTGTAGAGTTAAGCCTTACCTTATTAAATTAGACCTTTTTCGGGTGGTGAGTAGGATAAACACGGGACAACTTCTGCGTGAGTTTGCGTGTACTTCAATGTCCGCTCAACAGTGTAGGATTTCAGAACATCAACACAACACCTAGTGCTGTATCACTCCGCCCTCTAAAACATACTAACAACTGATAAACTGACTAGTGTAATTATAGTCCCTGATTTACAGAATATAAAGAATATATTTATAAAATAATGAACCCTGAATTACCAAAATAACCTTAACAAAAATAAATCTCCTCTTACACTTATAAGGTGAGCATGAATCAATCTTTTTTATGATGTAAAATTGTATGTATTTATTTACTTGTATTTATTTATTTAATTTTAGTTGTTAAATTTCTGGAAAAGAAAAAAGTCAAATCATACATGAGAGAAACTATTCAATTTGTGGCAAAATATTTGTACTTGTATGAAACTGAAGATGCATAATGCAAACCTGACAAATTTACTTTTAGTTCAGTTTGTGGAAAATGGTTGGCCTGGCTTTCTCTTTAAAACTTAAACAGTTATAAAGCATTACAAACTGAAACAATAGGTCAAACGCACAGCATTGTTTTGTATTATGTGTCTTTCAAATAAAAGACTGTTTTTTCCAGTCATATATTCCTCTATCAAGGTTGTTAAAAAATACTGCTATAATATCGTATCGTATCGTTATCGTGACCTCAATATCGTGTATCGTACCGTATCGTGAGATTAGTGTATCGTTACACCCTTACTATAGATACACTTCAGGTAGAGCTTTGTTTGGTTTATTACACACACACACACACACACACACACACACACACACACACACACACACACACACACACACACACACACACATATAGCCACTTAGTCACATGCATATACACAAACATACACAGCCACACAAACATATACATACACACACACACACACACACACACACACACACACACACACACGCATGATCATATACATACACACACACACACACACACATAGACATACACACTGGCTTGTTCACCCCCCCCCCCCCCCCCAAAAAAAAAAAAAAAAATCACTGGGTTTGTATGTGTATATTTATGTATGTGTACGCATATGTATGCGTATATATATGTATATATATTAAATATAGTAATAATGCACATATACAGTATATACTTTTGGTTTCTACCGTCATGGTATCAATCATTAATATGTGTGCAGACAAGGGAAAAAAAGAAAAAAAAAAAAAAAAGTCTCCATGGGAAGATTAATTTGATACATTTCTGTACGTTTATCAGCTCATATGTGCAGCATATGGGCTTCTTCAATTGCCTGCTACGCACCAACTGCACTGATTGGCGACTGTAAGTGACCGGTTTGAAGCGCGAATTTCATCCATTCATCTGAACTGTAGGCTATTCTGTAGTGTAGTAACTGGACTCTATCTACCAAATGAATTACGTTTGCTTAGTTTGTTTTGATTTAATCAATTTGTGCAAATGGAGGAGGAGGAGAGACCTCATCTCATCATGTGCGCGCTTCGGGTTTGCGCGATTCGGGTTTAGGAGTTTCACCTTCCATGAGAGAGACGCAACAACTGTTTGTCTGTTTTGGAGGTGCAAAGAGAAGAATAGATGTTTCCTCACAAAGACTGTCACACTGGATATTTACAGTACATTTCCCAGACCTATAAGGCTGGTAGAGGTGAGTGCATTCCACTGCGCTTTGCCACGCTCTATTCTGGGGTGCCAATGACGTGATCTGTATTATTCGTTTTAGAATACTCAATTTAGGAATATACTGCATGGGATTTGGACTCAGAATAATTGCTATAATTGCCACGGCATGCCACGGTCAGCTCGAGCTGACCGGAGCATCGAGACTGGAGAGATGATTAGAAATGTGATGTCCGCGCACCATGAGCTTAAAAATGTATTGCCACCTTGACAAAAGTACGTTGTGTCCATTTGCAAGCTTTTTACTTATACTTACGTGGAACAGGCCGTCAAACTCCTCCATCCTCCCTGGTCTTAAGCCCTCTGCTCCAGATATTGCCAAGGACAGCCCTTCTTTCTTCATCATCACCTGTGGTTTTATCTAAGCTTTTATCCTGGGGCTAATTTGTCATTGATTCACGATGGAAAATGACGTTGAAGTTGTTAAGTGTTGAGTAGACTACATTGAAGTGGCAATGACGTATTACAATACATTGAGATGGTCTTGAAAAAAGTCTTGAAATTCAGGATTGCTGTATATCCTGTTAGTATTACATTGATTAATATTATCATAATTATAATTATAATAATAATAACAATATACCAATTATTATTATTAGGCTATTAGCCTATTATTATTATTATTAAACTATAATAATAGACCGTAATTGCAGTGGGCATTGTTATTATTATGATGATGATGATGATGATGATGATGATGATGATTATTATTATTATTTTATAATACACCTTCCTTTTAATTGTCATTTCAAGCTGTAGACCAGTTTGAGCAGGTGCACTTAACTATTTTTATCATACTGTCCACTGTTTACGCCAACACCAATCCCTAAATATTTTACGTAATCAAAGAAACTTAAAAATATACTATATGTAGGTCTGCATACTTATTGCAACAGGTGATGATTTGATGGCATTTGCAGCGCAATTCACTTATTACAAAGTTTCAAACTGGTGTTGTACATTTCATTTAAATTTTATTTGTTTCTGCAAAAGGCAAGAAAAATATGAATCTTTAATTAAAACATCTCTTATGTCAATAAGATCGAACGAAATCATAGCTTGAACATAACACAGAGCAGGCTTGTTATTTAGTGCTAGAACATATTGCAACAGTTATAAACTAATATAATATAAATTTGAACATTTTAGGCTACATATGACACAGAGTGGGGCTTCTTGCAGTTGCTTCTACTTGTTGCAGCATGTGGTGCTGTCATGGCATTTGCTATTGCAGTCCAGTCCTCTTTTCTTGCAGTAACATTTATTTGTGCTACACCGGGTGGATTGTGTGCAGTTACACCTGTTGAACTTGCCCATTCCCATCCGACAGAACTGATGCTGTTTGGCGCAATGACACTTCCTTCTCTTTGGGAACCTCCTCAACACCGAGGAATGACTCCTTGCGAGGGTCAAACTGGTTCCGGACATAAAGCTGCTTCAAGACTCCATTCTTGGTTCCTAGTCTGTAACACCCATCCTCAGTTACCTCAAGCACGACAGCCAAGATGTTGCGGGGCTCTGTCTTCCCACGGTCCACCCCTGGAACTGGGACTCTGACACACTGGCCAACCTCAGACATTTTGAAGCGCTTGGCGGAGAGTTCTTTCATCCTGTCTGCTTGGTCCTCCTGCTTCCTCTTAGCTGCCTTCTGTTGCTCATGGCGATTCTCGGCATTTTGGCAGTGAGAAAACTTTACAGGTGCTCCATAACCTTCTTCTCCACCCATGGCAACGCTGCAAGGTTGTATAGCGTGACAATCATGACCACAGATTTCACACTTGTGTGCTCCAGATACGGGTTGTTGACAGGACACACATTTATTGCCGTCACCATCCGCTGCTCTCTCCACGCCCTCCACATCGAACCTTCCCTGGTCTGACTGCCCACACACCTCCATCAGCTGTTCCTCTGTGGTTACGTCACACTCCTCTGGTAAACGCAGTCCCTCAAGTCGAACCGTCATGGGCCTGCCGTACATTGCCTCATATGGAGTCCGCCCTATGCCAGAGTGGAAGCGGCGGTTTTTGGCATACTATGCACAAGTTTGCATTCTGGCCACATAGAAACCAACTCTTCAATGATCCTGTTGGATAACTCTGCCATTGTCACTCTGTAAAATCTGTGGCGCTCCTTTGTCACTAAATATGTGGAGCAAATGATGATCCACCTCCTCAGCTGTTTTAGTCTTCAAAGGGCGGAGACAGAGGAATTTAGTCAGGTGATCTTGATAAACCATTATGAAACGATAATCTCAAGCTCTTTGGATGTCAGTGAGATCTACTTGAGAGCTTGAGTTCATGTGGTTGGAAACGATAGGCTTCACAACAATGTTTTTCCTCCCCTTTTTATGTTTGAGCTGGCAGTTCTCACACAGCTCCAGAAAAAGCATGATGTTGTCCTGCGTCACGTTGAAATATGATTGTTGCAGCTCCTTAATTTATATGTTCTTTTTTTGCTACAAAAAATCTTCTTTTGCTACAAGCAGTGTTTCAGCCCTCTTTTGGCGATTTTACTCACACCATTACAGTCAACAAGGTGGTATTTCCTCATCCAGGTAAAATCCTGTGCGGAACGATGTTTGCCACCTTCCTGCAGTCGCTGAAGAGATGCTAATATGAGCACGTACTTCTCCCGATGAATGACCACAGTGTTTCCTGACTTCCCGCTGAGCGAAACCTCTAGTTTCTTTTAGTAAATGTCCCGCTTACTAGTGCGGCAGATAAGCAAACCAATTGTGCATTTTATGATAGAAGCATGAAACTTTCTACATATCATCTACATCCCCCAAGGATTAATTTCTGAAGTGGAAGCACTTTGGGTCTGACCTCTGGTGACCTTGAGAGGTCATTGACCTCAGCATTGCATTTTTCCATTATTTTCGCTTCATTCTCCATTATAATAAGTACATCATTTAAAAAAATATATGTCTTTGTTATAATAAAGAAAATTTAGCTCAGTCATGGCCTTTTGTGTGAGTTTGTATATGACAATACTGTTGCTGACCAGCAGAGGGCAGTAGTTGGCAGTTGGCAGTTGGAAGCTGGCAGCACCATTTACTATGACAGAAAGAGTGTGATGTTGCTGTCAGGAAGTGAGTATTTTAATCACCATCCATCTGATGAAAGACAATAGCTATTCATTAATTAAATTAAATAGCTAGCTAGCTAACTGTTAATGAAAGAAACAAAGTAGCCTAGCTAGCTAGCTAGCTGTTGATTAATTAAATAAAATGTCTTGCTAGCTAGCTAACTGTTAATGAATTAAATAAAATAGCTGTAGCTAGCTGTTGATGAATTACATAAAATTGTTTGCTAGCTAGCTAGCTAGCTATCTGTTAGTGAATGAAACAAATAGCCTAGCTCTCTAGCTGTTGAGTAATTAAATAAAATGTCTTGCTAGCTAGCTAACTGTTAATGAATGAAATAAAATAGCTGTAGCTAGCTGTTGATGGATTAAATAAAATTGCTTGCTAGCTGGTTGTTGATGAATTAAAGCTATCTAACATGTAATAGTAAATTTACACAATGTGTTATGTTCTTTCAGGATTCCTCTGTAGCCTGTGTCAGCTAGCCTCCAGCGCCCTTCAAAATTGTGATAAGTCAACACTGTCTGCATCATGTCAAAACGCCATTTACTGGTTGATCCAACTCAGCCTCAAAGAATTACAAGTTGAGTAGCCCTATTAACTGGGAACTATGTGCTCTTTGTCAAGTAAAAACAGGAGAAGCTTTGCAATGCCCCACCAGGCATAACAAGCCCTCAGAAGACAGTGGTTATGTGTCATTGGCCAGGGATCTCCTTGCATTCCAAGAAATTGGACAAATACCACCTGAGTTGGACTTGGACAGGCTGGATGATGGGAATGGCATAGAGGCCACGCTGAGGACCAACAGAGCACAGTGGCACAAGGCCTGTAGAGTAAAATACAATCAAAGTACACTGCAACGACGGCGGAAGTTGGAACAGTGTGATGTAGCCATGGTTCACACACGGTCTTCTCACAGTCATATCCACCCAAAAGACCCTTTGTGTTTCTTCTGCAACAAGCCTGCTGGGTCTGAAATGCTCAATATGGCATCAACAAAACAGTTAGATGCCAAAGTTAGAAAAGCTGCCGTGGAAACAGAAGACACCGAGTTGCTTGCTAAACTTGCACCTGCGGACATGATAGCCCTTGAAGCAAAATATCATCTAAACTGCCTCCAGAAGCTATAACAAAGCAAGACAGGCTATATCAAAGGATGAACACAAGGAAGATGCTCAGCTACTTGGTATTGCGTTTGCAGAGTTGGTAGCCTTCATGGAGGAAAGAAGAAGTGAGGAGGACACTGCTCCAGTATTCAAATTGTCTGACCTGGGTAACCTGTACCAAATTCGACTTGAACAGCTTGGTGCCACAGTGGGGAATCGGATCCACACAACCAGACTAAAGAACAGGCTTCTCTCAGAGGTACCTGGTTTAATGGCACATTCACAGGGAAGAGACACACTTTTGACATTTCAGAATGATATAGGAGATGCCCTTAAGAAGGCCTGTGACTACGACAGTGATGAAGACCGTGTGTGAACCATGGCTACATCACACTGTTCCAACTTTTCTAATGACTTCCGCCATCGTTGCAGTGTACTTTGATTGTATTTTACTCTACAGGCCTTGTGCCACTGTGCTCTGTTGGTCCTCAGCGTGGCCTCTATGCCATTCCCATCATCCAGCCTGTCCAAGTCCAACTTAGGTGGTATTTGTCCAATTTCTTGGAATGCAAGGAGATCCCTGGCCAATGACACATAACCACTGTCTTCTGATGGCTTGTTATGCCTGGTGGGGCATTGCAAAGCTTCTCCTGTTTTTATTTGACAAAGAGCACAGAGTTCCCAGTTAATAGGGCTACTCAACTTGGAATTCTTTGAGGCTGAGTTGGATCAACCAGTAAATGGCGTTTTGACATGATGCAGACAGTGTTGACTTATCACAATTTTGAAGGGCGCTGGAGGCTAGCTGACACAGGCTACAGAGGAATCCTGAAAGAACATAACACATTGTGTAAATTTACTATTACATGTTAGATAGCTTTAATTCATCAACAACCAGCTAGCAAGCAATTTTATTTAATTAATTAACAGCTAGCTATATCTATTTTATTTAATTCACTAACAGATAGCTAGCTAGCTAGCTAGCTAGCAAACGATTTTATGTAATTCATCAACAGCTAGCTACAGCTATTTTATTTCATTCATTAACAGTTAGCTAGCTAGCAAGACATTTTATTTAATTACTCAACAGCTAGCTAGCTAGGCTATTTGTTTCATTCACTAACAGATAGCTAGCTAGCTAGCTAGCTAGCAAACGATTTTATGTAATTCATCAACAGCTAGATACAGCTATTTTATTTCATTCATTAACAGTTAGCTAGCTAGCAAGACATTTTATTTAATTACTCAACAGCTAGCTAGCTAGGCTATTTGTTTCATTCACTAACAGATAGCTAGCTAGCTAGCTAGCAAACGATTTTATGTAATTCATCAACAGCTAGATACAGCTATTTTATTTCATTCATTAACAGTTAGCTAGCTAGCAAGACATTTTATTTAATTAATCAACAGCTAGCTAGCTAGGCTATTTTGTTTCATTCATTAACAGTTAGCTAGCTAGCTATTTAATTTAATTAATGAATAGCTATTGTCTTTCATCAGATGGATGGTGATTAAAATACTCACTTCCTGACAGCAACATCACACTCTTTCTGTCATAGTAAATGGTGCTGCCAGCTTCCAACTGCCAACTGCCAACTACTGCCCTCTGCTGGTCAGCAACAGTATTGTCATATACAAACTCACACAAAAGGCCATGACTGAGCTAAATTTTCTTTATTATAACAAAGACATGTTTTTTTTTTAATTATGTACTTATTATAATGGAGAATGAAGCGAAAATAATGGAAAAATGCAATGCTGAGGTCAATGACCTCTCAAGGTCACCAGAGGTCAGACCCAAAGTGCTTCCACTTCAGAAATTAATCCTTGGGGGATGTAGATGATATGTAGAAAGTTTCATGCTTCTATCATAAAATGCACAATACCTTTCATATATGAGCTTAGCTGCTGCACTATACTAGTAAGTTAGTACGGTAATATTATGGACATGTGAAGTGCTTGATCAAGTGATGGAAAACCAATAAAAAAAGTTTAATCACAAAAAAAAATAAGGACAGGGAGGTGGGGAGAAAAGAGAGCTTGTAACGATTACTCTTCCATTTACTGGCTCTGAACCGTTTCCTGGACGGCAGGAGCTCGTACTCAGAATGTCAGATATGGGAGGGGTCTGGAAGGAACTACTGGCCAGAACTACTGCCCTCTCCTCATAGATAGATGAAGATGTGCATAGCTACTGTGCCCAGTTATCGTCATTGCCACTTTGATTAAGCTGTTGATTTTGTTCTTGAGCAGAACAGAAAGTACGCCATACCATGCTGCCATACTGTACCTAATTAGACTGCCAAGTACAGCATTATAGAATGTCATCATGATTGTGGAGCTTTACTCCAAACAGTCTCAGCCTGCCAAGAAAGTGCAGTCTCTGTGCTAGTTTGCTGCATAAGTAATCAACATGTGTGTTCCATTTCAGCAAGTTATCTATTTCGACTCCCAAGTACTTATAAGAGTTTACCTGCTTGATGGTTCGACCCCCCAATAGCTACAGGACGTGGTCAGTGACTTTTTTGGGGTCAAAGATAATTTCCTTAGTCTTAAGAGTATTTAAGATCAAGTGGTTACTCTCACACCAGTCCACAAAAGATGTGATCTCTTGGAGATACAGAGAAGGGCTGTCATCGGCACACAACAGACTCAGGATTAATGTATCATCTGAGAATTTTATGAGCGTGTTTTTAGAATGACTGTGTGGACCGATTGTCAACACTTGTTAAGGGCGCACGTTAAGGGCGCACGTGAAATTTCGATTGACTGATACACCAGAGACTGACTGTTAATAATTAAAAATAATTAATAATAATAATTTTATTATTTTAGTTTCAATAAAATCAGTTTCTTTTGAAATACTTTACCCGGAGGTCAATAAAAATGGAGTCACACTTCGACAATATTTTTGGGGCAGGGATGAAGGGATTTTCGCGCTTGACAGGGCTGAGGCCCACCAGCAGGGGGGGGGCAAGCCACCAAGGGATGAAGCCAGAGTCCGAACAATAGCATGCAAGCACACGTGTCACACTCACTGCAAACCAAAAAGTAGTAAATTAAATAAACCAAAAACTGAGCATACGTGGAATGCACACACACAGAAGTAGGACACCACCACCGAAAGGGTTGGCTGCCACCCTGCCGTGAAACGCTCAGCACCTGAAAAGCAAAGAAACAAAAAAGGGGTTTAAGGAGGAAAACAAAATAAGTACACAAACATATGAAACCAATATAAACAGCTCAAAAGTAATGGGAGGGGACAAAACCAAAGATTGACCACTGTGGTTGCTGACCACGCACAATATATCAGTTACACAAGGTAACAAGGGCGACAAAACCCAAGTTACCCCAAATTAACCCAAAAGGAGCATCCCCACACCACACTCTAGACACACACACACCAACTAGTCTCACAACCACTCACTCGCACGCACACCCTCTCTCACACGCGCACAATAGCTAAAACTTAGTATAAAAATGCTTTGATGCTTGGTGGTCTTGCAGACTCTTCACACGGGCGACAGCGTCAGTCCAACCAGGACACTGCTTGGTAACTTCAGGTTGACAAGAACGGCAGCGGGACCAAATCCGGAAACCCCTAAAATACATACAAACACTTAATTGATGCTACAAATAATAACTGCCGAAAGTAAGATTCGTTAAAAGAGCACATACCAGATGATGCCAGGCGTCTTAATTAATCTTAGTGAGGCTCGCCCAATTCCACAAGTCACCCGATTAACAGACGCTCGGAGCGAGCCCCAAAAACTCACAGAATGCGCGCTGCGCAGACTGGAAGGAAACTGGACGCCGGAACGTGCTGAAAAAAAGCGATCAGGTGCAGGTCGGCAGTGAATTAAAAGTAGAAAAGGTGCCATCACAGCATGCTGAAAACAGACTACGTACCAGTTGCAATTAAGCACGGAATCTTTCTGCAAGATCCGCTTCTGACACGAGCCGGCCAAAGCCACAGGTGGATGAGGAACGAGACAGGAACCGACCGGGACCCGCAGTGGGCGGGGGCGAAGAGTCGCGCTTTGTTTCCGGGTTCCCCATCACCTCCCCTTAAATAGGCCAGCGACGCACGCCATTGGTCGAGGCTTCTCACTCACAAATAAGCACTTATTCAGTGCGTCTTACCACAATCTGCCCCCAGCTTTTCAATCGGCGTCCCGCCGATGCACTGGCAAGCAATCACACTAGGGTTCTGCGATGGCTGATCAGCCACCAGGTTACTGGAACACGCAGCCCCCTTTACGGAGGTCACAGAACCAAGAACTCGGACACCAAGGTCCGAGCCCAAATAACGCAGCTGCCGTCAAGCAGCTTCAACATTATTTTGTATGAAGATAAACTTCACCAAATTTGCCTTAAGAAAAAAAAAAAAAAAGAAAGTGTAGCACTCAGCGCTAACTCCCACAAGTCGTCTGATTAACAGACGCTCTTTCAAAAAATAAATTCACAAGTCGTCCGATTAACAGACGCTCTTTGAAGAAATAAATTCACAAGTCGTCCGATTAACAGACGCTCTTTGAAGAAATAAATTCACAAGTCGTCCGATTAACAGACGCTCTTTGAAGAAATAAAGTTAAAAACATGTAATGAACATAAACGCTACCACCTCAACGCCTGGTCCCTGGCGGAGAAGTGGCATGCCCTTTCGCAGAAATCTGCTTCTTCAAGCAAGTCAGTTATCGTCATCCCGGACTTCCCTGGAAACATTGAGCATTTTCACGGGGAACAAATACCAGCCTCTCGGTCACTAAGGACCCAGAAGCAAAGAATGTATCGCCAGCGCTTGTCGAACTTCGTCTCGTCCTCCATACTTCAAAACTCAGCTCACCGTGTTGCCAAAGGTTTCAGTCCACAGCCAGAGGAATACACTGCCAACCTCCACACTGGGCTCACTGCCGTTCTTGCCAACACACTCACACAAAAATAGAAAAGACGTTACTTGAAATGCCTGAAAATTAAAATTTCCCTTTTTTTTTTCTTTTTCAACAGACCACCAACCACTTTCAAAAACAAAATTCAAAACAATAGTCGCTGGTGTTTAGAAGTCAATCCTGCCAACAACGCCAAATGTGGACCGATCGTCAACACTTGTTAAGGGCTAACGTGAAATTTCGATTGACTGATACACCAGAGACTGACTGTTATGAAAATATAATTTTATTATTTTAGTTTCAATAAAATCAGTTTCTTTTGAAATACTTTACCCGGAGGTCAATAAAAATGGAGTCACACTTCGACAATATTTTTGGGGCAGGGATGAAGTGATTTTCGCGCTTGACAGGGCTGAGGCCCACCAGCAGGGGGGGGGCAAGCCACCAAGGGATGAAGCCAGAGTCCGAACAATAGCATGCAAGCACACGTGTCACACTCACTGCAAACCAAAGAAGTAAATTAAATAAACCAAAAACTGAGCATACGTGGAATGCACACACACAGAAGTAGGACACCACCACCGAAAGGGTTGGCTGCCACCCTGCCGTGAAACGCTCAGCACCTGAAAAGCAAAGAAACAAAAAAGGGGTTTAAGGAGGAAAACAAAATAAGTACACAAACATATGAAACCAATATAAACAGCTCAAAAGTAATGGGAGGGGACAAAACCAAAGATTGACCACTGTGGTTGCTGACCACGCACAATATATCAGTTACACAAGGTAACAAGGGCGACAAAACCCAAGTTACCCCAAATTAACCCAAAAGGAGCATCCCCACACCACACTCTAGACACACACACACCAACTAGTCTCACAACCACTCACTCGCACGCACACCCTCTCTCACACGCGCACAATAGCTAAAACTTAGTATAAAAATGCTTTGATGCTTGGTGGTCTTGCAGACTCTTCACACGGGCGACAGCGTCAGTCCAACCAGGACACTGCTTGGTAACTTCAGGTTGACAAGAACGGCAGCGGGACCAAATCCGGCAACCCCTAAAATACATACAAACACTTAATTGATGCTACAAATAATAACTGCCGAAAGTAAGATTCGTTAAAAGAGCACATACCAGATGATGCCAGGCGTCTTAATTAATCTTAGTGAGGCTCGCCCAATTCCACAAGTCGCCCGATTAACAGACGCTCGGAGCGAGCCCCAAAAACTCACAGAATGCGCGCTGCGCAGACTGGAAGGAAACTGGACGCCGGAACGTGCTGAAAAAAAGCGATCAGGTGCAGGTCGGCAGTGAATTAAAAGTAGAAAAGGTGCCATCACAGCATGCTGAAAACAGACTACGTACCAGTTGCAATTAAGCACGGAATCTTTCTGCAAGATCCGCTTCTGACACGAGCCGGCCAAAGCCACAGGTGGATGAGGAACGAGACAGGAACCGACCGGGACCCGCAGTGGGCGGGGGCGAAGAGTCGCGCTTTGTTTCCGGGTTCTTCTTCTTCTTCTTCTTCAGGTTTATTGGCGGCTGGCATCCAGTTCTCCGGCGCATTACCGCCCTCTTCTGGATCATTCTCATGGTCCAGCCTACTGACACTGATTCATACCCTCATTCTCTGTTTGACTATATTCTTTCAAATAATCTAGTGTCTCTCAAAAACTCAAGCAATGCCTTCACATGTTTCCTATTCTTCATTCCTAATATACTTTTAATATTCATTTCCTGTTCTTCCAATTCTATCAGTTTATTATTCATAGTTTCCCTTTCCATCTTATATCTCCCACAACTCAGTAAAACATGCTCTATAGTCTCATCCTCTTGACACTCTTCACACAAACCATTCTGATGTTTCCCTACAACCTTCAAGTTTTTGTTTAGGGCACTATGCCCTAATCTTAGCCTTGTCAATATGATTTCTTCTCTTCTTTTCCCACTACCCACCCTTTTAACTCTAGTGCTCTCTTGAATACTATATAGATGCCTTCCTTTGACCTCATTGCTCCATTTTTCTTGCCACATTAAATTCACTTTTTCCCAGATCACACTTTTAGCTTCAGACTTGCTAATATTCACATTCATTTCTACCACCGTTTTCTGTATTGCCTTCTTGGCCATCCTGTCTGCCATCTCATTTCCCTTAACTCCAACATGAGCAGGGACCCATAAAAACTTAATGTCACTTCCCTTTAAAACTGATCTTGTGGCTGACTGAAGGACCTCATACAGCAGACCTTGACGACTCTTTGAATGAGACGATCTCATACTAGTTAAAACTGCAGATGAATCTGTACAAATCACTATTTTTTTAACTTGACTCTTTTCCACCCATTTTAAAGCTATAAGCACACCCAGCATCTCTACTGTGTAGACTGCTAAATGGTCTGAAGTTCTTCTATTCATTTCTATGCTCTTTGAAGGAACAACTACTCCAAAACCAGTCACTCCAGTCTCCGGTTGTTTAGCTCCATCCGTATACATTTCAATAAAATCACTGTACTCTGTTTTTAAATACTGAGTTGCTGCATTTGCCAGATCAATCCCTTGTCTCTTTCCCTTTAATTCCAACAAATGCCAGTCTACATATGGCCATATCATCCTCCATGGGGGCATTAATGGATATACCACAGTTGGACTTAACTTCATCTCCCCAACACCAAGCTCTTTAGCAATGTCATTCCCCACCCTACCAAAGTTATCTTTCTTACTTTTTCCAAACTCCCAGCACTCCTTTAAAACTCTTTTTGTAGGGTGAGACTCACCATGTCCCTGTAACGATGCCCAATAATTGCTCATCAACTGTTTTCTTCTTAATGCTAATGGCATTTCTTCCAGTTCTACTTGTAGTGCACATACTGGAGTTGTTCTAAAAGCCCCACTGCATATCCGTAGTGCCTTCGCTTGAATTATATCCACCTTTTTTAAAAGGGACGCTGCTGCTGATCCATAAACAATGCAACCATAGTCAATAACTGATCTTATCATAGCTACATAGATTGTCTTTAACGAAGCACAACTTGCCCCCCATTCCCTTCCTGTCAAACACCTCAAGACATTTATTACTTTTTTACATTTGTCCTCTACTTTCTTTATGTGGTCTACCCACGTCAATTTAGAGTCAAATATCACTCCCAAATATTTAAATGATCCAACTCTTTCCAGCTCTTTTCCATACATATATAGCTTCTCTTCCACCCTTCTTTTCCTGGTGAAAATAACTGACTGAGTTTTTTCCACAGAAAATCGACATCCCCAATCCAACCCCCACTCTGTTACCCCATCAATTGCTGATTGAACTTTACTCACTATATACTCCAAATTCCTTCCTCTTTTCCAGAGTGCCCCATCATCAGCAAAAAGTGAAGTACCAATATCTGATGGAAAATTTGAAAAAACATCATTTATCATGATTATGAACAGTAGAGGACTAATAACACTCCCTTGCGGAGTCCCATTCCCAACCATATATTTGTTCGACATCTCACATCCTATTCGGACCTGTAATTTCCTGTCAAATAAAAAATTCTTTATCCAGTTAAAGGTTCTCCCTCCAACTCCCATCCCATGTAATTTGATCATCAAACCTTCTCTCCACATCATATCGTAGGCTTTTTCAATATCAAAAAAGACTACCACTACTGATTCTTTATTTGCTTGTGCCCTTCTAATCTCATTTTCAAGTCTTACTACTGCATCCATAGTACTCCTACCTTTTCTAAAACCACTTTGACAGCTCGTCAGCAAACCTCTCTTCTCAAGGTAGTAAGTTAATCTTTCTGTAATCATTCTTTCCATAATCTTGCACATATTGGACGTTAATGCAATCGGCCTGTAGCTTGATGGTTTACAAGGATCTTTCCCAGGCTTCCTAATTGGAATTACCACTGCTTCCTTCCACACGCTTGGCAGCTTCCCTTCCTTCCACACTCTGTTATACAAATGTAACATTTTAGCCATCCCATTTGGTCCAAGGTTTTTCAACATTACATAGCTGACCTGATCTCCACCTGGAGCTGAAGGTTTTGCTTTATTAACCGCTCTCACAAGCTCAGCCATTGTAAGACAGTCATCCATACTCCCCCCTCCATCTTCCCTCATATCTAATATTCCTGGATAATGACTCAAGTTCATTTCTCTTCTCGTTCTCCCTTCCTCTGTTAAGTTTCCCACACTGTGTACTTTTGCAAAAGCTTCAGCTAATAACTCTGCTTTATCTTTATCAGTTGTTGCTGTTTGTTCTTCTGAGGTGATAACTGGATATTCCCACTCCCTTCTGTCTCCTCCCATCTTTCTTATCATCCCCCAAACTTCTCCTACCGGGGTTGTTCTCCCTATGTCACTACAAAAGTGTCTCCAGCTTGCTCTCTTTGCTCGTTTGATTACCTTCCTTACCTTTGCTTGTGCCCTCTGATATTCTATCAGACTGTGATAATTATGCTCTCTTTTAACTTTTTTAAATGCTTTGTTCCGGGCTTTTACCGCTTTTGAGCACTCTTCTGTCCACCATGGGACGAGTTTCCTATTCCTCCTGTTTTTACTCTTTGGAATTGCTTGACTTGCTGCAGACATAATTGCTTCAGTCACATTACTGTTAATAGTATCTATGTCCCCATTCAAGTCAACAGATTCCATTAATTTTTCACTTACTGATTTAAATACATCCCACTTCGCTTTACTATACACCCACTTCTGTAACCCATTTCCAGCATTCACTTCTGCTCTCCCTCCTATTGTACACATTATCACATAATGGTCACTACCTAAAGTTTTTCCTGTCATCACCCACTTACTAATTCCTGCGTATCGTACTGACACCAATGTTAGATCTAATGCCGACTCATTACCTGTTCTTACATCGACTCGTGTCCCCCTCCCATCATTCAAACATACAAGATCCATCTCCTCCATTAACTCTTCTATGACTCTGCCATTTATGTCTGTATGTGTTCCTCCCCACAGTGTATTATGAGCATTAAAATCAGCACACCAAATAATATTATTCCTGTCAATACCTTTAATCCTAAGTAATCTTTCCAACTCCAACGTTTTGCATGGGTTATAGTAATTCACTATTACCATATTCTGCTCCATCTCCCACACTTCCAACACAATATATTCCTGTTCTACTCCTATTTCTAATATTCTGTATGACAAATCTTGTCTAATAAACACTGCACCGCCTCCACCCGTGCCTTCACCTTCAGCCCTGTCTCTTCTTATTACCACATATCCATAAATAACAAAATCTAATACTGGTTTCAAAAAAGTTTCTTGGATACATATTACATCTGGCTTTTCAACCATCTCTCTTAAATAATGTTTGAACTCTTGTCCATTAGCCACCAAACTTCTAGCATTCCACTGAAGTATTTTCATCGTGATTTAGATGATCCCTTGCTTGGTCCTGGCTACTGCTCTGTCTATTAATTTCACTTTGGATCTCCTCCCAATTCAAATCATTCATTCCCAAGTGATCTATCGCTGCCTTTGCTATAATCTGTATATTTGTCGTTCTCGACATAGATATTCTTGTAGAATTTATTGCTGCAGTAATGAACACCACCAATTGTTTCTTATCCACCCAGACTTTGTCTTTGTGATACTGCTCTCTCCTCTGCTCTCTTGGTTCTCCACCTCCATCTCCCACCCCCACCAGTCTTTGTGGTTCATCTCTCTTCTCAACCTTCTTCAGGGCTTGTGCATAAGTTACCTTTTCCAACACTTTTACTTTCTGAATCTCTACTTCTTTCCTCATTGTTGGACATTTCCCAAAGGTAACACTATGTTCACCCCCACAGCTACAGCACTTTGGTTTTGTTTCTTCTCCACATTCTCCATATTCATGGTCCCCTGTACATCTTGCACACCTTCTTTTTTCTTTACAATATTTAGCAATATGGCCAAATTTTTGACACTTGAAACATCTCATCGGTTTCGGTATATAGGCTCTCACATAAAAACACACGAATCCTAAATAGACTCTGTCTGGAATTACTTCACCCTTAAACTCTACCAGTACCGTTTCACTTGTTACCTTTTCTGTACCTTTAGTCATCCTGTGCACATTTACTATTTCTATGCCACGAGCATTCAAGTTCTCCTTCAACTCCTCCTCACCCATGTCTACTGCCACACCAGTAATGACTCCTTTGGTATTTTTGGATTTTTGTTCTCCAACCTGCACAACTTTCACAACCTTTTTTTCACCGACCGTAGTGAATTGTTTGACAACAGCCACCTGAATCTCATCTGAACATCCTATAAACAGATTGCCATCGTTTAAAACCCTAGCAAATTTGATATCCCCACATTTCTTTTTAAGTTCTCTAGTCAACTGCAACGGATTCATTTTTGCCACTCCTCCCTCACCTGCAAATCGAACCACCACATTAAACCGTTTTTGTCCTTCATTATTCTCAGTCTCAGATTCCACAACTCCTTCCTCCTCACTTAACATCAGCTCTGATTCCTTCTCTGAATCAGAATCGCTCTTAGCCTGTCTAAACCTCTTCTTGTCCTTTCTTCCCTGATCCTGCCTTTCCATACCTTTCTTTCCACCTGCCGCTTTCCCTGCTTTATCCTGCCTCATACCTCCTTCTAAATTACTATACCTATCACTATCATTCCCTGCTTTATTCTTAGACATTCTCCCTATCAGAAGAAAAAAAAAAAAAAAAAAAAAAAAAAAAAAAGGAAGAAAGGGTACCGTTCCGGACCTTACAGGCCGTCGGTCGGCACCCCTTCACCCCTAATTCCTACTACTAAACAATATACTATAGTCTTTATTCAACTCTCACACAAAATAACATATAACTTTAGTACAACCGTCAACTGGATGCCAAACCGCTTCAACCACCGCTGTCACCTGCTCCCACTTCCACCAGGTTTTGTTTCCGGGTTCCCCATCACCTCCCCTTAAATAGGCCAGCGACGCACGCCATTGGTCGAGGCTTCTCACTCACAAATAAGCACTTATTCAGTGCGTCTTAAGACAACTGCTTCTGCAGTCCTTAGTGTACGCCGTGAAGAGGAGGGGGGAACACACACCCCCTTGGGGCACCCCCATACTACTAAACTTAGTGCATGAATTATGCATGAAATAGTGCATATATATAAAATGGGCACATTTTAAAAATCAACAAACCCGCATCAGTAATTAAAACATACATAAAATGATCTTTCAAAAAAGTTTTATTGAATGAGTCCACAAATAATATGCAAGCTTTAACAAGGTTGCACAATAAATTCCAAAATCGCAGTTTTAATATCAGAAAGACACAATAAACAAGTCTCTTTGTGAAAAAACGTTTTCATGTCAAAACCTGACGTATCACGGCTTTCTGTGACCTGTTGCTTTGAGTATAACCACACAGCTGCGCCAAAGCACCAGATTATTTACATGCATTGCAGAAGGGCAAGATTTTTTTGTTCCATTTTCAGTATATTTGTCATATTAGTTCGCTATTTTGGATTTGATATGAACGAAATAAATTATAAAAACATATTTAACGTGAAAAAAACAATTTGCACTCACCAAAACGGCCATGTCCCCGAAAACTCTATTCATCTGCATAGCACTGCCATGGCTAAAACTAGTATTTACCGATATCCAATCACAGGATGCGTAAACGTCACGTTCAACGTGAGGCTAGCAACTATCTATCAACTGTATTTGCCCGTGCACTTACAGTGCACAGACGCCCGCATTGTTGATTCTGAAGGCCCGGGCAGATTTCATACAGCCGGGCAACATAGCTGAAATTTGATACAAAGAGAAAAACTCTGACCTAAAAACAACAGCCCTGGAAGGAGCATAATATGACATGAATAGAAAAGTAAGATGGCCTTGCTGGCCCTGACGTCCCACCACTATTACAAAGCTGGATGGCTTAAGCTGATGTGACCCCTTAACAAGCTTGTGGTCTTTTTCATCCCTGAGATGTGTAGTCAGGGATAAATTATATAACAGTTTTCAAACAGAATGGAGGACCAGAAAGATAGAAGTCGAGACATAGCATAACTGAACATAGGAGGACCACATCAGGAGATGCCACCTTGAACTTGAACAAGAAAAAAGAGATTGTTGATTTTATAAGGATTAAGTCAGTTTTTACATCATGGCAGAAGAAATGGAGGTGGTGGAGGTGTATATACATCAATGTTCATCTGGACTACAAACAGGTCTGGAGATACAGATATTGGCAATAATCGAGCTAAGGATTGAACCAGAGTTCAAGGGAGAATCGCAGGCCAGTCAATAGCTCGGCTCTGTTCTTTTAAGTAACAAGTAACGAGACAAGTTGAAACAGAGACTGCTCCTTCAGCAGTCTCTGTGACTGCTCCTTCATTGAAAATCCGTCATGTGATTTGGATGCGCCAGCACGCCCGTGGACTCCAGAGGGTTAATATTTCGCTCAGTGTGCTACCCTGCCAATATATAAAAAGATAGATTACAGTGAAATTCATTTAACCACCCATTCAGAAATGTCTAGTGCAAGCTTTAATTGCTGAACTTCTTTGTTGGCCTCAACTTGTTCCGGGTCCGACTCCAGTTCAAATTGATATGGTTGCACGGATGTGTCTTCAGAGCCTCCTCATGCCACGTTTTCCAAAAACTAAATGCTCAACTCATCAAGGCAACACTAGTGAGCAGCGGGGTGAGCAGAGCAAATAGGTAAAATAGGTCCTTTTTTTAACACTATCAGTGAGATTTTTTTTATCAAAGTATACAGTATTGGTGACTTAGAGGGGGTTGGTAGTCTAGTGGCTATAGAGGTGGGCTTGGGTCTGGAGGACTCAGGTTAAAACCCTGGAATGGCAACCAATGTCACGGTTCAGACAGACGACCAGAGGACCACAATTGCGTCACACAAGAAGGTTTATTAATCCTTCAGGGGAAAGGGAAGTTGGGAGTGAATGAGGGCTTCAGGGGGTCCAGGGGGTTCAGGGGGTCCAGGGGGTCCAGGGGGTCTGTGTGTGTGTGTTCCCCCGGCAGCGATCACGGGAGCTGGAGGATCCGGGCAGTCCGGGGCAGGAGATCAGAGTTGGGGTGGAATCCAAGTCCGGGTCACAGATGGGAGTCAGAGAGACAAGCAGACAGGCAGGGTTCCGGTGCAGGTTTGCAGACGATCTGACAATGGCGAGCTGAAAGACAGGGCTTTAAATACTGGGAGAGGTTAAGTGGAGAATGCAGTGCAGCTGGCAGGTAAATCAGAGCAGATTAGGGACAGGTGGAGTAGAGTGACAGCGCTCATGACAACCAAGATGGATCACCTTGGGTTCCTGAGCAAGGCCTCAATCCTAATTGCTCCCTGGTGTGTGTCTCAGATGTAAGTCGCTTTGGATAAAAGCGTCTGCTAAATGACAGTAGTAATAGTAGTAGAATCATATGAATTTATGGTAAATGCGGTCCTCATCATGAAGGACCCTCAGAAAGCAGTGACCCCATCCAACTACTGGCTAATTACCTGCCTCTGCACAACATGGAAGCTCCTGTTAAGCATCATAGCAGTCAAGATAAGTAGGCACATAATTCCTCATATAAGTGCAGCGTGAGTCCAAACCACAACTTGGAAGCAAAATGAAGGGTAGCTAAGTGACGGAGACTAGTAAACAACATCTGCAAGGAAATATTGCGTGTCTGTTTGGACACATTTCAGATTAACTGAAGGTGACACAAGAAAAAAGATGTACAATTTTAACATTGTACAGTAAAAATGACCAACTTATTTCAACACCTGCAACTAAATCATGTTGTATTAGCACACAATCTACCGAACACCACACAGCTGTGCAATGCATGATGGAGTGTGCAGCGGTTATTGTCATGGCGTGGGATAATCTGTTTTCCACAAACCATCTGCCAGCCCTTGTTTTAAGGTGCATTGTGTTCATCAGATCCAGAGGCAGAAGTGAATTTAATAGTTGAAGACGGCGATGAGTTTTTCCTCCATTGTACATTGCTTTTGACTGACCTCTGTGCAAGAAGTTATTGGCTAGATATCAGCTATGTAGATACTATACTGCTGTGTGAATCCAGCCTCCTATTGCGCTTTCATCAGGGTTCTATTAGCAATTGACTGATTGTCACTTGGGTCGTAATCTGGGTACAATGTTCAATTAATCGTGCTGTTGATTTAAGTTCATAATCGCAGCCTTACTGGGGAATTTCAACAAGCAAACAACAACTATGAAGAAGTTGCAAGGAAATCAGCCATGACCAAGTACCTGTAAAGAGTAAGACGGATCCTAGTATGCCTTGCCAGTAATAAGGTACCATGCTGGCATAGTCACCTGAACGCAGGAAGAGACTTGACTAGGTCAACACAAGGAAGCTCCTCACGATGCACAGGATTTTATCCCAATTCCAACACCATGAGACTTTACACACAGCAGAAAGAGGGAGGCTGCAGATTAGTATGGAGCTAGAACAGTCTCATAATTGAAAAATGCACAGGACAAGTTTTACAAATGCACAGACCGATTTGCAAATACACACACGTGCACAGAACAATTCACACGTGCGTAGGACAAGATATACAAATGTATTTTTGATGCACACACAAATATAACCTGATTTACAAATGTTTTTTTGTCTGTGAGCTGTGCTGGATTTGCGTGTGACTTTTGAGACTCCCCTGACGTGACTCGATACACAAATTTAACACAGAAGGATCTGCAACCAATCAGATGTCTGTCTGAAGGATCTGCAACCAATCAGATGTCTTCCTTTGTTTCAGCCAATCATAAGAGCGCACCCCACGTGGGGGACGCAGAGCAGCGGATAAAACACGACTTACTCTAAACCAGTGGTTCTCAAACTTTTTTCGTCATTCCCCACTTTGAACAAGTGGGGATTTTCAAGCCCCACTTGCCCCCGTCGCCCCAACAGAAATCTTGACGAATTACTTGAAATTATTTTAAATGTATTGAAATTACTAGCACCAAGTATATCAGTCATATTTGATACTGAATCAAAATCAAAAACAACAATTAACACGAAGTTCAAAAAGAGAACAACTTTATTAGAACAACAGAATAACTTTATTTGCAAAAACATAAACAAGAGAACTATCCCTGCATTAGTGCTGCAGTGTGCCTGTTTTGCACTGCACAAAGTTCAAAAAGAGAAAATAAAAGTGCAGTTGCGCCAACTTAATTTGCAATCTGTGCAAAAAACTAAAACATAAACAAGATAACTTTCCCTACATTCGTGGCTGCAGTGTGCCTGTTTTGCACTGCAAAAAGTTCAAATGAGAAATTAAAAGTGCAGTTGTGCCAACTTATTTGCAATCTGTGCAAAAAACTAAAACATAAACAAGTTAACTTTCCCTGCATTAGTGGCTGCAGTGTGCCTGTTTTGCACTGCACAAAGTTCAAAAAGAGAAAATAAAAGTGCAGTTGCGCCAACTTAATTTGCAATCTGTGCAAAAAACTAAAACATAAACAAGTGAACTTTCCCTACATTAGTGGCTGCAGTGTGCCTGTTTTGCCCTGCACATCTTTTCAAAACGGGGTTGCAGGCTGGAAGCTGCCACCCTCAAATCATGCTCAATGTTGAGCTGGGATCTGTGCTTTGTTTTCAGAGAAGCTACAGCTGAAAAGCCTATCTCGCAGAGATATGAAGTTGCAAAGGGAAGAAGGATGTTAAGAGCTTTCTGTCCGATGAGGGGATATTCCCTTTCAACTCCAATCCAGAACTCACTAAGAGTGTGAGCTGTAAACCTCAGCCTCAGGGTGGAGTCAGAGGTCATGTCAATGAATTGGTCCTCTTCAGGTTGGCTCAAATCAGCAGGCACTGCAGATAGAATAAAAAAATTGGATTACTTTATTTTTCATTGCATAATAAACATGAAGAAATCTGTATATTTCAGTTAGTATATACAACATAAATAAAATATATGATTGATTATGATCAATAAAATCTTAAAATACCAACCTGCTGCACTGAATGGATCCATAATCCAGGCATACTGAGCACTGTTGTTCGGGAAATATTTCTGAAACATTTCTCTCAGAGAAGAGATGTGCTGCTTTATACAGGGGATCACTGTGGTGGCTCCAGTGTGACTGGTTTCAGCAACTTCACTCAGGTTCTCAAAGACCTCTACATTTTGCTGATCGAGCCGTCTGCCCCATGCCTCGAGTTTTCGGGAGAACGCAGTGATCTTATCTGCCAGGTGAGGTAGGTGCTTGTCTTTGCCCTGTAGCTGAAGATTTAAGTCATTCAGCTTGCAAAAAACATCGCTGAGATAGGCCAGCTTCAACAGAAATTGTTCATCTCTGAATTTGTTTGCAGCCTCGGACATGCGCTCCTCCTCCAAAAAAAGTCGAATCTCCACTCTCAGCTCAAAGACGCGCGACAACACTTTGCCCCTGGAGAGCCACCTTGCTTCGCTGTGAAACAGCACGGATGTGTGATCAGCTCCCATCTCCTCGCAAAGTGCAGAGAGCAGTCGCGCTTTCAGGGGTCGGGTTTTAATGAAATTAACAATGCCCACAACCTCTGTTAAAACCTCGTTGAGTTCAGGGCTGAGCTGTCTTGACGCGAGCGCTTCCCTGTGAATGACACAGTGCGTCCAGTGCGCATCTGGAGCAACCTTCTTTATCAGTGCCTGCAGCCCGTTCCTTTTCCCTGCCATGGTCTGTGCGCCATCAGAGCAAAAACCCACACAATTTTCCCATTTAAGACCGTGTTCTTTAAAATAACTGTCCATGATCTTAAATAGCTCATCAGCCGTGGCTCTCTTTTTTACGTACTTGCAAAAGAGCAAATCCTCGCACATTGACCCGTTGTTCACGAAGCGGACGTATGAAATAAACAAAGTGTCCTTATTGCTGTCGGTAGCCTCATCCACTTGCAATGCAAAACGAGTGTCTTTTATGTTTTGTATCAGTTGATCTTCAAGATCATCTGACATGTCACATATACGCCTCGCAATTGTGTCATTTGAAAGCGGGATAGTTTTCAATTTGGCTGCGCTTTTCTCATCGATCATTGCTGTCACCATGTCAAGAGCAGCGGGCAAAATCAGCTCCTCAGCAATTGTATGTGGCTTTTTACATTGGGCGATTCTGTATGCAACTCTGTATGAGGCCATTTGTGCTTGGCAGTTAACTGACGCAGCCTTTGCCATGCGTTGCTCCTGCTGTTGATATTCAGCCAGTTTTCTTTTAAAGAAATCCAGTGGTTTGGTAGCGTGACTGGGGTGTGTTGTCTCCAGGTGTCTTCTTAGTTTGTTTGGTCTCATGCTGTCTGCTGCTAACGGCTTCAGACACAGAACACACATCGGTCTCTCCTCTGCACCGACCACTGAAACCGTAAATCCGAGACCAAGATAGCTTTCGTCATATTTTCTTTTTGGTTGGATTTTTGGTTGACTTGGCCCCTCTGTCTTGTCTTGTGTGTGTGATGTTGCTGGCTCTTTTCTCTTCCGTGTCACAAATCTATCCATCTTGCTCACAGTTACCTGCTGCCTTGTTGTAGGCTACTGATACAATCGGATACAATGTAGCAGCTACAGTAACGGCCCGCCCCAATTAACATTCCGATGTCAATCATTGTATTTGTTTTAGTTCCGGTACATTTTTCTCTGGTCTCCTAATGCTTTTTAATAATTTTAGCTATTAAATATTACTATGTTTGTGTGTGTGTGTGTGTGTTTGTGTGTGTTTTGTTTAGAATGAATTATCTTTATTGTCAATAGCATTTATAGTAAAATAGGCATGAAATTGAAAACTTCCTCCCGTTTGTCGCGCGGCTCGCGCCCCACCTGTCATGTCTCCGTTCCCCACCAGTGGGGCGCGCCCCACACTTTGAGAAGCACTGCTCTAAACCAATCAGATTAAAGGGGCGGATACACCTGCTGTTTCAACTGCGTTAGCGCCGTTCGCTTAGAAAAGTATTTCGAGTTGGTGGAGTAAAGATAGATAAACAGCAACAGGAGATAAAAGATAAATAAACAGGATGGAGAGGAGATCACTGTTCTGATTTTCTTGTGATCTCGGTAAAGAAAACAGCGCGATCGGAGATGGTTTGTCGGGCCGTTCAACCAGAGCCGTCAGGAGACTGCACTCCAAGTCTTGCCGATGCAGCAACTGATGATGAGAAACAGCGGAGATATTTCTGTATTTGCTCCGTTTGGTTTGACTACGTGTTACTTGGGATTGTCCTGGGGGGGGGGGGGGGGGGCACGGCGCGGGAAGAAGCAGCCAGAGATCCCGCGGCGGCGGACCGCGACCCAGGCAATCCCCGGCCACCCGGTCCGGGCCGGACACGTGGCCAGGTGGCCCTCACCCTCCAGGCCAACGGCCCCCACCCGGCAGAGGGCCAGCCTGCCCGGAGAGACAGAGCCGCCCCGGCCGCCGACGCGGGCAGGTGCACCCGCCCCCACGAAAGTGGCCCTCCAAGACCAGAGGGGCGCTCCACCGCGGAGGCAGCGGGGGGGACCGGAGACGGGCCCGGAGAGAGGGAACCCCCAAACAGGGCGACACCCGCGCGGGCCCGACAACGGAGGGCCCCAGACCCAGGCATCCCATTCATTCATCCATTCACCTATCCGATACCTATACTAATAATAAGATATACTATACATAATAATAATAATAATAATAATAATAATAATAATAATAATAATAACCATCTTTGTATAATATAATATTGATAAATTATTAAGTTTTGTTGTCCTGCCAATGGAGGCTCAAATCCTCCATGGCAGGACCCTTCCACACCGCATTCTCACCGACACAGACACACAATCAGGCACCGTTTCCCCCTCCCCGGGGGGGTCCAGCACCGCCAGAAGGCACCCCAGGCTGCACGGCGAGCCCCGCCAGGCCCGGGAATCACGACCCACCTATCCCAGGCCGGCGAGGGAACGCGGGTGATGTGGGACCCCCTCCTAACCCTGGTGTTGAGTGCATGTGATTAATGCCATGAAAACATGAAATTAATCAATAACAGTACAATTCATACTGACCAATTTCGTTGCCTTCCCCGGTCAGCAAACCAACCCCCACGCTGCAACCCAGCAATTCCGGCGCCTGGAAAAGCATTTAAGAGCGACAGTGAAAATAAAGACACAGCAGACCGGAGAGATCAAACAATAAATGGCACAGTTACATGATTAAGAATAAGGTGCTCTGGATAGAGCATCAGCCACAATGTTATCAACTCCTTTAATGTGGCGGATATCTAACGAAAAAGTTTGCAAAAACAAAATCCAACGCATTAATCTGCGGTTTGGACACTGTACGGACTGCAAGAAGGTTATCGGATTATGGTCTGTATAGAACACCAAAGGAACACTGCCAGAATCAAGGTACACTTCAAAATGCTGCAGAGCCCAGATAAGTGCAAGTGTCTCTTTTTCGATAACGGAATAGTTCAACTGGAACGCGTTCAACTTTTTAGAGTAGAAACTCACGGGACGGTCAACACCACTATCATCACTCTGAAATAACACCGCACCTGCACCCACGTCACTCGCATCTACCTGCAGTTGGAAGGGACGGTCCATGCGTGGAGCTGCAAGAACAGGAGGGGAACCAAGAATAGCTTTAACGTTATCAAAAGCTCGCTGACAAGATGGTGACCAGATGTATGTCGTTTTCCCTTTCAGCAAATCTGTCAGGGGAGCAACCACAGTCGAAAAGTTTTTACAAAAACTGCGATAGTACCCCACATCAATGTCATGCTCGATTAAATGCGTCTGACTTGGTACATCACCAAACAGACACAGATAACTATTAGTCAGAGCCGACAACTCAGCGCCCCTCTCCTCAGACAGATGACCAAACAGAGACTCCAGATTTTTCAAGGTTTCAGAGTTCTTTAGCCTGCCACGCAACACACTCTCATCCGGTGGAGTAACCCCATCATCCTCTGGCACAGATAGAAACACAGAACTTCCCACAGCAGCAGCCACTGATTTAACAGACTCTTTCTGCCCCTCACCACTAGATGCAAAGACCTGTGACTCCCGAGTGTAATAAGGTTTCAGCAAATTTACATGGCAAAGTTGGGTTGATTTCCTACGCTGTGGTGTCGACAACAGGTCATTTAGGTCTGACAGCCGGCGTAAAACTGTAAACGGGCCAGTAAACTTGGCTTGAAAAGGGGAACTGGCAATTGGCAACAATGCAAGTACCTGATCACCAGGACTAAACTGACAGTGCTCAGCTTGGCGGTCAGAAAGACGCTTCATTTTCCACTGGGAAGAGGTTAACTTCTCCCTAGCCATCTCCACAGCCACGTACAATCGGTGCCGAAAACCATTGACATAATCAATCAAATTAATGGGTGGTTCTGATTGCCCCACAGCATCATGCAACAGAGTGAGTGGCCCACGCACTGTGTGTCCAAACACAAGCTCATTTGGGCTAAAACCGGTGCTTTCCTGCACAACCTCTCGAGCAGCTAACAGAAGCCACGGCAGCCCTTCCTCCCAGTCCTGATTCAATTCAACACAGTAGCCACGCAACAGAGACGTCAGGGTCTGGTGAAATCTTTCCAGAGCCCCTTGGCTCTGAGCATGGTACGCAGAAGCCTGGTTATGTTTAACATGTAACTGTTTCAGAACCTGAGTAAACAGATGAGATGAAAAATTAGAGCCCTGATCACTCTGAATTACTTTTGGCATGCCAAAGGTGGAAATGAACTGCGTCCGAGCCTTCACCACAGACCTACCAGTAATGGTACGCAATGGATATGCAGCTGGATACCTTGTGCTCTGACACATTACTGTAAGCAAATAGTTGCTACCAGATTTGGAACGAGGTAACAGACAACAAAGAGTCAGGGATGTCCACAGAGAAAACCTCACTCTCCCCTGGTCCCCCACCCTCAAGTTCAGGCTCAGACTCTGACTCTGCACGGCACATAGCTCGAGTCACTGCACAGGCTGTAAAAACCTCAAGAAAACATTGAGCACTCTCATCTGGTTTTCCTATAACAACAGGTGAAGATGTTACTATGGGTGGATGTGGCACACCATCAGCCTACACACGGCTACCAGCAAGGTCGTTACCTAAAATAATGTCCACATCCTCAATCGGCAGTGCAGGGCGCACACCCATGGTGACCTCACCTCGAACCAACTCACAGTTCAACACTAGATGATGCAATGGAACCGGCAACACCGTTAACCCCATCCCTCGCATCAGAACATAATCTCCAGTACTAGTTTCCTCAGAAAAAGGCAACACAGAGCTCACAATGTATGAATCAACACCCACAGTATCTCTCAGAATTTTTACTGGCACAGTGGCATCACTCCCCACCAGTGACACACAACCGTCAGACACAAAAGCTGAGAAATCTGCCTTATCCTAACTGCACAGCATCTACCTGCTGGGAGGAAGAAATGACAGGAACAACATGTTTTACAGAGGCAGCAGATTTAACCTGGGCACCACGCTTAGGACAGTCCGCTTTCCAATGTCCCCTGCCTTTGCAATAATTGCATATTTTGGTTGAGTCAAACTGTACCTGACCCCGTGCAACCCGTTCTGGCCTAATGTTACCCAGGCAAGGACTGACTCCGTCCTCCCCCTTAACATGACCTGACACACGAAATTCACCATTTGCCCGGTAACCAAAGTCATCCCGAGAGTAATGCTCCCGGCCACCCCTGTGCGTAAGAGTATACTCGTCGGCCAGTTTAGCAGCCTCAGCAGTAGTCTTCACTTTATGCTCACTGATATAAACAGCGATATGACTGGGAACAGAGTTCTTGAACTGCTCTAAAACCACCAAATCGCACAGGTCATCAAAAGTCTTGACCTCACACTCCACAACAGAAAACAAACTTCCTCATTTCCCAGTTGAATGACCAAAGTGCACATGTGAAGTTAGTTTCACATTGGTCTCTGTGTGGGAAACATCAGAAGATCTTGTTTTTCCGATAGTGAGAAGTTATTCTAGTGTCTTGGGTTTTACTTTTCTCCTCTGATGCTCTCCTACTAACCCCCACACACATGCACACTCTTATCTTTGTCATAAAGCCTACGAGTTTGTTTTTCACTGGATGAGACGAAAACCCGTCCGCCGTTTTGAATCACATGAGACAGCCGTCCATCTTTCTTTTCACATGTATGAACAGCCATCGTGACACACACACACACACACACACATACACACACACACACACACACACACACACACACACACACACACACACACACACACACACACACACACACACACACTGACACACACATTGATGATCTGAAGTTTGTCTTCATGTGTAGTTAGTTGTTGTTTATCTGTTTAGGCATCGGAATTTATCCCAAGTGTTGTTTCGCTATCTTTTAACACTTGTGTAAATAAATTATGATTCATTTGAATGAGAAAAGTTGTTTGTGTTAATTTTATACATATTTGTCTTGGCTGCTGGTTGCAACGGTCTGTGCTCGGACTCCTTCCTTCACTTTTGTTCTGTAACGCAATGTATGTAATGTATGGAATAAGTAAGAGTTACCTTGAGACTGATTTTGCTGTTCAGTTATTATTTTCCTGATAAATCAGGTGGTGATTGATAATTCAAGTTGATAAGTAATCACTCACTCACTCACTCACTCACTCACTCACTCACTCACTCACTCACTCACTCACTCACTCACTCACTCACTCACTCACTCATCTTCTTCCGCTTGTCCGTTCCCGGGTCGCGGGGGCAGCAGCCTCAGCAGGGATGCCCAGACTTCCTTCAACCCAGACACTTCCTCCAGCTCTTCCGGGGGGAGTCCGAGGCGTTCCCAGGCCAGCCGAGAGACATAGTCTCTCCAGCATGTCCTGGGTCTTGCCCGGGGTCTCCTCCCAGATGGACATGCCTGGAACACCTTCCTAGGGAGGAGGGACATGCCTGGAACACCTCCCTAGGGAGGCGTCCAGTAGGCATCCGGTACAGATGCCCAAGCCACCTGAGCTGACTCCTCTCAATGTGAAGGAGCAGCGGCTCGACTCCGAGCTCCTCCCGGGTGACCAAACTCCTCACCCTAACTCTAAGGGAGCATCCAGCCACCCTGCGGAGGAAACTCATCTCGGCCGCTTGTATCCGCGATCTTGTCCTTTCGGTCACTACCCAAAGTTCATGACCATAGATGAGGGTAGGTGCGTAGATTGACCGGTAAATCGAGAGCTTCGCCTTTCGACTCAGCTCCCTCTTCACCACGACGGTCCGGTACATCGGCCGCATAACTGCGGACGCTGCACCGATCCGTCTGTCAATCTCACGCTCCATCGTTCCCTCATTCATGAACAAGACCCCGAGATACTTGAACTCCTCCACCTGAGGCAGGACTTCTCCACCCACCCGGAGAAGGCATGCCACCCTTTTCCGATGGAGAACCATGGCCTCGGTTTTGGAGGTGCTGATTCTCATCCCTGCCGCGTCGCACTCTGCCGCAAACCGCCCCAGCACATGCTGAAGGTCCCGGTCCGAAGAAGCCAACAGGACAACATCATCCGAAAAAAGCAGAGAGGACATCCTTAGGTTCCCAAACCGGATCCCCTCCGGCCCCTGGCTACGCCTAGAAATCTTGTCCATAAAAATTATGAACAGGACCGGTGTCAAAGGGCAGCCCTGCCGGAGTCCAACATGCACCGGGAACAAGTCTGACTTACTGCCGGCAATGCGAACCAAACTCCTGCTCCGATCATACAGAGACCGGACAGCCCTTAATAGAGGGCCCTGGACTCCATACTCACCGAGCACCCCCCACAGAATGGCACGAGGGACACGGTCAAATGCCTTCTCCAGATCCACAAAACACATGTAGACTGGTTGGGCAAATTCCCATGAACCCTCGAGCACCCTGCGGAGGGTATAAAGCTGGTCCAGGGTTCCACGACCGGGACGAAAACCGCATTGTTCCTCCTGAATCCGAGGTTCAACTATCGGCCGTAATCTCCTCTCCAGTACCCTGGCGTAGACTTTCCCGGGGAGGCTGAGAAGTGTGATCCCCCTATAGTTGGAGCACACTCTCCGGTCCCCCTTTTTAAACAGAGGGACCAGCACCCCGGTCTGCCGGATCCGAGAGAAGCTCTCTCGGAGGTGGGAGTTGAAGATGTCCCTGACAGAGGGCTCAGCCAGACGTTCCCAACAGACCCTCACAATCCATTTGGGTCTGCCCGGTCTGTCCAACCTCCTCCTCCGCCAGCGCATCCAACTCACCACCAGGTGGTGATCAGTTTACAGCTCAGCCCCTCTCTTCACCCGAGTGTCCAAGACATGCGGCCGAAGGTCCGATGAAACGACAACAAAGTCGATTATTGACCTCCGGCCTAGGGTGTCCTGGTGCCACGTGCACTGATGGACACCCTTATGCCTGAACATGGTGTTCGTTATGGACAAACTGCGACTAGCACAGAAGTCCAACAACAAAACACTGCTCGGGTTCAGATCGGGGAGGCCGTTCCTCCCAATCACGCCTCTCCAGGTATCACTGTCATTGCCCACGTGAGCGTTGAAGTCCCCCAGTAGAACAATGGAGTCCCCAGTTGGAGCACTATCAAGTACTCCTCCCAGGGACCCCAAGAAGGCCAGGTACTCCGCACTGCTGTTCGTGAGTGAGAGACCTTTTCCCGACCCGAAGGCGCAGGGAAGCGACCCTCTCCAACACATGGCGACTGAGCTGAGGGTAGGGATGGGAATCGAGAACCGGTTCTTGTTGAGAACCGGTTCCCAGTGTTTCAATTCCTTGGAATCGTTTGCCTTTTTCCCAAACGTTTCCCTTATCGATTCCAGTCGGCACGAATGACGTCACCAAGCACGTTGCGCAGCGTGCGCATTCACGCCCAGCAGGAAAACACGGGGACAAAGCAGCATAAACCCTGGAAAGTTTAGTTACATTTTACCAAAAAGGATGACAACAGGGCGACAATTCTTGCAATGTGGACATTTCAACAAAGGGGGGAAACTGTTAGGACTCGGCCGGCTGATGCGCTGGGAGCGCTGAGTCAGCCGGAGTGTGGTAAGGCTGATTTATGGTTCCGCGTTACACCAACGCAGAGCTACGGCGTAGGGTACGCGGCAACACGCACCGTACGGCGCGCGTCGCCGCATACCCTACGCCGTAGGCTCTGCGTCGATTTAACGCGGAACCATAATTCATGCTTTAGAAGAGCTGCGCTCTCGGACACGCGGACGAGCCGGGCGCTCCGGCGGACAGCAGAGCTCCTGACACAGCTGCAGCTCGTCAGCTCATCTATGGAGAAGTTAAAGAGCATCTACCACTAACTTCTCCTTTTATCAAGGCAGGGAAGAGAATCAGGCCAGAATAGAATGTCCAGTAACATGTTCAACACCACAAACTTAGTCACCAGCAGTGACTAAGTTTGTGGTGTTGAACATGTTACTGGACATTCTTGTGCAATTTCTACAAAATAATTTGTTGTTTTTCGTTAATTTCTACAGAAGAATATTTTTTTTATTATTATTATTTTATATTAAATACATATTTTACTGTATATTACAAATCATTTTGTGGGGACCCCCTGGCACCATCGAGGAGCCCAAGGCTGGGGGCATCTTAAGACCTCACTTATATTTTTTTGTTCAAAGATATAAAAGTTTTATATCTTTGAACAAAAAAGATCGGAGAAACAAAGACATTGAAACAAAGAAACAATTTTAGTATCAACTTTGTTTTATTAAAACAAAGTTGATACTAAAATTGTTTCTTTTTAGTATTTTAGTATCAACTTTGTTTTATTAAAACAAAGTTGATACTAAAATTGTTTCTTCTCCTTTTTTCCAAATGAGAATCGATAAGAGAATCGATAAAGAATCGAATCGATAAGTAGAATCGATAAGAGAATCGGAATCGAAAAAAATCTTATCAATTCCCATCCCTAGCTGAGGGGCTATAACCAAGCCCACACCAGCCCGCCGCCTCTCACTGCTGTGAGGCAACAGTGCTAACCACTAAGCCACCGTGCTGCCCTATGTGTGGAGGTGAGCCCGACTATCTCTAGCCGGTATCTCTCACGCACAAGCTCCGGCTCCTTCCCCCCCAGCGAGGTGACATTCCATGTCCCCACTGTGAGGGTTTTAGTCATTGGGTCGTCGGGGCACCCCGCCACGACTGCTACCCAGCCCACATTGCACCAGCCTCTCACGGTCCTTCCTGCGGGTGGTGGGCCTACAGGAAGGCGGGCCCACGTCGCCGTTTCGGGCTGAGCCTGGCCGGGTCCCACGGGCAAAGACCCGGCCACCAGGCACTCGCCAACGAGCCCCAACCCCAGGCCTGGCTCCAGAGCGGGGCCCCGGTGACGCCGATCCGGGCGACGTAACGGTCCTTTGCTTTTTCTTTACCATGATGAGGTTGTGAACCGCTCTTAGTCTGGCCCGTCACCCAGGACCTGTTTGCCATGGGAGACCCTACCAGGGGCGTAAGTTCCCCCGACAACATAGCTCCTAGGATCACTCGGGCACACAAACCCCTCCACCACAGTACGGTGGCGGTTCAAGGAGGATAAGGATAAGTAATCGTCTTTATTAATTATTAATAATAATGGTAAGACAATTATTAATAACTCTTTAATAACTGAACCAGCACCCCCTTCGTGGCACAACACTGTAGAACGTTGGACTGAAGGACAGCATGGGGGCATTAATAATGGCTGCACAAGAACAGTTCTTGAGCGCAAGAGTGGTAGTGGTCGGGGTCTATGACACCAGACAAGACCCCAGCTGCAGACTGTGCACAGATACCGCAGAAAAACAAGATGCTGGCAGGGAAAGCATATATGGAATGACACAACCAGTTAGCAGTAATAGAGTACAGGAACATCTGCACTGAATATGGGTTAGAAGTCCCAAACTGCACGGATGGTGGAGAATGAAAGGGCGAAGATCCCGTGGGACTTCAAGATCCAGAGTGATAAACTTGCGATGGCTAACCAACCGGACATAATGGTGGCCCATAAGCTCCGGAAGAGAGCAATGGGGACTGACGTGGCAATCCCAAGTGACAGCAATATCAAGAACAAACATGCTAAACTGGAGAAACACCAAGAGTTAAAGGAGGCACGTGTAGTCCTGGGAACAACAAAAATACTGTGCAGAACCCTCAAGCTCCCAAGCCTTTGCCAGAGGACCCGAGCTTGAAGAGGGCAACCGCACACAGAGGAATGGGCGATAGTGTGTGTGTGTGTGTGTGTGTGTGTGTGTGTGTGTGTGTGTGTGTGTGTGTGTGTGTGTGTGTGTGTGTGTGTGTGTGTGTGTGTGTGTGTGTGTGTGTGTGTGTGTGTGTGTTTAAAATCTTTTTTTTCTTTTGTTGTTATAAAGATCAATTAATGCTTTGTCTGTGTTCTGTCAGATTAAAATTGACAGAGAGCTGAAATTGGTCTATAAGCGGATATTTGAGCCTCTCCATGTGCCAGAAGCATTATTTCAAAGGCTCACGGGACAGTTCTGCACTATCCAGACTCTGAAAAAGGGCCAGGCATATGCTGCTGAAGATAAGACCTCTGTGGATGAACGCCTCAGCATTCTGCTCAAAGGAAAGTATGTCATATTTGTTTGTCTTGTATTTGTCCTTCATTTACTGGATCTGAACATCTGATAATCATGGCTCCTATAGACCGAATTGTGAGCTGTTTTAAATTGTAACTTTTAATTTAATTCTCACAACACAACAGTGATGTAGCTGCTCTCAGATGCATCTGTAGATTAATACAACCCCAAGTCTAAAAAATGTGGAATGCTGTCTAAAGTGTAAATATAAACTGAAACCAATTATTTGGAAATCTCATGAACCCATATTTTATTCCCAACAGAACACAATATCAGATGTTAAAATGCCGACATTTTGCCAGTTCAAGGGAAATATTACCTCATTATTAACTTGATGGCGGCAATACATCTTGAAAAAGATGCACCAAATCACCTGTGAAGTCATGTTGTTATAATGCAGTGCTTCTCAAAGTGTGGGGCGCGCCCCACTGGCGGGGAACGGAGACATGTCAGGTGGGGCACGACAAACGGGAGGACATTTTCAATTTCATGCCTATTTTACTATAAATGCTATTGACAATAAAGAGTCAATAGCATTTAAATAAAGATAATTCACTAAACAAAACACACACACAAACATAGCAATAATTAATAGCTAAACCGTATTTTCGCGACCATTCGGCACGCCTTGTGGAAACCCTCAGTTTTGTGTGTCATTACTGGATTTAAAACACACATGGCGCTTGAACAAAAATGCGCCGCCTACACACACGGAGCGCAGCCTTACAACCACACACACACACACACACACACACACACACACACACACACACAAGCATACAAGTGTGGTATTTAAAAATAGAGCGGGAGCAAAACTTAGTTTGATTGTGCTTTATTTAAGTTATTACATTAATCAAACCTATCGAAATCTCCATCCTCCGTTTATGCATTCATCCGAGCCTGATCAATGAGACCGGGAGAACTGATCAGCTGCGACGGGCAGAGCCCGCAGCTCTCTGGCCGCGCTGATAGCCGAGTCATTTTCCTGCCGTGCGGCCCCTCGGAAATGATGCAGGCTTTTGCAAAAGCCGGAACAGTCCAACCCAGCAACAATCCTTCAACAGTAAACGACGGAGCCTCCCGGAGGAACCACCGCCCGGTCTTCGGGCAGAGACGGGCCCGAAGACCGGAGGAATCCTCCGGTCTTCGGGCTGCCGCCGGGAGCAGCGTGGAGCAGCGTCTCCTTCTCGGTAGTCGCTCCGTCCGCTCCAGGCACCCCGCCACGGAGCCTACGGCATAGGCTCTGCGTCGTTGTAACGCGGAACCATAAATCAGCCTTTACAATAATACTATGGGCGCATTGCGTCATTGGGCGTGCGGTACATTTAAAAATAAAAAAAGACGTTTATATCCGCCTAAAAGTCCTAAAAATACGGTAAAAAGCATTAGAAAAATGTACCCTGGAACTAAAGTGCAAAAACAACGATTGACGTTGGACTGTTAATTGCAGCGGGACAATATTTGCAGCATCGGACAGAAAGCTTTAAACATCATTCTTCCCTTTGCCACTTCATATCTCTGCGAGAAGCTTTTCAGCTGTTGCTTCTCTAAAAACTAAGTACAGATCCCAGCTCAACATTGAGCATGATTTGAGAGTGGCAGTTTCCAGCCTGCAACCCCGTTTTGAAAGGATGTTCAGTGCATAACAGGCACACTGCAGCCACTAGTAATGCAGGGAAAGTTCACTTGTTTATGTTTTTGCAAATTAAGTTATGATAGCACAACTGCACTTTTATTTTCTCTTTTTGAACTTTGTGTTATTTGTTGTTTTTGGTTTTGATTCAGTATCAAATATGACTGATATACTTGGTGCTAGTAATTTCAATACATTTAAAATAATTTGAAGTAATTCGTAAAGATTTTTGTTGGGGCGACGGGGGCAAGTGGGGCTTGAAAATCCCCACTTGTTCAAAGTGGGGAATGACGAAAAAAGTTTGAGAACCACTGTTATAATGGATGTAGTATCTGATTATGCAATGTCTTGCTGAAATATGCAAGTTGTCTCGATGGGAGCACAGATTGCTCTAAAACCTAAAAAAAAAGTTTCAAAGATTTTTAGGGCAATTGCCATGGACCCCAAAGCCAGGCCTGGCGATAAATTTGATATTTAATGGTTTGCATTAATGGGCGTGGCCTAATGGCTCAACAGCGCCCCCTAGAAATCTTTGTGCCTCAAGCCCCACAATACGGTTTGATGTACATGCACAAAAATCGGTACACACCTGTATGATGTTGCAACTTAAAGGAAAGTCTCTTGGCGCCATGGCCGAAACCGAACAGGAAGTCGGCAATTTCTAATTAATTGTGTAATTTTGCCACAATTTATGCCATTCCTTCGGCAGTTAATACAGCCCGAACCGTAACGTGCACCCAGGTGTGTTATACATCAAAATGTGCGTCTCGATCCTGCGATCCTGCATTACTTTTCTCAGTCAAAAACGTTACCATGGCGACGATAGGCACCAAAAAGCGCGCCACCCCTTCATCTGATTGGTCCATATTTGATAGTTCCTACTTTCTGCCATATCTTTTGAATGGTTTTACATAAAGACTTGTGGGTGGTGTCATCGGACTCGGTTTTGAGTCCTTGAACAAAATTGGTGCAAATTAGCCCCGCTCCTTCTTCTGATTGGTCGATATGTGGTAGTCCCTACTTTCTGCCATAACTTTTGGTGGTTTGATATACAGTTATGGGTGGTGTCATCGGACTCGGTTTTGATTCCTTCACTTTTATTGGTGAAAATTGCACGCGCGAGGGCCCGTTCATCGCTGCTCGCAGCTTTGATTTTTTTTATTGTCATTGTATTTCTACAATGAAAGTTTGGAGGCAAAAAACAGTTTCCTTTTTTTATGCTTAGGCTGCTTAGGCAAAACAGCCATGGCCGTTTTGCACAGTCGCCATATGGGCCTGTCATTATGTTGGCCTGGCCATAATTAAAACATACAACACAATAAAACATTAAACAATGAGGCACAGCAAATAGGCATGTTCAATAGGTGCAGGAGTCAATTATTATGTGTTTTTTTAAATTGTTCCAATCATCGGCTGCAGCAAAACGGAAGGCGCTACGTTCGAAGCTGGTATGGACTTTGGGGACAGCAAATTTGACAAATTTGCTAAATCGTAGGTTGAAAACAGAGTGAGAGCTGGCGCAGCAGTGTCGAGATGCCTTCTGCAACGTAGCGTCCAGAGCTTACAACTCCACAGCAGCTGAGAGAGGCCTTCTGGAGGAAAACTCCTTGACTGAGTACTAGAGATGCACCGATCGATCGGCCCCCGATCGGGATCGGGCCGATAATGGCCCTATCGGCTTTGATCGGAGATCGGAAAATAATAGTTCAAAACCTAACCAGGGGTAAATACAGTGTGTTACAACCAGCGGTAAATATGCAATACGGTACAGGGGGGTCAAACTATGGAATACATATTCCCATTTAGCAAAAAAATGCTTCTCTGTACAAGGTTTTAAAGGATGGAACTGCTCTGGCATAAGTAATGGATGTGCTGAAAAATGTTACCGTCTTGTGTAATCTCCTTGAAATTATTATTTTTTTGTTCATCTGGTTTGTTATTTAGTCGTTTATTTTTTTGTTTGTTTCTTAATTATTAAATTGTACTAGTTTTTCATTTATCCGATCATTTTTCTTTTGTGTAAATTCTTTGTAATTTTCCTTTAATTTCTATCATCTATAGATTTCTAACTGATAATTTGTATATTTTGTTAGTATTTGTAAGTATGATATTAAATTTTATGTTAACTATAGGTGGAGGCACCTGATAAGCTCTTTGAGTTTTCGCCTCTTCCTGCACTTTAAATTTTTAAAGTTGGTACTTTTATTTGTGTAATGTTTAACTGTGCAAATAAATAAATCTAAATCTAAAAATCTAAGAAGAAGAGATGGTCGGACTGATGAATAGTTTAGATTCAAAAGTATAGTTAGGCTACTCAATGTGATATGCCACATGTGGTTTGTTAACACATTCAAGACCTAAAGTTTAGATAAATTAAATGTCACGGCCAGAATCTTAAAAGTCACGTGACTTGGACGCAAAATGAATAGGCAGAAAAATGTAACAGTTATACATTTCAAAATGTAACAGTTATACATTTCAAGGGCCAATATTGTAACCCCTCTACGTTTTTGCACTTTGGACCAACGTAGGCAGGGTACGTTTTTATGTGAGACTGGGTTGCGTACACACGTAGCCGGGTATCTGCTAAACCGAAGATATTTTCCTACGTTTGGACCTGTCATCCACATGAAAACGCAAATAAACGAATGTTTAAAAAAAACTCGGGGCAAAGTGAAGATTTTTGAAAACTCCGTTTATGCAGATGCGTGTAGACAGAGACAGAGAGCAGTTTTGCGTTTTCGAAGGTCACATTATGCTCCAAAACAACAACAAATCTGCTCTGAGTCTGACGTCTAATAATAATAAATAAATAATAATAACTTGCATTTATATAGCGCCTTTCAAAGAACCCAAGGTCGCTTTACAGATCATAGGCCTTTTCAAGGCATGCCTTGAAAAAGGAAAACCAAGGAAGAACAAACAAAACAAAACACCATCGGGACAAAACGACAGGGGGTGGGGGGGGAGGGGGGGGGGCACTAATGTGGAAAAGCCAGGGTGAAAAGGTGGGTTTTGAGTTGTGTTTTGAAACTGTCCAGAGAAGGGGAGTCACGGATTACAGCAGGGAGAGAGTTCCAAAGGGTGGGGGCAGCAACACTGAAGGCTCTGTCCCCAAACGTCTTCAGTCTGGTCCGGGGGATGGAAAGCAGACCAGCGTCTGAAGACCGCAGGTTCCGGGAGGGAGTGTGGTGATGAAGGAGGTCGGACAGGTACTGGGGGGCCAGAGTGTGAAGGGATTTGTAGGTGAGTAGGAGGAGTTTGTACCGAATGCGGAACTTAACAGGTAGCCAGTGGAGGTGGATGAGGGTGGGGGTGATATGCTGCCAGGGCTTGGTGTGGGTGAGAACCCTGGCAGCTGAATTCTGCACATACTGGAGCCTGTCCAGGGTTTTACTTGGAACCCCAGACAGGACTCCATTACAGTAATCCAGTCGGGAGCTGATGAAAACATGGATGAGTGTTTCTGCCACAGAGTCAGAGAGTGAGGGACGGAGACGTGCGATGTTTCTGAGGTGGTAGAAGGCAGATTTGGTGACCGACTTGATATGTGACTGGAAGGAGAGGGTGGAGTCCAAGATGACGCCCAGATTAAGGACCTCAGAGGATGGCGTGATGGTGCAGCCGTCCACCCGGATGAGCAGATCTCCAATCTTCCGGAGCAGTGACTTGGGGGCCACAACCATGAGCTCTGTCTTATTGCTGTTGAGTTTGAGGAAGTTAGTTGTCATCCAAGATTTTATGGCTGAGAGGCAGTTAACCAAAGACTGTGGGGGGAGCTGGGAGGATGGTGAGGTGCTGAGATGGAGCTGGGTATCATCAGCGTAGCAGTGAAAACTGAGACCATAGTGGCGTATGATCTGGCCAAGGGGGAGCAGGTAGGTGGTGAAGAGGGTTGGACCGAGCACAGAGCCTTGGGGGACACCATGGTTGACTGGGGCAGGGTGGGAGGAGGAGCCAAGGATGGTGACAAACTGAGTTCTGTTGGTGAGGTAAGATTGGAACCAAGATAAAGCAGAGCCAGAGATACCAAGGAGAGCAGACAGGCGTTCGAGGAGAATGGTGTGGGAGATGGTGTCAAAGGCAGCGGAGAGGTCGAGAAGGATGAGGATGCTGATTTTACCATTGTCTGCAGCAGTGAGGAGGTCATTTGTAATTTTGATGAGGGCTGTCTCAGTACTGTGGTGGGTTCTGTAGGCTGACTGGAAGGGTTCATAGAGCTCATGGTTGGACATATGCTGATGGAGCTGGGCCGCCACTGCTCTTTCCAGGATCTTACTGAGGAAAGGAAGGTTGGAGATCGGCCGGAAGTTATTGAGGTCCTCAGGGTCCAAACCAGGCTTTTTCAGAATGGGAGTGATGGAGGCGATTTTAAGACTGGGGGGCACTGTACCGGAGCCTATGGAGGAGTTAATTATGTCGGTGATGACGGGACAGAGGGTAGGAAGGCAGGCTTTCACCAAAGCAGTTGGCATGGGGTCCAGAGAGGAGGAGGAAGCTTTGGCTTTGGAGACCAGTTTGGTGACCAGTGCGGTGGTGACAGGGGAGAAAGAAGAGAGAGAGCAGTGGGGGGGGCAGGGAAGCTCCAGGGGCGCACCACTTAGTGAACCGCCGGGGGAGGGAGGGTCAGGTGTGAGGAGTTGCTGGTGAATGGTGTCCACCTTAGCACCGAAGAACTCCAGGAACTTGGAGCAGCGCTCCTGGTCCTCTGTGGTAGGGGGGGCGGCAGGGGGGCGGAGCAGGCGATTGATGGTGGAGAACAGTGTCCTGGGGTGATTTTGTTGAGAGTCAATGAGGGTGGAGTAGTACCTCACCTTGGTTCTGGCTAGTTCGTCCTTGTATGACCTCACATGCTCTTCAAAAGCCAGCCGGTGGACGGTCAGGCCAGTTCTTTTGTGGAGCTGCTCCAACCGGCGACAGGTGGTCTTAGAGATGCGGAGGTCTGAGGTGAACCAGGGGGCTGGACGGGCATAGGAGACAGACCGGTGTTTGAGGGGGGCCAGAGAGTCCAGGCAGCTGGATAGAGCCGCATTGTAGTGGTTGACCAGGTCCTCCGCCGAAGTGTCGGATGGGGCCCGGGCCAAGTGGGCCTCAAGCAGGTCAGACAGAGCTAGTGGACTCACCGACTTGACACTCCTGAAGGAGATGGTCCGTCTGGTATGCAGTGCAGGTGAGGAGACCGGGATGTCGAACAGGACAGCATGATGGTCAGATACAGCCAGATACAGACATTGCAGATGGGAGGGAGGGGTGCCAGTGGAACACACTAGGTCCAGTGTGTGACCTTTGACATGGGTGGAGCCTCGTACATGCTGGGTCTAACGTGCAACCCAGAACTACAGATGATCCACCATCTGTCCTCCAAGCTATTTATTAAATAAATGGTCTCTGCTCTGGACCGCTGTTTCCTGCGTTACACCGACGCAGAGCCTACGCCGTAGTGTACGCGGCGACGTGCAGCCCTACGCCGTACCCTCCGGCGTAGGGCTGCGTCGATTTAACGCGGCAGCTCCGTGGTGGGACACGGGGGGACTCAAGCTCGTTACCCGAGAAGGAGACGCTGCTCCCGGGAAAGCTGCGGCCCGGATGCCAGAAGACCAGATGATCTACAGATTTAGAATGCTTATGAATGTGGTTGAAAACGCAGATCTTCGTTTATGTGTGGAAGGTTTTTTTTTTTTAACAACGATGTAATGTGGATACAAATTATCAAGGGGGGGAAATATTCGGTTTTAAAAATACCCGGCTATTTCGGATGCATTTAATCAGAAAAAAGAGAAGATAATAAGCCTGTTTTCTGTTTAGAAAGTACAAACGTAAGGAGTTTCGGAGTTTCTTTCAGGAGCACGGGCGGGTGCTGCAGGGAATAAAGGCGGATTTATGGTTCTGCGTAAAATCGACGGCGTAGCCTACGGTGTAGGGTACGCGGCGCACGCAGCGTTCTGTGCGTCGCCGTGTAACCTACGCCGTAGGGTCTGCGTTGGTGTAACGCGAACCCATAAATCAGCCTTTTAAAAAGCGAGTTTCAGCTGTCAATCAAAAGAACGTGGGGGGCCTAACGGGTTCATAATTATAAGGCTGTGGCCCGTCATATTGGTGTGAATACACATTCACAACCTCTTCAGTGTCACAACTAACATTAAGATCCATTATTTTTCCTATTGTTGAAATTCACTGCGCTCCCTGGTGCCACGTCACTTCCGGTTCAGCTTTTTCAGATGCGGAAGTAAAATACTCTCACAAAAACAACTCCGGAGGTCACTGTAGTATATATTTATGCGTATTTCAATGAAAATTCAGTTCCTACATTATTTTCCTACACATTGATTCACAGGGGTCTCCAACCTGCAATATGCTCTTTAAAGAGTAGGATGACTTGTGCAAATTTCCAGTCTTGAGAGAAAACAGACAGCTGCACAGACATATTGAACAGCCTTGAGGTGGGGACAGCAATGAGAGGAGCAGCAACCTTTAGAAACATCCGATTGAGTTTATCAGAGCCAGCCGACTTGTTAGAATCCAGGTTGGTGAGCTCCTTTAAAACTTCAGAGATCAAGATGGGTCTGAAGGAAAAAATGTCATATATAGAGTTCATTGGTGGATGTGATCGAGACATGAGCCGAGCCAACAAAGTGTTGGTTGAAAAGCGAGGCCATGCGAGATCGGTGACAACAGAGTCACTGAAAGTCATTATACTGGGGAATTGGGGAGTAATGAGCTTGTTCTCAATTCAATAAAATTTTTCAATTCTATATATACAGCGTCTATTAAAACAAAAGTTGTCTCAAGGCGCTTTCCAGAGAACCAGAACATGACCCCCGAGCAATTATTACATAAACATAACATAAACAATGGCAGGTAAAAACTCCCCTAGTGGGAGAAAAACCTTAAGCCAAACAGTGGCAAGAAAAACTCCCCTTTAGGAGGAAGAAACCTTGAGCAGGACTAGGATCATAAGGGTGGACCCTCCTGCCGGAGGTGCTGTTCTCCATGGATTTGACAGTTTTTCAAAACTTCTTAGCATCAGAGGCACGGGATGCAAATTTGTCTAGGAAATGAGTGATTTTGGCTTTTCTGACAGCCTCACTGAATTTGTTTCTACATTGCTGAAAGGCAAGACAATCAGCAGGAGTATGGGAAAAACAGGCTTTTTTCCATAAGATGTTTTTCTGGCGAATTAGTGTAGCCAAATCACAACAAAACCATGAGGTGGTCCTTGATCCTGGTTTTTCTGAGTGGGGCATGTTTATGGATACTCTGGCTAAAGGTTGATTCGAAGTAAGACCAGGCTGCTGTTACGTAGTGAGGTGTTGGACCCAAATGCAGCACACGGAGCACACGGTGGTAGTTTGTCTGGTTTGCTTTATTAACCTCAACAGGGACGAAGAGCAGCCCACAGTCAAAGTTCAGGAGGCTGTCCTCAGGGCCTGGCAGAGCAGCCTGACGGGTCGGGGGGCCGTCCTCGGGACTGAGAGGACGGCCGTTCTCAGGACTGAGCGGACGGGTCAGAGGAACGGTCTCGGGACTGAACGGACGGGTCAGAGGGACGGTCTCAGGACTGAGCAGACGGGTCAGAGGAACGGTCTCGGGACTGGACGGACGGGTCAGAGGGACGGTCTCGGGACTGGACGGACGGGTCAGAGGGACGGTCTCAGGACTGAACGGACGGGTCAGAGGGACGGTCTCAGGACTGAGCAGGCGGGTCAGAGGGACGGTCTCGGGACTGAACGGACGGGTCAGAGGGACGGTCTCAGGACTGAACGGACGGGTCAGAGGGACGGTCTCAGGACTGAGCAGACGGGTCAGAGGAACGGTCTCGGGACTGGACGGACGGGTCAGAGGGACGGTCACAGGACTGAGCAGACGGGTCAGAGGGACGGTCTCAGGACTGAGCAGACGGGTCAGAGGGACGGTCTCGGGACTGAACGGACGGGTCAGAGGGACGGTCTCTGGACAGAACGGACGGGTCAGAGGGACGGTCTCGGGACTGAGCAGGCGGGTCAGAGGGACGGTCTCGGGACTGAACGGACGGGTCAGAGGGACGGTCTCGGGACTGAACGGACGAGTCTGAGGGAATCCGAGGGGCCGGCTTTGGGGGACTAAGGATCCGAGGGGCCGGCTTCAGGGGTCTAAGGATACGAGGGGCCGGCTTCGGGGGACTAAGGATACGAGGGGCCGGCTTCGGGGGACTAAGGATCCGAGGGACCGGCTTCAGGGGGACTAAGGATACGAGGGGCCGGCTTCGGGGGACTAAGGATACAAGGGGCCGGCTTCAGGGGGACTAAGGATACGAGAGGCCGGCTTCAGGGGGACTAAGGATACGAAGGGCCGGCTTCGGGGGACTAAGGATACGAGAGGCCGGCTTCCGGGGGAGTAAGTATACGAGGGGCCGGCTTCGGGGGACTAAGGATACGAGGGGCCGGCTTCAGAGGGACTAAGGATATGAGGGGCCGGCTTCGGGGGACTATAGCAAAAGTTCTTGAAAGGCTGGTGAATGACCAGGTCAAGGACTACCTGAGCTTGAACAATATTTTATCTCCTTTTCAGTCAGATTTTAGGAAGCAGCATAGTACAGCAACTGCTGCCATTAAGTTGATAAATTATATTGTGGAAGCCATGGATGCCAAGAAATACTCCGCTGCCCTTTTTATTGATCTTTCAAAGGAATTTGATACAGTCGATCAGAGTATTTTATGTCAGCCACTGTCTACCATTGGAATGTCAGACTATGCTGTTAGCTGGTTCTCTAACTACCTTTCCGGCCGCAAGCAGTGTGTGCAGTCCGATGGTCTTAGGGGGTTCCTAAACACTATAAATGGTGTCCCGCAAGGTTCCGCCTTAGGACCCACTTTTTTCATTATTTATTTAAATGGGGTAGGGACATCTTTATGCTTTATGCTGCTCTTTTGTTGCGCATTGTCGCCCAGGTGTTCAAAGGTCTGCAGTCTGCCTTTGACACCATTCAGGCATGACTGTATCATCTCAGGCTAGTTCTAAATGCAAGTAAAACTAAGTCTATATTCTTTTCAAATAAGAAGAAGGTGCCTGCTGTTTTACCCTGTATTATGTCTGCTCAGGGTATCCATATCGAGTTTGTGGCCACTTATAAATACCTTGGCATAACATTGGACGATAGCCTTTCTTTAAGATGCCATATTGAACAATTACTGGAGAAACTTCAATTAAAGCTGGGGTTTTTCTTTAGAAATAGAGCCTGTTGGATGCTAGATATCACAGATCTTTGAGATACATAACTGGTTGTAAACCCCTTACACATCACTGCAAATCGTACTCTCTCACTGACTGGTCTTCACTTCCCATGCGGAGAACCACCCACTGGTATTTATTTGTCTATAAATCCATCATTGGACTACTCCCCTCCTATCTGTCCACTAGGAATGGGCGATATTTTACCGTTCACGATTTACCGTCAAAAAAAATCCTCACGATAAGAATTTGTCATCTCGTGGTAAAAATGATAAAAGGAAGGAAGGAAGGGGAAAAAAATTAAGGAAGAAAGGAGGAAGGAAGGGAGAAAAGAGGAAGGGAAGAACAAAGGAGAGAGCAGGAGGAAGGAAGGGAAGGAAGGAAATGAGCCAGAAAGAAAGAAAGAAAGATAGATAAATTCCCGTTGATGACGTTTTTGTGTAACAAACATGGCGGATCTGAGAGCGAGATAGATTTATAGTTGAAAAGGTGTAGTTGAATTTTTTTTATCGTTATCAGGATAAATGCCGGAAATTATCGTGATACATTTTTTAGTCCATACCGCCCATCCCTACTGTCCACATACTTGACACAGAAACAGTCCTATCATAGTCTCCAGTCCCTGGATTACATCTCTTTTGCCATCCTCTCAGTCCGTACTGAACTTGGCAAAAAGGCGTTCTCCTATGCTGCGCCTGGAACCTGGAGCAGGCTCCAACAGAAGCTGAAGATGTCCAGTTTCATTTCACTAGGGGACTTCAAATTACTTGTAGGAAGGCTGGTGAGACAGTCAGTGGGGGTCTGCACGTGTACTGTATTTAACTAGTTCCTTTTTTACTTAATTTTATAATTATTATTGTTTATCTTATGTTTGTGTTTTGTTTTCGTCTCTTGTACCTTCAGTTAGTCTATAACTTTGTGTTTTGCTGCTGCCTACCTAAAACAGGTCTCTGTTGTAAATGAGACCCTGGGTATCATTGAGATTTTACCTGTATAAATAAATGTTAATAAATAAATGAAAAATATGATGACCATCCAGTTTTGGCTTTCTCTCTCATGCACAGTTTTCTCTTGATTTTGGCATCTGATATGTTGTTTATAGTCTATTAGGAATAAAATATGTGTTCATGAGATTTGCAAATCATTGCATTCTGTTTTCATAGCATCCATACTTTTTTTTTAGCATTGGGATTCTATTTATCTGCAGGTCATTAGAGAGGATTTTACATAAAGTTTCACAATTAAACTCAAATTGCTGCCCTGTTTTTAAAACAAGAGATTTTAGATGTACTTTTTACAAATCTTTTTCCAAAGAGGTATCTGAATTTTGGATTTAAACCTGTCTTATAGGATGAAGGTTTCATATAGAGGTCATTTCCTCCACAACATCTATGCCAACTCATTCATTGACTCTCCAGAGTTCAGATCCACTGAAATGCACAGAGGAGAGAAGTTCCAGGTAAAAAGCAACAACAACAATAATGATAATGGATTGTATGTATGTATGTATGTATGTATGTATGTATGTATGTATGTATGTATGTATGTATGTATGTATGTATGTATGTATGTATGTATGTATGTATGTATGTATGTATGTATGTATGTATGTATGTATGTATGTATGTATGTATACATATACGTATATCCGTATGTACTGTATATACTGTATAATGTATGTGTGTTTACCTGGTAGGTGACGATCATGGCAGAGGAAAACTGTAAGTTCCTGTGTTGGTCTCGGGAGAGGCTTACTTACTTCCTGGAATCAGACACTTTCCTCAATGAGCTGTTCAGGTACATTATTGGAAAAGACATCACCAACAAACTGTACTCTCTAAATGATCCAACTCTCAGTGACGAGGTAGGTCTTTCTTTGTCTGTATTGATGTTTCAACAAAATGTAACATTCACAGTACTGGTTACTTACTGTTCTGATGGTAATGATAGTGAGGATATTGTTGGTATGTGTGCTAGGCTGTAAAAAAGATGGACCGTCATGCCAGCTTGCACTCTCAGTTGTCTATGATGCAAATGAGGAACAGCATGGCGAGCACGAGTGATACAGACGACATTCTTAACCAGATCCTACGCGGAGGATCTGCTGGATCATCGCTCCGTAAGTGTAATAATAATAATAATTAAAGCTGCAAGCAGCGATGAACGGGTCCTCGCACTCATGGCCACCGCCCTCCATAAGCTTATCAGAAATGACACCACCCACGACTTTCTATGTCAAACCATTCAAAAGTTATGGCAGAAAATAGGGACAACCAATCAGAAGAAGGGGCAGGGCTAATTCAGGCCAAATAAGGTCAAGGACTCAATACAGAGTCCAATGACACCACCCACAACTCTCTATGTCAGTGCTTCTCAAAGTGTGGGGCGCGCCCCACTGGCGGGGAACGGAGACATGTCAGGTGGGGCACGACAAACGGGAGGACATTTTCAATTTCATGCCTATTTTACTATAAATGCTATTGACAATAAAGAGTCAATAGCATTTAAATAAAGATAATTCACTAAACAAAACACACACACAAACATAGCAATAATTAATAGCTAAACCGTATTTTCGCGACCATTCGGCACGCCGTGTGGAAACCCTCAGTTTTGTGTGTCATTACTGGATTTAAAACACACATGGCGCTTGAACAAAAATGCGCCGCCTACACACACGGAGCGCAGCCTTACAACCACACACACACACACACACACACACACACACACACACACACACACACACACACACACACACACACAAGCATACAAGTGTGGTATTTAAAAATAGAGCGGGAGCAAAACTTAGTTTGATTGTGCTTTATTTAAGTTATTACATTAATCAAACCTATCGAAATCTCCATCCTCCGTTTATGCATTCATCCGAGCCTGATCAATGACACCGGGAGAACTGATCAGCTGCGACGGGCAGAGCCCGCAGCTCTCTGGCCGCGCTGATAGCCGAGTCATTTTCCTGCCGTGCGGCCCCTCGGAAATGATGCAGGCTTTTGCAAAAGCCGGAACAGTCCAACCCAGCAACAATCCTTCAACAGTAAACGACGGAGCCTCCCGGAGGAACCACCGCCCGGTCTTCGGGCAGAGACGGGCCCGAAGACCGGAGGAATCCTCCGGTCTTCGGGCTGCCGCCGGGAGCAGCGCGGAGCAGCGTCTCCTTCTCGGTAGTCGCTCCGTCCGCTCCAGGCACCCCGCCACGGAGCCTACGGCATAGGCTCTGCGTCGTTGTAACGCGGAACCATAAATCAGCCTTTACAATAATACTATGGGCGCATTGCGTCATTGGGCGTGCGGTACATTTAAAAATAAAAAAAGACGTTTATATCCGCCTAAAAGTCCTAAAAATACGGTAAAAAGCATTAGAAAAATGTACCCTGGAACTAAAGTGCAAAAACAACGATTGACGTTGGACTGTTAATTGCAGCGGGACAATATTTGCAGCATCGGACAGAAAGCTTTAAACATCATTCTTCCCTTTGCCACTTCATATCTCTGCGAGAAGCTTTTCAGCTGTTGCTTCTCTAAAAACTAAGTACAGATCCCAGCTCAACATTGAGCATGATTTGAGAGTGGCAGTTTCCAGCCTGCAACCCCGTTTTGAAAGGATGTTCAGTGCATAACAGGCACACTGCAGCCACTAGTAATGCAGGGAAAGTTCACTTGTTTATGTTTTTGCAAATTAAGTTATGATAGCACAACTGCACTTTTATTTTCTCTTTTTGAACTTTGTGTTATTTGTTGTTTTTGGTTTTGATTCAGTATCAAATATGACTGATATACTTGGTGCTAGTAATTTCAATACATTTAAAATAATTTGAAGTAATTCGTAAAGATTTTTGTTGGGGCGACGGGGGCAAGTGGGGCTTGAAAATCCCCACTTGTTCAAAGTGGGGAATGACGAAAAAAGTTTGAGAACCACTGCTCTATGTCAAACCATTGAAAAGTTATAGCAGAAAATAAGGAAAACCAATCAGAAGAAGGGGCGGGGCTAAGTTTCACCAACTATGGTCAAGGACTCAATACCGAGTCCGATGACACCACCCACGACTCTTTATGTCAAACCCTTCAAAAGTTATGGCAGAAAATAGGGAGTATCAAATATTGTAAGTATTCTAGGTATTCTCAAATTTTCGCCAGGCCTGGCTTGCATGCAAAATTTGGTGACTTTTGGGGAACTGTCAAATATGGACCAATCAGATGAAGGGGGGGCGCGCGTTTTGGCGTCTAGCGTCGCCACGGTAACACTTTTGAAAGAGAAAAGTAATGCGCGTAGTCACAGGATGGAGACGCATATTTTGATGTATAACACACCTGGGTGCACGTTACGGTTCGGGCCGTATTAACTGCCGAAGGAATGGCATAAATTGCTCCAAAATTACGCGATTATTTCAGAATGTTCAAGATGGCCGACTTCCTGTCCGTATTGTGGGGCTTGAGGCACAAAGTTTTTTCTGTCTGAACCAATCAGATGAAGGGGGGGCGTGCTTTTTGGCGTCTAGCGTTGCCACGGTAACGCTTTTGACTGAGAAAAGTAATGCGCATCGTCGCAGGATGGAGAAAAGGATGGCAAAAAGGCCCTCATTTCTTCGGAAAAATAAAGAAAGAAGAAAAATTCCTACATATACAATAGGGCCTTCGCACTGTAAGTGCTCGGGCCCTAATAAAATAATTGCAAAGCTGCTGTGAAATATGGTGTAATAGATGTACTGTAATTATTTTCTGTATAAAAATTGAATTTAAAAAGAGGCGTTTGTCTCAAAGTCAGGGTTGTTTTATTTTACCCGGCCCCTCTGCTCCCCTCTGCTAACTAACCAGCAAATAGAAATAAAATAACCAGCATATGCGCATCGGACTCGGTATTGAGTACTTGACCTTCATAGGCCTGAATTAGTCCCGCCCCTTCTACTGATTGGTCAATATTTGATACTCCCTATTTTCTGCTATAACTTTTGAATGGTTTGACATAGAGAGGCGTGGGTGGTGTCATCTGACTCGATTTTGACTCCTTCACATTAATTGGTGCAAATTAGCCCCGCCCCTTCTTCTCATTGGTTGATATGTGATAGTTCCTATTTTCTGCCATAACTTTTGAATGGTTTGATATAGAGAGTCGTGGGTGGTGTCATCCGCTAAATATCCAGGCCTGAAGAATCTACATGCAAATCATACATACATTTGCGCTGCCATTGCTGGTCTAATATGAACAAGAAGCCGCGAGTCGCTGTTTCGCTAATTTCCGCCTCCTCAGACGTCTGACGGCTCCGCCCCCAACCAATCGGTGGTGGAGGGTGATGACGTCAGATACAGCCCGACTCCCCCTTCTGTAAAAAAAAGTTCTCATGTCAACAACACATGTGAGTCTGTTCCAAGTCGTAGTTTGTGCCTCCACCTAGTGGCTACAACTGCAGTTTATGTGCATTGACGCAAATGCGTGAATCTGGTATCCCGCAAGTAAAAGTACAATTTGAAAACAATACCATCTGTATTACCTCCCCACCTTGTACTGCAACTGTGGCCACCAAGGTCTTTTTCTCTACCTGGTCCACCTTCTGTTGTGCATGAGGCTCATCTCATTTACATCTGATAAACTTGTTCAAACAATAAAGTAAACTATTCAAAAGTCCATCCTTACATGATTATGTCTAATGTTAACTGTAGTCAGCTGTGTTACTCACAGTCCTTGATGTGAAAGGCATGGGTTGAGTATTTTCAACCACTTTCCCTCTGACTCGTTTTCATTGCCCTGAATATGTCACCTAGTTCATTGCTGTGATTGGTCATAGTGCTAACCAACTTTGTGGAATGGCAGTTTGATAAGAAATCCTTGGTGCTGCCCTTTGGACCGGGAGGCCCTATGTGTCCTTTTCAAACCCTAACATCTTTTTGGGGGTAAAGGAATAGATGAATTCCACGGCAAATCAAGGATAAGATGCTTACTTAGCAAAGTATTTTCAAGTTGCGAGATGGGTTGTGCCCATAAAGAATTTGCCAAATCTTCTCTCCCAATTTCAGTTTCTCTGCTATTTACTCTTGTTTGATGTTGTTTATTGGATTGAATGATTAAAGCCTAAAGAAATAAGTCATATTGGCAATTTAACAAATTATTCATTTTACAAATGGAAGCATGTGGAAGAGCCATACACAGTCACAACAGTTTGGTACCTCCTCCTCATGCTGGTCACCAGCTTTGTCACACACTGCTGTGGGATGACATCCCATTTTTCAACCAGCATTTGTTGCAACCCAGCCAAACATTTGTGTATGGCTCTTGTGTTGGTCACTTTGGTATGAAGAGCTGCTCAAAGCATACATTGTTAAATTAAGAAATCAAGACTCTTTTCTTCTTTTCTTTTTGTTTTACCTGAATACATGAGCAGCCTTGATTCTGAAATGTATTTTTTTATTGTTTGTAATCTATATGTTATTTCAGAAAAATCACCAGGGACCAAGCTATCCGCTAAAATGAAGCCGATAGAAGAAGGCATGGAGGATGATGTCTTTGAAGAAACTTTGTCACATTTGCCCAATACGTCCACTGAGGAGGTGTAGCCTGCAAGTGAAGAATCATGGTCATCACGGATGAAAACTGGTTAAGATGTTGTTGGAGAGATAAAGAGATCTTTACACCTAATTATAGTCTTTATATTCACTTGAGATCAAGTCAAGTTTCTTTTGCTTTGTCAAATGTCTCTACTTTTTTGGGTCACCATTCTATGACTTCAACAATTATTATGGGAATGCCAAGTAGTGGCAGGACCATATTGCAATCGTCCAGAATGGCCCAAAGGGCAATGTTGCTAGCATTTTGCTCACAAGCTAAAGTCGCAAAAGTCCCACTGCGCACCAGCGGGTGTACAGCATGACCCCGCTCTGATGTGGGGAAAAAATCCCCAAAAAATAAAACACGCCCGAAAAAACGAGGAAAAACATGAAAATGAAGGCGATATATTAATATACAGAAAAGGTTTCCCTTTTCTTATTCTTCTTATTCCGCATGCTTTTTTCGTCCGTTAATGCGGCCCGAACACACGTGCACCCATGCATGGCATACATCGTTGGATGCGTCTCCATCGTGCCTCGATGGGCGTTTTCTCAGTCAAAAGTGTTACCGTGGCAACGCTAGATGCCAAAAAGCAAATAAAAGGCGAAAATTCGGACGCTTATTGCTTGGCCAAACTTTATCGTAGAGACAAATTTACAAACACTCGGCCTGATTGGCACTAAAGTACCGTGCAACCTCATCATGCTAATTATTATGGTTTTTGCAATATTTAACTTTCAATTTTAAAAAAGATTCCATTTTATTTTGGACGCTTGTTGCTAGGCAACGGTTTGTCGTACAGACATCATTACAACATTCACAAACCCGGGACGCGTTGTACTACAACATATTTTAGTCTCATCATGTTAGCTATTACGCTTTTTGAGATATATAACTATTCTAATTTTCAAGCTAACGGAAACGGACGCTTGTTGCTGGGCAACACGATATCGCAGAGACATCGTTAAAAGACTCGAGACAATGTGGACTACAACATACTGAGGTTTCATTAGGCTGTTGTTTACAACTTTTGAGATATTGAAGCCAAATTTTCCCATTCTATCCTATGGGGCTTGTTACCATGGCAAGGGGAGAATATGAATAAATCATCTGTTAATGCTCCCCGGACCTCAATGTGCATTCAGGCCTTGGTTTGGTTTATTGGCCATTATTAATAACCCCAAACATGGCCAGAACCACCTCCAACACAACCAGAACAACCTTAAACACAACCACTACAGCCCCAAACAAAAGCAGCGAGAGGGGACGAATGGGCAGTAGGGCATGCCCATATCTCTATTACTATTATTCGACATGTTCTAAATATATATTATTAATAGATTATGTTAATACCACAACTTTAACCACATAATTATTTGCAAGTTTTATACTATATGTACTAGGATGTGGTTCTTTCTTTTTTCATTACTCTTTAACCAGAAGCCAGCACTGTTTGTGTGTTCAGTTCATTTTTTTAGTACAGTGTCTGCTAGAACGCCTAATAAAGTTTTACAATTTCATTAGGCCTTCAACACGCACACACACACACACACATACTTTTAATGTTGTCATATCACTGCTGTTGCACATTAAATGTCTCCCCCCCAAAATCTCATTGTATTCTTAATTCATACTTAAAAAGTTAGATCATTGTCTACATGATTAACACAACATGGTAAGTTCTCCACGGCAGGGAAGTCTACATGTTGTGTCTTAAATATGTGTCTGAAAATAATTCAAAAATGATGTCATGAAAAGTTTTAAGACATATTGTTTCAAAATGTATACAGAAAGCAAACATGAAAAACAACAGTGAAGCTTGACCAGGTAAGTATTTAGTACTCAATCTGTTAAAAGTACTAACAACAATTAATCTTTTTTCAATGATACCATCCAAACCCCCTTCTTCTTGGTTTAAGTCATTGTGTCAAAATTCTTATGGAAGAATAAAACACCACATATTAGCTTAAAGACATTACAAAAATCCAAAGAATGTGGAGGCTTAGACTTAACTAATGTCCAGTATTATTTCTTAGTTAATAAATTGCAGTATATCTTAAAATGGTGTAAAAATCATTGTCTTAATTCTTTTTATTTTACCTGAAATCCAGACTTCCGTTTCAATGATGGAAAATGGGAACTTCGTTCAAGTTATGACCATGATACGCAGCGCAGTCAATAAGGATCCTTATGACAATAATATGTGCAGATTTCATTAAGATTGGATGAACGAAACAGGAATTACACCACATAATGTGATGAAAAATGTATAACTGACCAAAAGGTGGCGCTATGGAGTTCATCCAAGATTGTCATATCCACTTGTTCAGAATGGAAGCCTGATTAAATGTACAGATTTTGGGTCAAATTGGACACATATGTGCAAGTTACAACAACTTTTATGTTCATGGCGAGAAACCGAAATTTCACTCGCTCTCACGGCGACGCCCTTTGATAAAAAGTTACAGTTTTCTCCGTCAGTCATCGTCAATGTCTTACCTACTGTGTGACCAGCTTTGAGATCCATCCGCTCATCTCGCTTGGAGCACAGATGCATACTAGAAGACATGACAATTCCTGGTGCCAACAGGTGGCACTACAACCGATCCTGAATAATCCACCATAGATGTCTTCAGGCTCAGTCTACAATCGTGCACATACGTTTTTGACGACATCAAATAATGTATTGCTGAGTTACAGCCAATTATTGTTTCATGGCGAGCCTTAAAAATGACCTCAAACTTTGCCGGATCATTACGGTCAAGCCCTCTAGTAAAAACTTAAAAGCTTCGCAATTTAACATCGGCCATGTGTCTAGATTGTACTGAGCCAATCCGATAAAATCTCTAGGAGGAGTTTGTTAAAGTACGAGGCCTGGAAATTACCAGAATTCATGAAAAATTACATTTTCTGTTCACAATGCTGGACTTCCTGTGTAACTTAGTGCATGGGTCCAAGATACTTTTTTGTAGGGGTTTGTCTGATACAATAGACACATAAATGTCATTGCTGTAAGTCAATGCATATTTTGGGGCTCGTTGAAAAATTTGGTGAGTTTTCGAGCATGTTAAGGACTCCAAAAAGGCAATTCATTTATCGGAAGAATAATAATAATAATTAAAGCTGCAAGTAGCGATGAACTGGCCATCGCGTGTGCAATTTGCACCAATTAGGGTCAAGGACTCAAAACTAAGTCTGATGACACCACCCACGACCCTTTATGTCAAACCATTCCAAACTTATGGCAGAAAATAGGAACTATGAAATATCAACCAATCAGAAGAAGGGGCGGGGCTTATTTGCACCAATTTTGTTCAAGGACTCAAAACCATGTCCGATGACATCACCCACGAGTCTTTATGTCAAACCATTCAAAAGTTATGGCTGAAAATAGGAACTATAAAATATCGACCAATCAGAAGAAGGGGCGGGGCTAATTTGCACCAATGAAGGTCAAGTACTCAAAACTGAGTTCGATGACACCACCAACAACTCTCTATGTCAAACCATTCAAACGTTATAACAGAAAATAGGGACAACCAATCAGAAGAAGGGGCGGGGCTAATTCAGGCCAATGAAGGTCAAGGACTCAATACAGAGTCCGATGAAACCACCCATGACTCTTTATATCAAACCATTCAAAAGTTATAGCAGAAAATAGGGACAACCAATCAGAAGAATGGGCGCAGCTAATTTTGGCCAATGAAGGTCAAGGACTCAATACAGAGTCCGATGACACCACCCACATGTCTTTATCACAACCCATTCAAAAGTTATGGCAGAGAAAGGTTTTCAAGGGGGCGCTGTTGAGCCCTTAGGCCACGCCCATTAATGCAAACCATGAAATATAAATTTATCACCAGGCCTGGCTTGCGTGCAAAATTGACTGTGGCAGGGTGGAGGAGGTGCAGCCACTCAGGCTGACGGGACACAGGTGTGGCCCGTCAGCCTCTCCACCCTGCCAGCCTTATAAGAGGAGAAGCTGCTGCTGAGACTGTTGGTCAGACTGAAGCTGGAGCTGCTGATCGTAAGGTGCTTGGGCACGTGTGTGTGTGCGCGCTTTGGTGAATGAAGGATTCTACACAGAAACTCCGTATCCTCCTCTATCCTGTCGGTCGGGCCCCCGTAGCACTCGCCCTGCTACAGTGACTTTTGTCAAATATGGACCAATCAGATGAAGGGGGGGGAGTGCGCTTTTTGGCGTCTAGCGTAGCCACGGTACCGCTTTTGAAAGAGAAAAGTAATGCGCGTTGTCGCAGAGAACGAGACGAACATTTTGATGTATAACACACCTGGGTGCACATTACGGTTCGGCTCTGAAGCCGCTGAACAAATGGCATAAATTTCGCCAAAATGACGACGATTAATTAAAAATGTTCAAAATGGCCGACTTCCTGTTCGGTTTCGGCCATGGTGCCAAGAGACTTTTCTTTATGTTGCTTAAAACCTTTCTGCTTAGTAAAGCCTATAGTTAGTGTTTAGTAAACCTCTAGCTGGTGTTGGTAAATCTCTAGTTAGTGTAAACTCTAGTGTGTTAGAGTCAGTAGTCATAGTTGCAGCTATAGAACAAGACTATAATAGTTAGTCTCAAACATAGCTTTGCGGTAGATATGCTGCTATAGCCCTATGCTGCAGGGGGGCACCGACGCTGATCCGCTGGGCGGTGCCTCTCACTCTTCTTCTCTTCTCCTTTTCTCTTCCTCTCTTCTCCATCTCCATTTGTATTTATCATAAATATCTCATAGCTATCGTTTTTGTCCATTGTTCCTGTAGTTTCTTGTGTCGGCCCCGCTTTTTCCTCTTTTGTGCATGTTTGCAGGCCGGAGGTTAGGGAGCTGCGTGCTGGCCTGCGGTCCCCCCCCCCATCCCCGGTCATCCTGCTGCTGTATCCACCTGCCTGCCATTCGGCCCGAATGGCGCCTATTGGTCAATCAGAGCGGTTGATAAAACAGAGTGGCGACACTTCCATATACTCCGTTGTAAACCGCACTTCCGGGTTATGGAGCCTCTATAGTTCCACAAGTGGCGTTGATTGCGTTGAATCCCGTTGATTTCAGTGGCCGCACGTCGAGAAACTCCTGAGGAAAGGCAATGAAATACTAGGGGTGTAACAATATATCGTGCCACGAAATTTCGCGATACAAAAACGCCACGAAACGTGTCGTGGAGGTGACAAAGTGTATCGCGATATTGGGTTATTAATATTAATCTATTGTGTTGACTAGTAACGCGCATCCGACCACGCGTGGCGACCGCGCCTCGACCCGCGGACCAAAATCCTACTACGATCAGAAGAAAGTAGTACCTTTTTGCGGTCCCGATCACGGGACTCTAGGGGGGTTTTGAGCTCTGAACACTCCGCCCAATCTAAAACAGACTAATCACTACAGATAAACTGACTAGTGTCATTATAGTCCCTGATTTACATCAGAATATAAAGAATATATTTATAAAATAATGAACCCTTGTAACACAGCGTGTGCTACGGGGGTCACAGAGACAGCGGACACCGGGATCGTTGCAGGACTTTTATTTGCTTTGCACGTGCACAACACTCCAGAGGCTTCGTCAGCCGAGCTGCTCGTCCCCTCTGCTCTGCTTACGTCCTTCTCCCGTCTCCAGAGCCGACACCCTACTGAAATACACAGAGAGTGATTAGACACACCTGTGTACCGTCAGCTGTTCCAGCCGCGTCACCTGTGCGCCACTCCCCCGCACTCCCTCTCTCCCCTGCAGACCACGCCCCAATCCTGCACCCTGCCACAACCCTGAATTACCAAAATAACCTTCTTAACAAAAATAAATCTCCTCTTACACTTATAAGATGAGCATGAATCAATCTTTTTCATGATGTAAAATTGTATGTAATTATTTACTTTTATTTATTTATTTAATTTTAGTTGTTAAATTTCTGGAAAAGAAAAAAGTCAAATCATACATGAGAGAAACTATTCAGTTTGTGGCAAAATATTTTTATTGTATGAAACTGAAGATGCATAATGCAAACCTGACATTTACTTATAGTTAAGTTTGTGGAAAATGGTTGGCCTGGCTTTCTCTTTAAAACTTAAACGGTTATAAAGCATTACAAACTGTAACAATAGGGCAAATGCACAGCATTTTTTTTATATTTTGTGTCTTTCAAATAAAAGACAATTTTTTCCAGTCATATGTTCCTCATGCAAGGTTGTTAAAAAAATATTGCTATAATATCGTATCGTATCGTTATCGTGACCTCAATATCGTGTATCGTACCGTATCGTGAGATTAGTGTATCGTTACACCCCTATGAAATACCGATCAATTTTAAGTCATTACGTGTAGTTATTATATCGGAGGCGCTTTTCATGTTAGATATGATTTTTTTTACATTTTTTAATTCATACATTTAATAGGCCAAACCATTGCACAGTGGTTTAAACATGGCGGCAGTAGATCAGAGGTTACCACTGAATTAAATATATTGTTATTGTTGCTGATTTAAAATAAATATTACGTGTTTATATGGGATGTTGAGTTTAATTATTTTAAAGGTAATCCTGAAAGAGCCTTGTGAAGTTTCTGCTGTCAATAGACTCCACAAGTGGGGTAGCTATAAATTACATGAGCAGCAAAATAGTTTTGTGGCTGTTCCTTTCCTTAGTTGGGTATGCGAGTCATTTTTTCTTCTTGCAGGGTTTGCTGTTCCTAAAGCTGTGCCGTCTCCACCTCCAGCAATGGGAACAAAGTGGCCGCCCTTTGCTGAGTCACTTTTTGATTTAAAAGCATATGTCATCATCTGACAGACAGACACTTGCTCTTATTGTCAGATTCATCATTTAAATACATCAGACTGTATTTGTGTACATGATTCTTCCCCAGCAGACTGCAGCATAAAACACACTGACCACAGACTGATAAACATGTGCAGCATCGTACTTACAGATAAATAGATCTGGATCATAAAATATTTCACTGAAAACCATCATTAATCATTGTCCAGTGTAAGGGAGTATTAATAAATCGCTTACATTAATCTCATGTAGCTACACAAGAGATGCATTGCACCAGATTACAGTTCAGTTGCTAATGTATCTGCAATCCAAAAATAACACAGAAAAGCTTGTCAAATTACGCTTTTAGTTGTCATCCAGCCATTCAATACACGTAACTGGCATTGATGTATTCACAGTGATTCATTATCAGCTGTAAATGTACCTGTGAACGGTTTATTTTAATATTTACCGTTCAAGAGCGAGCTCACTGCTGTCTGTCCCATAGACTAACATGACAGCAGCTTTGTTTTGGAACTTGCGGGGCTTCCATGACCCACGTGACCGCTCTGACGGCGCCTATTGGTCAATCTGCTTGAATGTCAGTGATTGGACAGTCCTCACCATATATATATATATCATGTTATGTTATGTTATGTTATGTTATATATAATGAGCATCACAGCTCATTGAATTAGGACCCCTGTAATATGACATGTATTGAATCAAAATATTGCTGCCAATACACAGCACATACAGTCTGACACTATTGAGTTCCCTCAGTGCAAGGGGAACATCCCTGAGTTTTCTCTGACTTTCTTGACCAAATCCCATATCCAGCAAATAAAGCAATAATTAATGTTTTGCTTAAAGGTATAGTTTGTCACACACTCCTCAGCAGAAATGTTTCTACAAAACGGCAAGATATAAATCTACACTTTTTACACAGAATGGAGAAAACACAATAGGGTTCGAAATATCTAGCTAATAGAGGTTATAGTAGGCTACGTGAAAAGGAGTTCTTTGTATCTGCACTCGATTGCTGTTCCTCCGGAAGACCTGGATGTCTGGCACAGTAAAATTGAAATTGAATTGCAAGAACTGAATTTGAATTGTGAGAACTGAATGTAGATTCAGTTTTTCAATGCAATGATTCAAATTAAACAATACAAATTCAAATTATGTGATTCAGATTCAGTTTTTGAATGCAATTATTCAAGTTGAGCAATTCAAATTCAAATATAAATTATTCAAATTCAGTTTCTAGTGGCACATATCTCTGCCCATATGGGAACTAAGGGTGATAAGGTGTGGGAGACACAGAGAGGGGTCATAGAGAAACACTGGCTTGTTTTACAGGATATAGTGAGTATATAGCGGTTTATTTGTTTTATTTTATTTATTTATTTATTTATTTATTTATTTATTTATTTATTTTTGGCAGTTTTTTTTGTTTAGAGTTTTTTCTCTTTTCATTATTATTATTATTATTATTATTATTATTATTATTATTATTATTATTATTATTATTATTATTATTATTATTATTATTATTATTATTATTATATTAGATCATTTAATGTAAAGCAACTAGACAACTAGATCCTGTCCTACATACTCCGGTTCAGTAGGTGGCGGTATGCACCTTACAGGTGGTATTGCAATCCACCAAAGAACACAAAGAAGAAGAAGAAGAAGTCTGTTTACGGCGGAAGTTGTGAGGTTAAAGCAGCCGAGCCCGCGGTTAATATTATAGATCCATGGGTTAACTGCACGCAGGTGAACTCCAGGCAGGTGAACTAACGGCTCCAGGATGATTAAGACGGAGAAGGTGGTGCACCTGAGGAGCGGCCGGGGCCGCAGGGTCCGGGTGGTGCGGGAACATTACCTGCGGGAGCGGGTCCCGTGCTTCAGCGCGCTGTGCCAGGCGGACTGCAACAACGGTAGTTACACACACACCGGGACACACCTGCACACACCTGGACACACCTGCAAGTAGCTGAGGAGGATTTATTTACGAGCAAACATTATTTACCGCCCGAACCAAACTGGGTTGTATGTGTCTTTGTCGCGACGGTTATAGTCCATGTTTCAGACCAGATATCAGCACCACTCTAGGTGACCAAACTTACTTATGATTTTTGAACAGATCCATGTCTATAGATGATATTCTGGTATGATAACCTTCCTGAGTGGCAGCTGGATCATAGTTATCAGCTCATGGAGGCCCTTCAGGTTAATTGATGATTCTAAATTGGGTGTGTTATACATTTCCTGGATCCTTATGGTCCTGTGAGTATTCCAGTTTTTGTATTTTATTTATTTTTTGTATTTTGTGTCTCTAATAGGGTTGTCCCGATCAGGATATTTTTAGCTCCCGATCCGATCCCGATCACTTGAGTTTGAGTATCTGCCGATCCCGATTTTTCCCGATCCGATCACTTTTTTTGGCTCCCGATACATTTCCGATACTTTTTCCCGATCAGATACATTTTGACAATGAATTTAAAAAAAAAAAGAAAAGAAAAAAAGAGGACTAAAACTCAAATTATCCCAAGTTTCTTTTCTTGTCCATTGGAGAACAACATGGACATATATTTCAACAAAGCTTATCAGCTCTGGTGCCACAAAATGTAAAAACATGAAATTGTAAACTAAAACCAAAAAGTGCAGAATAGTGCAATAACAAAAATAAATACATTTAACTTCAAAACAGGTAGTTGAATGACATCCAGTCAAACTCACAAACACAAGAAAATTAAAATACTTGGCTTAACTTTAGTGCAACATTCTGAATGGCATGAAATGAATAGCAGCAGCTTAATGCAACATGAACATATATAACATTTCACAATTCAAACATGTAAACCATTTTAGTTTCGCTTACTTCGTCACTTCCGCCCGCTGGCCGGAAGTGACGCCGCCCGCCGGCCAGATGTGACGTTAAATGCACCGATATACAAAACGATTTAATATATATTAAAAACATTAATAACTAGGTATGTCCCGATACTTTTTTGGCCTATACCAATGTTTTGAAAATGCCTTGATCGGGCAGGCGATCGATCGACAACACTAGTCTCTAATGTTGTTTATAAAACTAAGCTGGTTCTTTATCTCATTGTTATGTCCTTTATGTCGTGTATTTGCATGATAAAGACCAGTTTGTGACATTAGTGGCTGTTATAGTTTCATAGGAGCCTAATGATGCTCTTCTAGTTTAAGGCTCACAATGACCGGTAACAACAATATAGTATATTATACATTTCCTGAATCCTTATGGTCCTGTGAGTATTCCAGTTTTTGTATTTTGTGTCTCTGTTGTTCCTAGTTTACACAGGGATAAAAGATAGTATATCATTTAGGCAAAAATTGTGTAAAAATGTGTGTTGTTTATAGTTTAAAGAGCTGCTGTGGCTTAAAAGGTCTCCTTTAAAAAAATACCAAAGACAATATAGCGAAACATTGACAGATATCCTGTACATGAGTCTAAACCAGGATATTCACCAGCATCTAAAATTTAATTTTCTGAAGGGGGTGGGTAACTCCATGAGCTGATAACTCTGATCCAGCTGCCACTCAGGAAGGTTATCATACCAAAATATCATCTATAGACGTGGATCTTTTCAAAAATCATAAGTAAGTTTGGTCACCTTGAGTGGTGCTGACAAGTGAAATTTTGGGCTCTGGCCCCTGGACTATTACGGCAGGGCGGAGACTCCGCCCCCGCCAGGTCTGGATCTGGACCCTAGTGGTCTGTAGAGGACCTGCAGGTCTGGATCTGGACCCTAGTGGTCCGTAGAGGACCTGCAGGTCTGGATCTGGACCCTAGTGGAGCTGCAGGTCTGTGTGAGTGACCCTTGACCCCCCCAACAGACGGTCCGGTTCTACCCGGAGACCTTACCCACTACGTGGTTCCGGATGCCGAGGTGGTGGTGAACTTCCTGGAGATCCTGGAGCTCAGGGAGCTGCAGGGCATCGTGTTCACGCAGACCGCCGTCCAGGCCCTGCAGAGCCGGGGACGCAGGTAAGAGACGCCGGGACGCTAGCACCACGGTAGCACCGTGAGCACCACGATAGCAGCAGGCTAGCACCACGATAGCAGCAGGCTAGCACCACGATAGCAGGAGGCTAGCACCACGATAGCTGCAGGCTAGCACCACGATAGCTGCAGGCTAGCACCACGATAGCTGCAGGCTATTCAATTTCCATTCAATTCAATTTTATTTATATAGCATCTAATACAACAAAAGTTGCCAGCAGGCCAGCACGCCAGCACGCAACACCTGAAGCTCCGGCCTGCAAACATGCACAAAAGAGAAAAAAGGGGGCCGGCACAAGAAACTATGGGAACGATGGACAAAAATGATAGCTATGAGATACTTATAATAAATAAAAATGGAAAAGGAGAAGAGAGGAAGGGAAGAGGAGAAGAGAAGAAGGGTGAGAGGCACCGCCCAGCGGATCATGTCGGTGCCCCCCTGCAGCATAGGCTTATAGCAGCATATCTACCACGAAGCTATATTTGAGACTAACTATTATAGTCTTGTTCTATAGCTGCAACTATGACTACTGACTAGAGTCACACTAGAGTTTAGATTATACTTCCCAATGGCTGCATGTATAAACTGAACAAGATTGGCCCTAGCACTGAACCCTGCGGAACACCATAACAGACCTTCGACTGTTTTGATAGTAGCAGCTAGCACCGTGATAGCAGCAGCTAGCACCGTGATTGCAACAGATTAGCACCACGATAGTACCGAGTTAGCAACACGATAGCAGCAGGCTAGCACCATGATAGCAGCAACTAGCACTGTGATAGTAGCAGCTAGCACCGTGATAGCAACAGCTAGCATCGTGATAGCAACAGCTAGCACAGTGATAGCAACAGATTAGTACCACGATAGTACCGAGCTAGCAACACGATAGCAGCAGGCTAGCACCACGATAGCAGCAGCTAGCACCGTGATAGTAGCAGCTAGCACCGTGATAGCAACAGCTAGCACCGTGATAGCAACAGCTAGCACCGTGATAGCAGCAGCTAGCACCGTGATAGCAGCAGCTAGCACCGTGATAGCAGCAGCTAGCACCGTGATAGCAACAGATTAGCACCACGATAGCAGCAGGCTAGCACCACGATAGCAGCAACTAGCACCGTGATAGCAGCAGCTACTACCTTAGTAGTAGAGTAGTAGAGAGTAGAGTGTTTTTAGTTCTGTTTATTTTCTCAGTTCAGCTGAAACTTGCAGCAGCAGGTTTTCAGTAACCCCCACTGTGGGAGGAGGTTCCTCCCGGGGGGTCCAGACCTGAGAGGTTCCTCTGTTTCCCGGCGGTCACCTGTGTCTCTGCAGGTGCTACAACCGACTCCGGAGCCTCGTCAAAGACCCCCGACACGACTGCGTGCTGTTTGCTAACGAGTTCCAGGAGTTCTGCTTCTGTCCGCGGGAGGAAGGCGAGCGGCAGGAGCGCTGGCAGACCAGGTGAGCAGCAGGAACGCTAGCAGACCAGGTGAGCAGCAGGAACGCTAGCAGACCAGGTGAGCAGCAGGAGCGCTAGCAGACCAGGTGAGCAGCAGGAGCGCTAGCAGACCAGGTGAGCAGCAGGAGCGCTAGCAGACCAGGTGAGCAGCAGGAGCGCTAGCAGACCAGGTGAGCAGCAGGAGCGCTAGCAGACCAGGTGAGCAGCAGGAGCGCTAGCAGACCAGGTGAGCAGCAGGAGCGCTAGCAGACCAGGTGAGCAGCAGGAACGCTAGCAGACCAGGTGAGCGGCATGAACGCTAGCAGACCAGGTGAGCGGCATGAACGCTAGCAGACCAGGTGAGCGGCAGGAAGGCTAGCAGACCAGGTGAGCGGTAGGAACGCTAGCAGAACAGGTGAGCGGTAGGAAGGCTAGCAGACCAGGTGAGCGGCAGGAATGCTAGCAGACCAGGTGAGCGGCAGGAAGGCTAGCAGACCAGGTGAGCGGTAGGAACGCTAGCAGAACAGGTGAGCGGTAGGAAGGCTAGCAGACCAGGTGAGCGGCAGGAATGCTAGCAGACCAGGTGAGCAGCAGGAACGCTAGCAGACCAGGTGAGCAGCAGGAACGCTAGCAGACCAGGTGAGCGGTAGGAAGGCTAGCAGACCAGGTGAGCGGTAGGAAGGCTAGCAGACCAGGTGAGCGGCAGGAACGCTAGCAGAACAGGTGAGCGGTAGGAACGCTAGCAGAACAGGTGAGCGGTAGGAACGCTAGCAGACCAGGTGAGCGGTAGGAACGCTAGCAGACCAGGTGAGCGGTAGGAAAGCTAGCAGACCAGGGGCCTTATGTACAAAGAGTGTGTGGATTTCAACGTGAATCCGTGCGTGGAATTCTTGCGTACGCAAAAAAAAATTCAGATGTACAAAACTGTGCGTACGCCCAAATCCATGCAGGTTCTTTTGAACCTCACAATCAGTGTGGATTTGAGCGCACATGCGGGAGCACAACACTCCGCCCTGTCTCCTCCCTCAAATACATATGTTTGAATATGATAAAGATAATTATTCATTAAAACCCACTCATCTTAACAAGAAATTTGCAAAAACAAGTAAAACAAATTAAAAAAACATTGGCTGTGAGCTGGAGACAGTCCTGTCAGAAGTTGAGGGCAAGTTGGGGCATTTCTTCCGATTTAAACTGCATTGCATTATGGGTAATGCTGTTCTTTGCTTTGTGTTGCGTTCCGTGAAGAGTTGTGGTTTTATTATGATCGTAAGGGTTTGTGAATGTTTATGGCAGCGTTAATGCATCATTACACTCTGCTTTTCTTGTTTGTAATTTAAGAACCGACACCAGAACTTAAGTTGGTGGATGAAAAACGGCTCCTCGTTCTGCTTTATTGTCACGTGTATTATATACTGACGGATTAAGACCAATGTACACGTGTATTGAGTCCTACATATTGTGGATGTCCGCGATCACCTCTCTCATAAGTATGTGTGTGTGTTTACTTCAAAAGTTATAGCATTTACTGGGGTGTATTTAATGTGTGTGTAGGAGTGTGTACTCGGCTGCGGTGTGGTACTACAACCACCTGGCAGGTGTGATGAACGTGGTGATGATCACGGAGGACCAGGAGGCCGTGGCTCAGTACAGCAGCCTGAACTCGGGGGTGTTCGTCGTCACCGTGCAGGTAGGAGCCAAAATAACCCTAACCAGCCTCAACTAGTTAAATTAGCTTAAACCAACCTACACCAGCCCAAACTAACCTAAACTAGTCTAAATCATCCCAAACCAGCGTAAACCAGCCTGAACCCGGTGGTGTACGTCATCACCGTGCAGGAAGGAGCCTAAATGGCCCTAACCCAAACCATCCCAAACCAGTCTAAACTAGTAAAACTAGCCTGAACTAACCTAAAATAGTCTAAATCATCCCAAACCAACTTAAACTAGTTAAACTAGCCTAACCCTAACCAGCCTAAACCAGTTTATACCAACCTAAACTAACCCAAACCAGCCTAAACCAACCTAACCCAGCCTGAACTAGTTAAACCAGCCTGAACTCAGGGGATTACGTCGTCACCGTGCATGTAGGAACCTAAATCACCCTAACACTAACCAGCCTCAACTAGTTAAACTAGCCTAAACCAACCCAAACCAGCCCAAACTAGTTACAATAGCTCTAACCAGCCGGAACTCGGGGGTTTACGTCATCACCGTGCAGGTAGGAACCTAAATAACCCTAACCAGCCTAAACTAGTTAAACTAACCTAAACCAGCCAGAACCAGCTTATACCCACCTACACCAACTTATACCAACCTAACCCAGCCTGAACTTGGGGGTGTAGGTCGTCACCGTGCAGGTAGGAGCCTAACTAACCCTAACCAGCCTAAACTAACCCTAACCAGCCCAAACTAACCTAAACCAGTTTAACCAGGCTTATACCAACCTAACCCAGCCTGAACTCTGGGGTGTAGGTTGTCACCGTGTAGGTAGGAGCCTAAACTAACCCTAACCAGCCTAAACTAACCCTAACCAGCCTAAACTAACCTAAACCAGTTTAACCAGGCTTATACCAACCTAACCCAGCCTGAACTCTGGGGTGTAGGTCGTCACTGTGCAGGTAGGAGCCTAAACTAACCCTAACCAGCCTAAACTAACCCTAACCAGCCTAAACTAACCTAAACCAGTTTAACCAGGCTTATACTAACCTAACCCAGCCTGAACTCGGCGGTGTAGGTCGTCACCGTGCAGGTAGGAGCCTAAACTAACCCTAACCAGCCTAAACTAACCCTAACCAGCCTAAACTAACCCTAACCAGCCTAAACTAACCTAAACCAGTTTAACCAGGCTTATACCAACCTAACCCAGCCTGAACTCGGGGGTGTAGGTCGTCACCGTGCAGGTTGGAGCCTAACTAACCCTAACCAGCCTAAACTAACCCTAACCAGCCTAAACTATTCAATTCAATTTTATTTATATAGCGTCTAATACAACAGATGTTGTCTCTAGACGCTTTCCAGAGATCCAGAACATGAACATGAACATAAACATAAACATAAACCCCTGAGCAATTATTATATAAACAATGGCAGGTAAAAACTCCCATAGTGGGAGAAAAGCCTTAAGCCAAACAGTGGCAAGGAAGAACTCCCCTTTAGGAGGGAAGAAACCTGGAGCAGAACCAGGCTCATAAGGGGGGGACCCTCCTGCCGAAGGCCCGACTGTGGGAGTCAGGGACGTCAACAGCACACAGCAGGCAGGTGGAAGCAGCAGCAGGATGACCAGAGGTGGGGGGGGGCGTCAGCAGCACACAACAGTCATGTGGAAGCAGCAGCGGGATGACCAGGGGGGGGGGGGGCGGGCGTCAGCAGCACACAACAGTCATGTGGAGCAGCAGCGGGATGACCAGAGGAGGGGGGGAGGGTGGGGGGTGGTGCAGGCAGGCGGAAGCAGCAACAGCAGACATCCACGTAGGCAGGTGGAAGAAGCAATGGGATGACCAGAGGGGGGGAGGGCCGGGAACACAGGCCAGAACGCAGCTCCCGAGGCTCCGGCCTGCAAACATACACAAAAGAGAAAAAAGGGGGGCCGGCACAAGAAACTACAGGAACGATGGACAAAAATGATAGCTATGAGATATTTATAATAAATAAAAATGGTAATGGAGAAGAGAGGCAGGGAAAAGGAGAGGAGAAGAAGGGTGAGAGGCACCGCCCAGCGGATCATGTCGGTGCCCCCCTGCAGCATAAGCCTATAGCAGCATATCTACCGCAAAGCTATATTTGAGACTAACTATTATAGTTTTGTTCTATAGCTGCGACTATGACTACTGACTCTAACACACTAAAGTTTACACTACCTAGAGATTTACCAACACCAGCTAGAGGTTTAGAAGAAAAGACCAAGGACCGTTACGTCGCCCGGATCGGCGTCACCGGGGCCCCGCCCTGGAGCCAGGCCTGGGGTTGGGGCTCGTAGGCGAGCGCCTGGTGGCCGGGTCTTTGCCCGTGGGACCCGGCCGGGCTCAGCCCGAAACGGCGACGCAGGTCCGCCTTCCCGTAGGCCCACCACCCGCAGGAAGGACCATGGCAGGCCGGTGCATTGTGGGCTGGGTAGCAGTCGTGGCGGGGTGCCTCGACGACCCAATCCCTGGACATCAACCCTCACAGTGGGGACATGGAATGTCACCTCGCTGGGGGGGAAGGAGCCGGAGCTTGTGCGTGAGGTTGAGAGATACCGGCTAGAGATAGTCGGGCTCACCTCCACACATAGCTTGGGCTCTGGAACCCAGCTCCTTGAAGGGGGCTGGACCCTCCACTACTCTGGAGTTGCCCAGGGTGAGAGGCGGCGGGCTGGTGTGGGCTTGGTTATAGCCCCCCAGCTCAGCCGCCATGTGTTGGAGTTCACCCCGGTGAACGAGAGGGTCGCTTCCCTGCGCCTTCGGGTCGGGGATAGGTCTCTCACTGTTGTTTGTGCCTACGGGCCGAACAGCAGTGGGGAGTACCCGGCCTTCTTGGAGTCCCTGGGAGGAGTACTTGATAGTGCTCCAACTGGGGACTCCATTGTTCTACTGGGGGACTTCAACGCTCACGTGGGTAATGACAGTGATACCTGGAGAGGCGTGATTGGGAGGAACGGCCTCCCCGATCTGAACCCGAGCGGTGTTTTGTTGTTGGACTTCTGTGCGAGTCACAGTTTGTCCATCACGAACACCATGTTCAAGCATAAGGGTGTCCATCAGTGCACGTGGCACCAGGACACCCTAGGCCGGAGGTCAATGATCGACTTTGTTGTCGTTTCATCTGACCTTCGGCCGCTTGTCTTGGACACTCGGGTGAAGAGAGGGGCTGAGCTGTCAACTGATCACCACCTGGTGGTGAGTTGGATGCGCTGGCAGGGGAGGAGGCTGGACAGACCGGGCAGACCCAAACGGATTGTGAGGGTCTGTTGGGAACGTCTGGCCGAGCCCTCTGTCAGGGACATCTTCAACTCCCACCTCCGGGAGAGCTTCTCTCGGATCCCGGGGGAGGCGGGGGACATCGAGTCCGAGTGGACCATGTTCTCTGCCTCCATTGTCAACACGGCGGCTCGAAGCTGTGGACGCAAGGTCTCCGGTGCCTGTCGTGGCGGCAATCCTAGAACCCGGTGGTGGACACCGGAAGTACAGGATGCCGTCAGACTGAAGAAGGAGTCCTACCGGGCTATGTTGGCCGGTGGGACTCCTGACGCAGTAGATAGGTACCGGCAGGCCAAGCGGGCCGCGGCTCGGGCAGTCTTGGAGGCAAAAACTCGGGTCTGGGAGGAGTTCGGGGAGGCCATGGAGGAGGACTTTCGGTCGGCCTCGAGGAAATTCTGGAGGACCGTTCGGCGCCTCAGAAGGGGGAAGCAGTACTCTGCCGGCACCGTTTATGGTGCTGGTGGGGAGCTGTTGACCGCGACTGGGGACATTGTCGGACGGTGGAAGGAATACTTTGAGGATCTCCTTAACCCGACTGACATGCCTTCCACTGAGGAAGCAGAGGGTTGGGGCTCGGAGGCGTGCTCATCCATCACCCAAGCCGAGGTCACCGAGGTGGTTCGTAAGCTCCTCGGTGGCAGGGCACCAGGGGTGGATGAGATTCGCCCTGAGTACCTCAAGTCTCTGGATGTCGTAGGGCTGTCTTGGTTGACACGCCTCTGCGACATTGCATGGAGGAAGGGGACAGTACCGCTGGGGTGGCAAACCGGGGTGGTGGTCCCTCTGTTTAAAAAGGGGGACCGGAGAGTGTGTTCCAACTACAGGGGGATCACACTTCTCAGCCTCCCGGGGAAAGTCTACGCCAGGGTACTGGAGAGGAGATTACGGCCGATAGTCGAACCTCGGATTCAGGAGGAACAATGCGGTTTTCGTCCCGGTCGTGGAACACTGGACCAGCTCTATACCCTCCGCAGGGTGCTCGAGGGTTCATGGGAATTTGCCCAACCAGTCTACATGTGTTTTGTGGATCTGGAGAAGGCATTTGACCGTGTCCCTCGTGCCATTCTGTGGGGGGTGCTGAGTGAGTATGGAGTCCGGGGCCCTCTACTAAGGGCTGTCCGGTCTCTGTATGATCGAAGCAGGAGTCTGGTTCGCATTGCCGGCAGTAAGTCAGACTTGTTCCCAGTGCATGTTGGACTCCGGCAGGGCTGCCCTTTGTCACCGGTCCTGTTCATAATTTTTATGGACAGGATTTCTAGGCGCAGCCAGGGGCCGGAGGGGATCCGGTTTGGGGACCTCAGGATTTCATCTCTGCTTTTTGCAGATGATGTTGTCCTGTTGGCTTCATCAGACCGGGACCTCCAGCATGTGCTGGGGCGGTTTGCGGCCGAGTGCGATGCGGCAGCTATGAGAATCAGCACCTCCAAGACCGAGGCCATGGTTCTCGACCGGAAAAGGGTGGCATGCCTTCTCCAGGTGGGTGGAGAAGTCCTGCCTCAGGTGGAGGAGTTCAAGTATCTCGGGATCTTGTTCACGAGTGAGGGAACAATGGAGCGTGAGATTGACAGACGGATCGGTGCAGCGTCCGCAGTAATGCGGTCGATGTACTGGACCGTCGTGGTGAAGAGGGAGCTGAGTCGAAAGGCGAAGCTCTCGATTTACCGGTCAATCTACGCCCCTACCCTCACCTATGGTCATGAACTTTGGGTAGTGACCGAAAGGACAAGATCGCGGATACAAGCGGCCGAGATGAGTTTCCTCCGCAGGGTGGCTGGACGCTCCCTTAGAGATAGGGTGAGGAGTTCGGTCACCCGGGAGGAGCTTGGAGTCGAGCCGCTGCTCCTCCACATTGAGAGGAGTCAGCTGAGGTGGCTTGGGCATCTGTACCGGATGCCTCCTGGACGCCTCCCTAGGGAGGTGTTCCAGGCATGTCCCACCGGGAGGAGACCCCGGGGAAGACCCAGGACACGCTGGAGAGACTATGTCTCTCGGCTGGCCTGGGAACGCCTCGGACTCCCCCCGGAAGAGCTGGAGGAAGTGTCTGGGGTGAGGGAAGTCTGGGCATCCCTGCTGAGGCTGCTGCCCCCGCGACCCGGTAACGGATAAAGCGGGAGAAGATGACATGATGACAGCTAGAGGTTTACTAAACACTAACTATAGGCTTTACTAAACAGAAAAGTTTTAAGTTTAGTTTTAAAGGTGGAGGTGGTGTCAGCCTCCTTAACCCAGATTGGAAGTTGGTTCCAAAGTAATGGTGCCTGATAGCAGAACGCCCGCCCTCCAAATCTACATTTAGATACTCTAGGAACTACGAGTAAACCTGCACCCTGGGAGCGGAGAGCTCGGCCAGGAACATAAGGCACTATCAAATCTTGTAAATACTGCGGAGCTAAGCCGTTTTGGGCTTTATATGCAAGTAATAAAATTTTAAATTGAATTCTGAATTTTACAGGTAGCCAATGGAGCGACGCTAACACTGGAGAGACGTGGTCTCTCCTGCTGATTCCTGTCAGCACTCGTGCTGCTGCATTCTGGATCAGCTGGAGCCTATTCAGCAAATTACTTGGACATCCTGCTAACAACACATTACAGTAATCCAGTCTAGAAGATACAAACGCATGAACTAGTTTTTCTGCATCCCTCTGCGAGAGGATTTTCCTAATTTTTGCAATATTACGGAGATGGAAAAACGCTATTTTACAAACCTGATTAACATATGGTTTAAACGACAAATCCTGATCGAAAACAACACCAAGGTTTCTCACAGTTGCACTGGAAGCCATCGCAACACCATCTAGTCCCTTCCTAAGATGCTCTGGACCAAGAATGATAACCTCTGATTTATCTGAATTTTGAAGCAAGAAATTTCTGGACATCCAGTCCTTGATGTCCCTAAGACATGCCTGAAGTTTAACTAACGGTTCTGTTTCATCCGGCTTCATAGACAAATAGAGCTGCGTATCATCAGCATAGCAATGAAAGTGTATGCCGTGATTCTGGATTATACTTCCCAATGGCTGCATGTATAAACTGAACAAGACTGGCCCTAGCACTGAACCCTGCGGAACACCATAACAGACCCTGGACTGTTCTGAAGAAACCTCATGTACATGAACAAACTGGAACCTGTCAGATAGATATGATTTAAACCAACGTAGAGCTGTCCCTTTAATCCCAACAACATGCTCTAACCTGTGCAGTAAAATGCCATGATCTATAGTGTCAAAAGCAGCACTGAGGTCCAGTAGAACCAATATGGACACTAATCCCTTATCTGAGGCCATAAGAAGGTCATTCGTAACTCGAACCAGTGCTTTCTCTGTGCTATGATGCATTCTGAACCCTGACTGAAAGACTTCAAACAGATCATTTCTATACAAATAGTCACATAACTGGCTAAACTAACCCTAACCAGCCTAAACTAACCCTAACCAGCCCAAACTTACCTAAACAAGTTTAACCAGGCTTATACCAACCTAACCCAGCCTGAACTCGGGGGTGTAGGTCGTCACCGTGCAGGTAGGAGCCGTGGGCTTTAGGACACACAGAGCCTAACCTGGCCTAACCTAGTTAAACAACCCTAAATCACCCTAAACCAACCCAAACCAGCTTAAACTAGCCCAAAACAGCCTAAATTAGCCTAAACTAGCCTGCGTGTCTACGTGCCACCCCTCCTTCACCCCTGCTCCTGTCCTCGGTCTTCAGGACTACCTGCAGGACTTGGCTGGACCTGACAGCGGCCCAGGACCTCTAGGGCTCTACAGGTCTACAGGTCTAGGGCTCTACAGGTCTAGGGGTCTACAGGTCTAGGGGTCTACAGGTCTAGGGGTCTACAGGTCTACGGGTCTAGGGGTCTACAGGTCTAGGGTCTACAGGTCTAGGGGTCTACAGGTCTAGGGTCTACAGGTCTACAGGTCTAGGGCTCTACAGGTCTAGGGCTCTACAGGTCTACAGGTCTAGGGGTCTACAGGTCTAGGGGTCTACAGGTCTACAGGTCTACAGGTCTACAGGTCTAGGGTCTACAGGTCTAGGGGTCTACAGGTCTACAGGTCTAGGGGTCTACAGGTCTAGGGGTCTACAGGTCTAGGGGTCTACAGGTCTAGGGGTCTACAGGTCTAGGGGTCTACAGGTCTACAGGTCTACAGGTCTACAGGTCTAGGGTCTACAGGTCTAGGGGTCTACAGGTCTACAGGTCTAGGGGTCTACAGGTCTAGGGCTCTACAGGTCTACAGGTCTAGGGGTCTACAGGTCTACAGGTCTACAGGTCTAGGGGTCTACAGGTCTACAGGTCTAGGGGTCTACAGGTCTAGGGGTCTAGGGGTCTACAGGTCTACAGGTCTAGGGGTCTACAGGTCTACAGGTCTAGGGGTCTACAGGTCTAGGGGTCTACAGGTCTACAGGTCTAGGGGTCTACAGGTCTAGGGGTCTACAGGTCTAGGGGTCTACAGGTCTACAGGTCTAGGGGTCTACAGGTCTAGGGGTCTACAGGTCTACGGGTCTAGGGCTCTACAGGTCTAGGGGTCTACAGGTCTAGGGTCTACAGGTCTACAGGTCTAGGGCTCTACAGGTCTAGGGCTCTACAGGTCTACAGGTCTACAGGTCTAGGGGTCTAGGTTCCACACCTCCTTCACCTCCTTCACCTCCTTCACCCCCTTCACCCCCTTCTGTCTTCAGGACTACCTCCAGAACTTCTGGCCGGACCTTGTCCAGGCCCAGGACCTGTACCGGTCCATCTCCCAGGTCCTGCAGGACAAGGAGGGGGAGGACACCCAGAGGGAGTTCTCCGAGCACCTGCCCCCCGAGGTCCTGGAGTCCGGCATTAAGTCCGGACGCTTCCTGCAGGTGCAGACCTCCCTCCGGGTCCGGGGTGGGGGGGGGGGGGTCCTGAAGGAGATGACTCACTCTGTTCCTCCCCAGGGCAGCCTGAACGTCAGCAAGCACCGAGCCTCGGACCAGGCCTTCGTGGTGAACCAGGTCCTGTCCAGCAAGAACACCGGTACCAGAACCAGAACCGCCTCCTGCTGCAGGTCTCAACACACAAGGACCCCTTGATCAGACCCCCCCCCCCCCTCTTTCAGACCTGAGTGGAGGCGTGCTGGTCTACGGCTTCAAGAACCGGAACCGGGCCGTCCACGGAGACTCGGTGGTGCTGGAGCTGCTGCCCCGGAGCCAGTGGAGGGGGAGGCTGACGGCGCTGGCCGAGGGACCGGGGACAGAGACCGGCGAGGACGGGGAGGGCAGACCCGTCCCAACAGGTGGGACCGCCCCAGAAACCCCCTGCTGGGCCTTCGGACCGTTTTCCCACCAAACTGGTTCTCAGCTGGGCTGGGGATCCATTCAAATGTCAAGAATAGATTCCATTCCAATTCTTAAGATTCAGCATCGATTATCACCATTTGATTCGATCCGATTCAATTCCATTCCGATATTGATTTGGGTTAGTGTTATTAAAACTGCTTTTTGAACTGCTGCCTGAATTATATGACTGTAAAATGACTTGTGAAAGAATAATTTCACAATAATAATTTTGAAATAACTAAGAAATATCCATTTAAAGGAGCTTGAGGCTCCTTTTAAGAAATGAGACTCTCTAGCGCCACCCTTCACCACGACGGCCGTCGGGGGTACTGCAGCCAACAGTGAAGCCGGCACGGGAGAACGGGGAGAACGCACATCAGTGGCGTGCACAGACATTTTGGGGGGCAGGTGCTCAGTGCAAAAAAGGGCACACATGCGGCGTGTGGAACTGCTGGCTGCCTTATAGCAGTTATATATTTGGAAGAAAAAAAAACATAGCATATGGCATGGTATATTTATTTCAATATCTTAATAACATTGTGATAAAACAAATAACTTTGGACGCTGACATTTCTGCCTCTCTGTATGTCCCTCATCTTCCATGCTGGTAGATGGCCTATTGCAGGACAGCAGAGAGAATAGAATATGTTTATTTGAGTAAGACTGATGGTGACAAGAGTCAATGCATTACAACGCTAAGACTCACCACACCAGGATGTAACTGCCATGGCCTAACTTCAATTTCCTACTACAGATCTGTGCTTTTTAAAGGTTTTTTTAATAAAATATGTTTTTAACTATTATATATATATATATATATATATATGTCTTCTCGTGAGGATTTATTGGACCCATCCCCTCCTTGCTGCTCGTCTCCTCCTCCTCCTCCTTCTCCTCCTCTTCAGAAAAAGAACTAAAGCCAGGGCTTTTCTTTGAAGCAGGGACAGATGTATTTTGCAAATCGAGATGCAAAATGTACGTCCAAAAGAGTGGGAAAACGGCGCCAGACCGGAAAAACTTTTTTTCGGTCGCCAAGCAACTTGCAACAAATATGTACGCGATGCACGCAGGCGCGCGCTGCTCTGCTCCCTGCTCTGCGCCGAGTCTGCGCAACCGCGTTCTAGGTGAAAGCCTCTTTGCGCCGTCTTGCGCCCTTTGCCGTCGCACAAACTTGGCAGCCTGCGCCCTGTTGCACGCCGCCGAGCCCGGCGGCAGAGCCTAAGCCCTTGCGCAGCAGCAGGAATGAATGGGAAAGCCCGCTGTGCGCCCTTTATGTGAAAACCGCTTTATGTTGAGGAGGGCACCTGCTTGGTCCAGAGGGCAACGGGCAAGTGCTCTAGCACCACCTGGTGTCTATCTGTGCACGCCACTGACGCACATGCAGCGTTATGTGACGTCACATCCGCAGCCCAGCGCGGGAAATTCGGGACCGAATTGCAGCACATTTTGCAGCACACAGCCTGTTCAAGGCAAAGGAGAGATACACTAAAGGGCTCATTCTTTTGGGTTTGGAACGCTTCATCTGACATTATTACTAGAAAACTTAAAATGTATATGGATTTTTTTCATAAATCTTGCCACAATCCGGCCTCAAGCTCCTTTTAAAGTGCAAAAAAGAAAGAAATTGCAACAGCTCATGCAGTAAACAAATAATTTTAGCTTGTCTTATTTATTCTGTCACCAGACACACAGCTGGTCATGAAGCACCCGGCATTTTTCAGGTATTTCATGACAAACTGTGTCCGATAACAGCAGAAACCAAACAAGCTACAGTAAATATAGATAATATGAACTTCATTGAACTAATATAACATTTAGAAATTTAAGCTGAAATATCCAGCATTTTCTCCAAAGAAAAGTTCATTTAGTTCAGGAGTTTTCAAAACCAGCACTTTAACGCTGCAGCTACTCATCGACGCCATGTTCATTGTTTGATAGTTCCACACCACGGATGCATGAATTAAATGAAGTGACTACTGGGATTAAAGTTCACCGGAACAAAATGTAATGATGAAAAAAAAATCGATCTTTAGACATACGAATCGATTTTTAGGAATTATTATGAGAATCAATTTAGAATTGGAAAATCGATTCTCATATTAATTCCATCGGTTACGTCTCTGCAAACGTCAGTTACGTCTCTGCAAACGTCAGTTACGTCTCTGCAAACGTCAGTTACGTCTCTGCAAACGTCAGTTACGTCTCTGCAAACGTCAGTTACGTCTCTGCAAACGTCAGTTACGTCTCTGCAAACGTCAGTTACGTCTCTGCAAACGTCAGTTACGTCTCTGCAAACGTCAGTTACGTCTCTGCAAACGTCAGTTACGTCTCTGCAAACGTCAGTTACGTCTCTGCAAACGTCAGTTACGTCTCTGCAAACGTCAGTTACGTCTCTGCAAACGTCAGTTACGTCTCTGCAAACGTCCGTTACGTCTCTGCAAACGTCCGTTACGTCTCTGCAAACGTCAGTTACGTCTCTGCTAACGTCAGTTACGTCTCTGCTAACGTCAGTTACGTTGTTGCGTTTGCATGAAAGTTGCAGCAACAACAAGGTATCTGCTCTAATACCCCTTTTACACCAAGCTGGTTCCAGGGCTGGTGCTAGTGCTGGTGCTAGAGCCGGTTCGCGGTTGGTTCTAAGTAAGAACCGTTTGCTTTTACACAGCTGGTGTTGGCCTGCAGCTGGCCAGAGAGCCACGTCATCACGTCACCACTCCCCCTCGTTTTCATCCCCACCCTGATCAGGAAGCTGAGAGCCAAAAGCTGTTTTCATTTCAGCTGTAGCGCTGTTAATATGGCACTTTATTAAGTTTTGATATTTTTTCAGGTAAAGTAACCTTTAAGATCCCCAACCTGGGCTCAGTTTATCCAAATAACGCCTGTTAAGAAATTTGATCTGAAAATTTTGGAATTTCTGGCTGACTGCCGGCTCCGGAGCTGATTTATGATTCCGCGTTAAATCGACGCAGAGCCTACGGCGAACAGCTCCTCTCCTCTCCTCCCCTCAGGAGCTCCTCTCCTCCTATGTAACCTACGGCGTAGGTTACGTAACATACGCCGTAGGCCCTGCGTTGGTGTAACGCGGAACCAGAACCGCGGGCTGGGAGGCGTCCCCGCGGGCCGGGAATTTTTATTAAATAAATGGATCAAGCGTTGAAGACGGCGGTTAAGTTAGCAGACTCTTTTATTATGACATCCATTTATTTAATAAAAAATCCCGGCCCGCGGGGAGGGGCTGGGAGCGGGCTCGGACGCGAGGCTGCGCTCCATAGGCGGGCACGGAGCCCGCCGACGTTACTGTTGATGGATTGTACCGTAGACCACTGCTGCTTCTGTTTTACATCCATTATTAAATAAATGGATGTAATAATAAAAGAGTCTGCTAACTTAACCGCCGTCTTCATCGCTCCGTTGTTTAAAAACAGCGCTCTTCCGTGTTTATTCTGCTTTGGTTGTTCAGTAACACCGTCCCCAGCCCCGCCCCCAGCCCCCGACGTAAAGCGGTTCTAACGCTGGCCCAGCTCAAAACTGGTGCTACAGTAGCACCAGTTTTGAGAGCCAGGAGCCGGTGCTTAGGCTGTGAAAAACCAAAGAACTGGTGCTAAGTCTGGCTGTAGCCCAGAACCAGCCCTGGAACCAGCTTGGTGTAAAAGGGGTATAACAGGACACATCTCTAAAAGACAGGTTGTCTCCTCCTCAGACCCATGATGCTTTTCTGCATTCAGATTGATTTTTATTTGAAAATGTCTCCGTTTCCCAGTCTTGCTATTGCCGTTGGTCTTAATAACTCCGCCCCCTCCAGTTACGTAAGCAGCTCTTTCCTCTAGACCAGTAAAGAGTTGGTGCTACCTTGGAACCGGTTCTTCTAGCCCAGTTGGTGCTACCTTGGAACCGGTTCTTCTGGCCCAGTTGGTGCTACCTTGGAACCGGTTCTTCTGGCCCAGTTGGTGCTACCTTGGAACCGGTTCTTCTGGCCCAGTTGGTGCTACCTTGGAACCGGTTCTTCTGGCCCAGTTGGTGCTACCTTGGAACCGGTTCTTCTGGCCCAGTTGGTGCTACCTTGGAACCGGTTCTTCTGGCCCGGAGCCAGTTCTTTGTCAGTGGAAACGGGAAGCCCGGTTCCAAACTCAGCACTGGCCCAGAACCAGAACCAGCCTGGAACGGGTTTGGTGGAAAAGGGGTACCAGAGCCGTCTAAAGGTCCATCTGTGTGTGTCAGGCCGCGTGGTGGGGATCCTGCAGAGGAACTGGAGGGACTACGTGGTGACCTTCCCCAGCAGGGACGGGTCTCAGTCACAGACCAGGAACTCCCAGCGGATCCTGGCGATCCCCTGGGACCGCCGCATCCCCAAGATCCGGATCAGCACCCAGCAGGCCGAAACGCTGCAGGTCCGATTCTCCACCTTTTCATGTTTGTTTGTGTTGGGTTTGATGATGAGTCCCCCGGTCCGGGTCCGGGTCCAGATCCGGGTCCAGCCAGGATAGTCGGGGCTTGTACCCAAGAACTCCAATATCACATCAGCTGTTTTCCTGTGATGTCCCCCCCCAGGACCACAGGGTGGTGGTGCGCATCGACTCCTGGGAGATCACCTCGCTCTACCCCAACGGCCACAGCGTGCGGGTCCTGGGTCGGGCCGGAGAGCTGGAGACCGAGGTCCAGACCATCCTCATCGAGAACGGCATCCACGTGCCCCCTTTCTCAGACGCTCAGGTCAGAGGTTACTCTGGGAGGACCGGCTCCTGGAAATGTGGCTCTCCCTTTGTTTGGGTTAGAGCTGTCAGTTCTATTCTTGGTCGGAGCCCCCGGGTCGGGCCTCCGACCCGGGGGCTCCGACCCGGGGGCCTCCGGGTCGGGGCTTCCGGGTCGGGGCTTCCGGGTCGGGGCTTCCGGGTCGGAGTGTCCGGATCGGAGCGTCCGGATCGGAGCGTCCGGGTCGGGGCTTCCGGGTCGGAGCGTCCGGGTCGGAGCGTCCGGGTCGGAGCGTCCGGGTCGGAGCGTCCGGGTCGGAGGCCCCGACCCGGGGGCCTCCGACCCGGGGGCCTCCGGGTCGGGGCCCCCGGGTCGGGGCCCCCGGGTCGGGGCCCCCGGGTCGGGGCTTCCGGGTCGGGGCTTCCGGGTCGGGGCGTCCGGGTCGGAGCGTCCGGGTCGGAGCGTCCGGGTCGGAGCGTCCGGGTCGGAGCGTCCGGGTCGGGGCTTCCGGGTCGGAGCGTCCGGGTCGGAGCGTCCGGGTCGGAGCGTCCGGGTCGGAGCGTCCGGGTCGGAGCGTCCGGGTCGGAGCGTCCGGGTCGGAGGCCCCGACCCGGGGGCCTCCGGGTCGGGGCCCCCGGGTCGGGGCCCCCGGGTCGGGGCTTCCGGGTCGGGGCTTCCGGGTCGGGGCGTCCGGGTCGGAGCGTCCGGGTCGGAGCGTCCGGGTCGGAGCGTCCGGGTCGGGGCTTCCGGGTCGGAGCGTCCGGGTCGGAGCGTCCGGGTCGGAGCGTCCGGGTCGGAGCGTCCGGGTGGCTGCGAGATATTCGTGGGACAAACCGCTGCTCGACCTAAAGGTTTCCCTCCAGACTCAGGACTCTGCAGTCCGGTTTCCCCGTCTGGCGTTGAACCGGCACAGACAGAAGATCACTCAAAACATTTGCGTGTGTGTTTTATCTGATTTGTGTCCATAACTTTTTCGAAGGTACGGAAAAAACGATAATTAGGAATTGAAAAAGCCTCCTACACACATCTATAAATACACACCAATCTCCTGATACACACAAAGCTGTAGAGATGTACAAATGAGACTCTTTCCTCCAAGAAGATTGATTCGTCCGTATTCTTGAGTCTATAAGGTAACAATAATATAATAATAAGATCACCTTGTTTGAATTGTAAATAGGTTTGGCTAAATCTATCTATCAATCTTTGACTAAAACTAAACTAAAATGATCCTGACAATTCTGACTAAAATAAGACTAAAATGCTCAGACTTTTAGACACGACTAAAAAGAGAATGAAGGTGACTAAAACTAATAAAAACTAAAACGATAGCTGGACCCAAAGACTAGACTAAAACCACAACACTACTTTCCATTCCCCCACATGTCTGATCTGTGGTCTGATCTGAACCTGTCCGTCCAGCTGAGGGAGATGCCGCCCAACTCCCCGGAGAAGCCGTGGTCGGTGGACCCGGCCCAGGCGGGGCGACGCCGGGACCTCAGGGACCAGCTGGTGTTCAGCATCGACCCGCCGGGCTGCCAGGACGTGGACGACACGCTGTCGGTGCGGCGCCTGGCGGGGGGGAAGCTGGAGCTGGGGGTCCACATCGCTGACGTCACCCACTTCGTCAGGGAGGGGTCCCTCACGGACCTGGAGGCCCGGACCAGGTGAGGAACGGGGGGGAACCCGCTCAGGTCCAGTTCCTCTGTGGTTCTGACCCGTCTGCTCCGCCCCCAGGGCCACCACCTACTACCTGGCCGACCGCCGCTACGACATGCTGCCTGCCGTCCTGAGTGCAGACCTGTGCTCCCTGCTGGGGGGAATGGACCGGTAGGTGGGCCGTCCTCCGGAACCACACCTCTGTTCAGAACCTGCGTCGGTACCGCTCCACCTTCTCCACCTTCTCCACCTACTCCACCTCTCTTTTTCCAACATTATCTTTATTTGGTTTTCAAAATCCTTCCAATGATACATACAAATAAGAGGAAACATCAAGGGCAGCTGAATTATCTTCCAGCATTCGAATCATATTTCCTTACAAGTCAGGTATTTATGATCATATCATAAAGCAACACTCAGTTTAGTTTTATATGAGAAAAGGAAAGACAAAAAAGAAAGAAAGAAAAAATTAATAAAAATAAAACCCCAATCAAAACAACAAAGTTTTCTCTATTTTTCAAGGATTAGCCCAAATTATTTCACCATTGTGCATAGTTCAGAAATACAAACTCGAATGTACAATTAAGACAGAATAAAGAAATCAAGTATTAAATGAAAGGAAATAGTTTTAGAACTGCAGAGGATCACTAGTAGCTACGCCTCATCCGCCCCACACCGTTTAAATCCACACTCTCTATATATTCCATAAAAGGACCCTAAATGTGTTGAAATAACGATAGTTTGCCCTTTATAATGTAAATAATCTTTTCCATAGGTAAAGTTGTAGACATTTCCTTAATCCAGTTAATGAGTTTTGGTTTACTGGTTCTCTTCCATGAAAGTGCTATGACAGTTTTTGCAAGCAGTAAACAAAAATCCAGGGCAATGATTATTTTTCTAGACATATGATGTCTATCAGGATATAAACCTATGATAGAACAGTTTAGGGTCAAGAACACATTTTATACCTAGTATAGTAGTCTCTAAAGTTTGTTTAATCTCCCACCAGAGTTGTTGAACTTTATTGCATTTCCAGATACAATGGAAGAAGGTCCCCTTCTCCTCTCCGCACCGGATACCAGTGTTTCCTCTACATTCATTCAGCAGTGGCGGCCCACCACTGCTAAATCATAGCCGCCACGCCTGAAAAATTTTTTTATACATTTTTTTTTTTTTTTTCCGCAAATGCACCATCGCCGCATCTCTCCACCTTCACAGCACAGCCTGTGTGATGATGAGTGCAACGGCGGGGGGAGGGGATGGAGGGAGTGGGGTGTTTGGGGGATCCTATTGGAGTTAATTACTCGTGAGGGGGATCATCTTGCAGCATGTATGCTGCTAAGCATCAATGGGCCACCTCTGGGAGAATTTCCCTACAACAGAGCCTTAGAGCCTTAGAGCCTGGGTGCAAACTTTGTCATTGAGTCTACACAGCCTCATCTAGCTGATGTTTACATGTTATTTATTTAATGTTATTGTTTTTATTTATTTTTTACATTTTCAACTGGTTAGAGTTGAAGTTGAAGTAACATTTATTTATTGTTCAGGGATTGGGGGAAGTGGGGGAAGCATGCCCCCACTGCTGAAAAAATTCCTAGAGGAAACACTGGGATACACAGGTCAGGGATGGCACCATTACACTTATTGAGCTTTTCCGGCGTTACATATGTCCTCATTAGCCAGTTATATTGCAGTACTTTGAGACGTGTATTGGTAGTTTTTGCTTCTTCCCAGACCTCTGAGGGCAAGTCCTCCTGTAAATCTTCCCTCCAAGCATTAGGTTTCCTTGAAAAAGACTCAGAGGACCCCTCTGCTAACAAGCTATATAATTTGGAGATGATTCCCTTTCCAAAACAGTCATTTTTCATTTAATATTGCAAAATGGACAACCTTCTCCACCTCTCTCCTCCAGGTATGCCATGAGCGTCCTGTGGGAGCTGGATGCTGGGTCCCTGGCCGTCAGCAGCGTCTGGTTCGGCCGGACACTGGTCCGGTCCTCCTACCAGCTCCACTATGAGCTGGCCCAGGCGCTGCTGGACGGGGAGGAGGCCCCGGTACCGGAGCTGGCCCAGCTCGGCCCGGAGGAGAGGGACGCCAAGCTGGCCGAGCTGCTGGAGGCGCTGGAGATGCTGACCCAGGTGGCCCGGCACCTGCGGGCCCAGAGGGACCAGGGGGGTGCCCTGGAGCTGGAGGGGGTGGAGGTACCGACCCGTCTCTTTCTTAAAACTGTAAAAACCACAAGTTCTATTCAGGTCTGAGTCCATCACTACACCCAGGTTTCTAGCCTAGATGGTGGTTTTTAGGTGTTTAGATTGAAGCTCTGTGGTGACCTATAATCGTTTCTCTTTGGCTCCAAAGACAATTACCTCGGTTTAGTTTTTGTTCAGCTGGAGAAAGGCCCAATCTCAATATTCCCCCTACTTTTCTTCACTCGCCCTTCTTTTCTTCACTCGCCCTTCTTTTCTTCCCTACCCCCTTAAAAAGAAGGGGGAGATTTTAGGGCTCTTGAAATCTAGGGCACTTGGCCCAGGTGCCTGTCCCAATACTCTCACTCCCCCTCGTTTTCATCCCTACCCTGATCAGGAAGCTGAGAGCCAAAAGCTGTTTTAATTTCAGCTGTAGTGCTGTTAATATGGCACTTTATTACGTTTTAATATTTTTTCAGGTATAAAGGTAACCTTTAAGATCCCCAACCTGGGCTCAGTTTATCCAAATAACGCCTGTTAAGAAATTTGACTCGACGTTTTTGGAGATGAGAAGAGCCGCCGGCCCCAGGGAGCAGCAGCAGCTCATAGCCCGAGAACAGACGTGATCGCCGGGTCAAGCTGCTCCGTCGCGGGAGAGAAACCTGCAGCTCTGTTGAGAATTACGCTGGCTGAAATAAATCATTTAGGAAGATGTTGGTTTAATAGATGAAATCTAACAGTTGTAGCTACGCCTGTTAAGAAATTTGCTCCGAAAAATTTTGAGATTTCTGCCTGCCGGCTCTGCGTCGATTTAACGCAGAACCATAAAACAGCTCCGCTATCTTCACATCAGTTTTATCTGAAAGTGTGTAAATTACCCAGATAACAAATCTGACGAGTCACAGGATTATTTCTCTCTATGTCCCACAAAAAAATGCTTGCTCCCTTGGTCACAATCTGAGACGAGTCTGCAAATGATGTTCTCCCTCGGTCGGCGAGTCAAATCGACGCAGAGCCTACAGCGTAGGTTAAGTAGCCTACGGCATAGCTTACGTAGCCTACCGCGTAGCTTACGTAGCCTACGGCGTAACCTAACAGCCTTTACTCCAGCGCGATCTTCGCGAACAACGGACAAAAAAGGGATTATGTACATTTACTGAGTGAATACTATGAAAGTTAAATATATATTTCTCGCTAGAAATGTAATCAAAACGCATTTATATGCAGAAACTAACTCAAAATATTGATTTTATTCACTAAATGTCCGCCATGTTTTTTTTTTGGATTCATTCCGCAAATGACGACGAAAAGCATTCTGGGAAATTTTTATACCCCCTCGCTCGCAAAGTCAGCATGTGAAATCCCTTGATGTGAAGGGGCTATTTTCAGCCCCTAGCCCTTGTTATGCCCCCTCCCCCTAGGTGAAAAGAGGAATTGGGAGGCGAGGGGGAGTATTGGGACGCACCCAAAGTTGTAGCTCATCCAGTCAAGACTCTCCTCAATACATTTACCAAGAGCCTGTACAGGGCCTCGGTCTCCTGGTCACACTGTAATATACCTGCATGTCATCTGCATAACTGTGGTAGTTTATACCAAGAGCTTGTACAGGGCCTCGGCTCCTGGTGACACTAATATATACCTGCATGTCGTCTGCATAGCTACGGTAGTTTATACCAAGAGCTTGTACAGGGCCTCGGCTCCCGGTGACACTAATATATACCTGCATGTCGTCTGCATAGCTACGGTAGTTTATACCAAGAGCTTGTACAGGGCCTCGGCTCCTGGTGACACTAATATATACCTGCGTGTCGTCTGCATAGCTGTGGTAGTTTATGTTCTTTATAATCTGTGCCAGTGGGAGCATGTAGATGCTAAACAGAAGAGGTCCCAGGATGAAACCTTGGGGAACTCCACTGTGGTTCTGCTCAGATGCAAAGTTACCTGTTAGTACAAAGTACTTCCTGTTCTCTAAGTATGTTCTGAACCAGTTCAGTCCAGGTCCAGAAAGACCCGCCCAGGTCTCCAGTTCTAGTAAAATATTGTGTATGGGGGTATTATTGTTCCAATATTATTTGTGTGTGCGTATCTCAATCTGTGTGTGCGTAAAAAGATTTGTGTGTCTGTATTCAGATTTGTGTGTGCGTAAAAAGATTTGTGTGTCTGTATTCAGATCTATGTGTGCGTAAAAAGATTTGTGTGTCTGTATTCAGATCTGTGTGTGCGTAAAAATATTCGTGTGTCTGTATTCAGATTTGTGTGTGCGTAAAAAAAGATTTATGTGTCCGTATTCACATTTGTGTGTGTGTAAAAAGATTTGTGTGTCTGTATTCATACTTATGTGTGCGCAAAAATCAGCCGGGAGCTCTCGATTGGCTGTCTTTGCACACGTGGATTTTGACACACTTCTGCCGCGGCAAATCTGTAAAAAGATCTGTGTGTAAAACGATTTGTCCGTATCTTTTGCTTTGCCCTGAGCTCGGACTCACAGGCTCACGCCAGGCTACAGTAGCAATGCAGCCTTCACACCACTAGTCGGCGCGTAGCACTCAGTCAGTTCTTTACCTGCAGCAGTTCCATCGGGGTTTTGAACATATTATTAGACATCGTTTGGACTTTTATACTGCATGCAAACACCTGAACCCCATCTACTTCGGACCTATGTCGGACACTTAGTAATCGGGTTGCATATGGAGTAAGATAACTTCCAAAAAGATGTGTTCATGTTATAACTATTCGTATTCATAATGATAAACATTTGTATATAAATAAAAAAGTTGTACTCAAAATGCTGCTGTCACACACATGAGTCTGACAAATTATTAGGGTAAGAGTAAGAAATTAGGTAAGAAATTGACCTTTTACGTCTCATTTATTCATTCACACACGCACTAATATATTTGGGAAACAGTTAGGCACCAAATATAATATATTTAATTTTCTCAGATGGCAAAAATAAGAACTTTATTGATCCCACATACTGTAGGAGTAATTCATGTTATATTAGAGAACAAGGTAGTGCCGAAAAACAATATATAGCCTATCCCCCCTCACAAAAATAAGAAAAATATATTTTCTCATCAACAAAGCATATTTTACATAAACATATTTAAAAATTTTCAAGTAACAAAATAACATATTTGAACAATTCTTCAGATTTTTTCAGTTATTTTATTGTCTGAAAAATGGTTCAAATGTGTTATTTTGTTATTTGAAAAAATTTAAATTTGTTTTGTTGATGAGAAAATATGTTTCTCTATTCTTATTTTTGTGAGGGAGGATAGATTATTGTTTTTTTTTTCAGCACTACCTTGTTCTTTATAGCTGATATAAAATGAATTACTCCTATGTGGGATCAATAAAGTTCTTATTTTTGCCCTCTGAGAAAATTAAATATATTATATTTGGTACCTAACTGTTTCCCAAATATATTAGTGCGTGTGTGAATGAATAAATGAGACGTAAAAGGTCAATTTCTTACCTAATTTCTTACTCTTAACCTAATAATTTGTCAGACTCATGTGCGTGACAGCAGAATTTTGAGTACAACGTTTTTATTTACATACAAATGTTTATCATTACGAATACGAATAGTTATAACATGAACACATCTTTTTGGAAGTTATCTTACTCCATATGCAACCCGATTACTAAATGTCCGACATAGGTCCGAAGTAGATGGGGTTCAGGTGTTTGCATGTAGTATAAAAGTCCAAACGATGTCCAATAATTTGTTCAGAAACCCGATGGAACTGCTGCAGGTAAAGTACTGACTGAGTGCTATGCGCCGACTAGTGGTGTGAAGGCTGCATTGCTACTGTAGCCTGGCGTGAGCCTGTGAGTCCGAGTTCAGGGCAAAGCAAAAGATACGGACAAATCGTTTTACACACAGATCTTTTTACAGATTTGCCGCGGCAGAAGTGTGTCAAAATCCACGTGTGCAAAGACAGCCAATCGAGAGCTACCGGCTGATTTTTGCGCACACACAAATCTGAATACAGACACACAAATCTTTTTACACACACACAGATCTTAATACAAACACACAAATCTTTTTACGCACACACAGATCTGAATACAGACACACAAATCTTTTTACGCACACACAGATCTTAATACAGACACACAAATCTTTTTACGCACACACAGATCTGAATACAGACACACAAATCTTTTTACGCACACACAGATTGAGATACGCACACACAAATAATATTGGAACAATAATACCCCCATAATTGTGGTCAACTGGATCAAATTCAGCACTGAGATCCAGTAAAACTCAGACGGTCTTTAGTCTGTAACGGAAACCTGGTTAGCAGGAGTTAAAAGAAACACCAGGGTGCCAGAGAGCATCACGGGAGATGTTAGGACATCAGTTCCAGTTTGATCTGAAAGAGTATTTGGTTTCAGATCTGAAGCCAGACAGGTTTTGGTCCTCAGGTGCGGGCCCAGCTGGACCAGGACAGGAACATCACGGCCCTGGTACCCCGCCAGCCCCTGGAGGTCCACGAGACGGTGGCCGAGTGCATGATCTACGCCAACCACTGGGTGGCCCGCAGGATCCAGGAGGCCTTCCCCTCCACAGCGCTGCTGAGGCGCCACCCGCCGCCCTGCCAGGAGCTGTTCACCCAGCTGGTGGACCTGGCCCAGGCCCGGGGCTTCCCCATGAACACCAGGTGAGGGGGGGGGGTCCGGCGGTCAGGCCTGGACACCCACGTATAGAGATGCACCCATCAGGATTTTGGGGTCCGATCACCAAACTCAAAAATCAGTATCTGCCGATCACCGATCACAGCGTGAAATCCATAAATTGGTCAATATTGTTGTCTCATGTACAACACTGACATTGTATTATTAGGTATAAAAATTAGCAGGTGAAAAAGTATCATGGACTGTTTTATTTCAGGCTGATGTGCCGTACTTCACCCTCTAGAGACTCTTAGAGACGACTCAGTTACAAAGATAAGTGTAGCTACTAGCTTCAGCTTCCTGTTAGCATCTGCCGCGAGTGAGGAAACTCTTGTGAGTGAAACTCTTCACACTAGAATCCAAATGTCACTGGTGAAGCGACTGACAGGACTGTCGTCCTGCATGAGGCTTTGGATGTGACTGTATATATTCTGGTAAAAGTCCAGTGGATATTCATCCGCGAAATATTTATGACGCAGCAGCGCAAACCACGGATCCAAGCAGCTAACGACGCGGCTAAACCCGATGTCTGCTACAACAGAAAGCAGCTGATGAATCCATTACCTTACGATCTAGGTCTCTATTTTTCTTGCTGTTGTTTATACGCCTTAGCGGCAGCCAACTTTTAAACCTCAATATACTCCTTTTGTGTGAGAAACTTTCAAATGTCTTATCAGCTTCGTTGTGTTGAAATTCTTTTATAAAATTCCTCCTCGGGGTATCTCCATTGGACCTTGCAAACTGCAAATTGGTTGTTCTTTTCGGACATTGTAAAACTCCCATACCGGCGAGGCCCCTCAGGACCTGGTCCGAGGTGTGGGAACGCAGCGCTGGCAGAGGTTTGTTGTTGTAAACGTCATCTGATCAGCTGCTTTGAACTATATTTTCCGATCTCTGATCAAAACCAATAGGACCATTATCGGCCGATACCGATCGGTTGCTGATCGGGTGCATCTCTACCCACGAACCCTCACACCTCTGAACTCTGCTCTCCCCCCCAGGACCAACAAGGACCTGGCGGACTCTCTGGAGCGGGCGGCGGACCCCCAGGACCCGCTGGTGAACCGGCTGCTCCGGATGATGGCCACCCAGGCCATGTCCCAGGCCCAGTACTTCTGCACCGGGTCCCAGCCCCAGGACCAGTACTACCACTACGGTAAACTAACCTCAGAACCACTACTACTACTACAGTACTAACCTCAGTACCAGTACTACCACTACGGTAAACTAGTCCCGGTTCTGCTTGTAAGAGCGGCTTCACAGCCAAACTAGCCAGGACCGGTTCTCACCGGTACCAGGTCATGGGACTGACACTGATCCAGTTGGAGTGTTGTTCTTAGGGATGAAGTATTTTAATTTGTGTACTTGCCGATACCGAGTACCGATACAATACTTCTACCACAAAAATAACTAGGCTAAAAATGCTATGAAAAATGCAATGGATTGGAAGACAGGTTTTATTTGCAACAGGTAAATTCAAGAAAAATATAAGGAAATAAGTAGAATTAAAGCTGCAAGCAGCGATGAACGGGCCCTCGCACTCACGTCCACCGCCCCCCATAAGCATATCAGAAATAAACACCACCCACGACTTCCTATGTCAAACCATTCAAAAGTTATAGCAGAAAATAGGGAAAACCAATCAGAAGAAGGGCCGGGGCTTATTCAGGCCAATGAAGGTCAAGGACTCAATACCGAGTCCGATGACACCACCCACAACTCTTTATGTCAAACCATTCAAAAGTTATGGCAGAGAAAAGTATTCTAGGGGGCGCTGTTTAGCCGTTAGGCAACACCCATTAATGCAAACCATGAAATATCAAATTTTTCACCTGGCTTGCGTGCAAAATTTGGTGACTTTTGGAGAACTATCAAATATGGACCAATCAGATGAAGGGGGGTGCGCTTTTTGGCGTCTAGTGTCGCCACGGTAACACTTTTGAAAGAGAAAAGTAATGCGCGTATTCACAGGATGGAGATGTATATTTTGATGTATAACACACCTGGGTGCACGTTACGGTTCGGGCCGCATTAACTGCCAAAGGAATGGCATAAAGTGCTCCAAAATTACGCGATTAATTCAGAATGTTCAAAATGGCCGACTTCCTGTTCGGTTTCGGCCATGACGCCAAGAGACTTTTCTTTAAGTTGCAACATGATACAGGTGGAGGATGGAGGATGGAGACGCACATTTTGATGTATAACACACCTGGGTGCACGTTACGGTTCGGGCCGTATTAACTGCCGAAGGAATGGCATAAATTTTGCCAAAATGACATGATTCATTCAAAATGGCCGACTTCCTGTTCGGTTTCGGGCATGGCGCCAAGAGACTTTTCTTTAAGTTGCAACATGATACAGGTGTGTACCAATTTTCGTTCATGTACGTCAAACCGTATTATGGGGCTTGAAGCACAAAGTTTTTTCTGTCTGAACCAATCAGATGAAGGGTAGGCGCGCTTTTTGGTGACTAGCGTCGCCATGGTAACGCTTTTGAAAGAGAAAAGTAATGCGTGGTGTCGCAGGATGGAGACGCACATTTTGATGTATAACACACCTGGGTGCACGTTACGGTTCGGGCCGTATTAACTGCCGAAGGAATGGCATAAATTTTGCCAAAATGACATGGTTCATTCAAAATGGCCGACTTCCTGTTCGGTTTCGGGCATGGCGCCAAGAGACTTTTCTTTAAGTTGCGCCATGATACAGGTGTGTACCGATTTTCGTGCATGTACGTCAAACCGTATCGTGGGGCTTGAGGCACAAAGTTTTCAAGGGGGCGCTGTTGAGCCATTTTGCCACGCCCATTAATGCAAACCATTAAATATCACATTTTTGGCCACGGTTACATGATGTTTTTTAATTCGGAATTAATTATTCCGAATTAAATAATTCGAAATTAAACTATTTTCCTTAGAGTTTACATGGAAATAGTAATTCTGAATTGAGGTTTACATGGAAAACACGTTTGATCGGCTTTCTCCAATTCCTCTCCAGGTCTTCTGATTGGATAGGGGGGGACCGGAAGTTAAACTACCGGAAGAAAAACAAAACTTAGCCGCTACAACTTTGAAAAGCTCACAATTTTTATGTTTCCTGCCATCTGTTCTTTTAATTATTTCCAGGTCCTCCAAGGTATTTATTAAATAAATGGTCTCTGCTCTTGACCAGCGTTTACTGCGTGTTGCTGTAGCAGTTGTACTCTTTCTCTCTTGCGTTGTGTTAATGAAGAGGCACACACATTAATTTTCTGGCTCCGCTCGTCTTTGTTGGAACCTGGTAATGAACACAGCAGCATTAGTTCCAACAGCCAGTTTCATGGTAACAGCTCCGAACACACACTGAGACAAAACGAAATGAGTTAGCCAGCTACACCACGAGGATTAGCAAAAAGCTAAATGTATCTAGTAATGTCACGGACAACCTGCTCAATAAATCGTCCCACACAAATTGCAACCCACTCGCATCATCACAGAACATTTGTAGTAGTAACCGGAAGCTTAGCTCAACATATCTGTAAACATAAATCACACTTTTACCCATAACAAAGTTATAAAAGTTATTAACGGAGCTTGATACAGGGCGATTCACCACGAGCACCGGAGATGAAAGAGTGAATACTGAATACGGGGTTTCCCCGTCAAATCTCCAGGGCTCAGGAGTGAGTTGTTCAAGTACACACCTCCCACATCGTAAATCTAAATGACAATTTATATTACAGTAAAAGTAACGAAATAAAACAGTTAATAACACAATTACACTACTAGCAGGTGACTGCTGATGAATTAAACTCAGGAATAATAGCCAGACAGCTAGTAATGGCAAGTGGAATCATTAACTCCGTGTTGTGCCACACGGTAGCGGGCTGTTCAGTTATCAGTGGGTTATTAATAATTTTATTTATAATTATTAAAGTAGATTACTTATCAAATTGAATTAATTTGCAGGTGCACCACCTGGGCCTTAACCAGGAAAATTATAACTTTTAACAGCAGAAATCAGTCTCAGAGATTAGGGATTATTCTGCAGAATAGCAAATCTTACTATTATCACTTACAGAATAACAAATGAAGGCGTTAGTTCGGCACTAGCTCTGTCAAACAGCCATTGTGACCAGAATATGTGCAAAGCAACACAAACAACTCATTAAAAATCAATCAGAATGTATTTACATACGGGTACCAAAGCAGATGTAAATAAATACCCAAAATAAATCCTGATGGCACACTACGATAAACATAAAACCATTAACTAACAAGAAAAACAACAACAATAAAAATAGAAATGGAAGTTCAATGCATGGAATGTAAAATTAATCAAAACAATAATAAACACAATCCAACGGTCATGTGCGGTTCAAACATTTAAAGATGGCGGGGCTCTTTGGTATCTTTAAAGATGGTGGCGCCCTAACCACGCCACGTGCAATTAGACCGGATGGCAAACGCGGCGTCTTAAAACGTGAATAACTGGCAGAAACTGGCGACTACAAAATAACGAACACAATAATGATGATAATGATGATGATGTATGCAGTAAACTCGGCTCTGAACACAGATTTAGCTCTGAAACGCTCCAAATTACTGATCACCAGGGCTCACGACCTCACACCTCCTCGGAATCCAGATCGGGAAGCTGCGGGCTTTGTCGACTGCGGGTCGCGTTCCTGCTGGGGGTTTCCCAGTCAGTCTCTCGGCCCCCATCCCTTCCCCAGAAACGAAACGGACTCGTGCCGGGCCATGCTTCCGGATCAACGGAGCCTTCTCAGGCGTTTCTAGGCACGGTGGGGGGGGGCGGTCATTCGTCGCCGTGCGTCCCTGCTCACCGGTCGCCGACGCGCGGGCGTCCGGGCCAGGGATGGCAACTCACAGCTGGGCGAGACGCGGCCGTCCGTACAGGACGGGGAAGGGGGCTTCAGTCGGAGCATTAGGTCGCAGCGATCTCCCGATCTGATGGCCTGGAGTACGTGGGTGGGCTCGGATCTGAGAAACTTAAAGAGGACAGAGTTAGTAGGAGCTGAGCCGCCTCGGAGCAGTGCTCCGAGTCCGCGGCTTCAACGGGCGGGCCCCGCGGGCCTGGTCCGATGCGGGCCTCCCGCCTGCCCCCAGCCAGGGGAGAGAAAGGAGATGGGATCTTTGGCCCGGAGCCAAAGCTGACCAGCTGCTCAGGATGAAAGGTGGAGAGGAAGAGAGTTATACTGAGGCAGCAGCGGCGTTTTGTCCTCCGCACGCTGCGATGACGTCCCCAGCGCCTCGCTTTTGATTGGATGCGCACCTTCTTTAGGCGCCGCCCCCACTCGCAAGGCATGCTGTTCTTGTAGTTTTGGACAAGGCGGCCATTTTAGGAGGCATATTGAAGCTGATCGGGGTTGAACCGACTTTAAAGTTGAAATACGCATTCACAAAATGTTCACAAACATTTATAAGTTCAGAGTTCACATGATCACTGGATGTGGTCCAACATCCATTACACTGCCATCTTGTAACTTTGTTTGGAAAACAAGCCCAGCGCGGAATATAAGCGTCATGGAGACAGACGGGCGAGGGAACGAGCAGAAAGAAAGACCGGAATTAATTTAAAGCGGAATGAGTGTATACATGATCGCGGAAATATTCTATTCGGATTTAAAATCGGAATAAACCACCCACTTACTTCGGAATTCATTTTAATTCGGAATTTCCATTTTCATTCGGAATTAAAGAGGAATTAAACTTCCCATGTAAATGCACTCATTGGCTTGTCATCCAGCGCTATATAAGGGCTTAAAGCCTCCGTTATTTTAACGGCTATATAACGGCTTTGAGCCTCCGTTATTTTAACGGCCTGTGGGTTGTCTCTTTCCATTGTCTGTCTCTTTTGCAGAACCTGAGCTAATGTTGGCTGTTGTCGTCTTGCAGTAGCATTCGCAAACTCTGTATACTCAGCTTTATGATGCGTCTTGAGATGTTTTATCCAGTTGCTGGTATTAAACAACATATTCTCCGCTCCTCCTCTTGACACCTTAGCAGCAGTCTGCCTTGCTTCTGTCTTTTTCCCTTATTTTGAAATATGTCCACAATAGAGGGCTGCATTGGGATTGGGTCCCGCCGGGTCCCGCAGGACCCAACGCAAATCTCGCAGGATCGGGCGGTTTGAATTTTGCTGCGGGCGGGAGCGGGCGGACAAAAAAACACACTGCGGGATCGGGATGTAGTCTAGCGACCAGATGGAAATCAATGACATGGAAAAGAACCTCAAACAAGGTCTTTACAAAACAAAGACAAAGCAAGGCCAGTCAGATATTTGGAGAAACTGCATTTAGTGTTTGTGGGCGCATGTTGGAAGAGAGACGCACGGGATTGGGACCGCAGTCGGTCAGCAGCGCTCTCTTCCTCCACAGCAATGTAATGGCTAAGCGATTCATTTGTTAAATTACAGTAATTTGTTTCATTCATTAACATTGTTTATTTTATGTAGGCTCTAGTCCACACTGCTGACATCCCGCTGCATTAATTGTCGCTATCTTGCCTGAAACTGCGCTGCCATTCTCACTCATGGGTATCACTCTCTTCTCATCACCACGCTGACTGCAGCTCAACATCTCCGCCTAGAGGCGCTAATCCGCAACTACAACAACAATGAATTGGTATCGGAGAATTTTTGCGAGTACGAGTATATGAGAGCAGTATTGGCCCCGATACAGATACCAGTTGTTCTTGAGGCTTTAAAGACCTCCATCCATCATGTACTGTTGGTCCTGGTTCAGGCCGCTGGCACCAGACAGGTAGGGACTTGCTGGTCCCGACTTACCTCCTCCAGACCTTCAAGGGGGGGTACCAGGGTGTTCCCAGGCCCATCAGGAGACATGTCAAACTGGGAAGACCTCCCCTCCAAGGTGTGTGTGTGTGTAAAAAAAGTTCAGGTCATGTCACAAAGGTAAATCAGAGGCCGTCTCTGCGGCTTTTTTATATGCTACCTCTTTAGGTTTGCTTTGACTTTTTTGTTGTAATGTACTGTGTATTAAAGCCGCGGCTCGGGCAGTCCTGGAGGCAAAAACTTGGGTCTGGGAGGAGTTCGGGGAGGCCATGGAGGAAGACTTTCGGTCGGCCTCGAGGAAATTCTGGCGGACCGTTCGGCGCCTCAGAAGGGGGAAGCAGTACTCTGCCGGCACCATTTATGGTGCGGGTGGGGAGCTGTTGACCTCGACTGGGGACATCGTCGGACGGTGGAAGGAATACTTCGAGGATCTCCTCAACCCGACCGACATGCCTTCGACTGAGGAAGCAGAGAGTGAGGACTCTGGGGCGTGCTCATCCATCACCCAAGCCGAGGTCACTGAGGTGGTTCATAAGCTCCTCAGTGGCACCGGGGGTGGATGAGGTTCGCCCTGAGTACCTCAAGTCTCTGGATGTCGTAGGGCTGTCTTGGTTGACACGCCTCTGCGACATTGAATGGAGGAAGGGGACAGTACCGCTGGAGTGGCAAACCGGGGTGGTGTTCCCTCTGTTTAAAAAGGGGGACCGGAGAGTGTGTTCCAACTACAGGGGGATCACACTTCTCAGCCTCCCCGGGAAAGTCTACTCCAGGGTACTGGAGAGGAGAATACGGACGATAGTTGAACCTCGGATTCAGGAGGAACAATGTGGTTTTCTACCCGGTCGTGGAACACTGGACCAACTCTACACCCTCCGGAGGGTGCTCGAGGGTTCATGGGAATTTGCCCAACCAGTCTACATGTGCTTTGTGGATCTGGAGAAGGCATTTGACCGTGTCCCTCGTGTCATTCTGTGGGTGCTCAGTGAGTATGGAGTCCGGGGCCCTCTATTAAGGGCTGTCCGGTCTCTGTATGACCGGAGCAGGAGTTAGGTTCTCATTGCCGGCAGTAGCTCAGACTTGTTCCCGGTGAATGTTGGACTCCAGCAGGGCTGCCCTTTGTCACCGGTCCTGTTCATAATTTTTATGGACAGGATTTCTAGGCGCAGCCAGGGGCCGGAGGGGATCCGGTTTGGGAACCACAGGATTTCATCTCTGCTTTTTGCAGATGACGTTGTCCTGTTGGCTTCATCGGACCGGGACCTTCAGCATGTGCTGGGGCGGTTTGAGGCCGAGTGCGACGCGGCAGGGATGAGAATCAGCACCGGGAGAGGGTAGCATGCCTTCTCCGGGTGGGTGGAGAAGTCCTGCCTCAGGTGGAGGAGTTCAAGTATCTCAGGGTCTTGTTCACGAGTGAGGGAACGTTGGAACATGAGATTGACAGACGGATCGGTGCAGCGTCCGCAGTTATGCGGTCGATGTACCGGACCGTCGTGGTGAAGAAGGAGCTGAGTCGAAAGCTGAAGCTCTCGATTTACCCCTCAATCTACGCACCTACCCTCACCTATGGTCATGAACTTTGGGTAGTGACCGAAAGGACAAGATCGCGGATACAAGCGGCCGAGATGAGTTTCCTCCGCAGGGTGGCTGGACGCTCCCTTAGAGATGAGTTTCCTCCCTTAAAGGTATTGTGACATCATTTTTAACATGCTTTTAACACTATTAAAAGTCTTGGCCAACATCCCTCAAATGTGTCTAAAAGGGTTTAACAAGAAAAACTTCACTCCAGTACTCCATTCCTGGCTTTTTATGACGGTGTTTTTTTGCGTCGTGAAAAACGCTTCCTTTTCCCCCTTTCCTGTCAATCATTGCTCCGCTCCTCCTCCAAACCTCCTCCAACCCAACCATACGCTCACAGCGGCGTCGGAGAGTTAAGCCGGGAGCGACAGGCGAAGCATGCACGGAAAAGCAGCAGGGCGAACCACAGCAAACAATCATAAAAATAAAGGCATGCAAGCAGCACTGTCCCCTTATCTTAAGTCCAGTCAGTGGCCGCGGGTCTTCTTAGCAGTTGTCCTCCGGTGATGAGAACAAAAGAGGCTCTAAACAGCTCCGTGTTAAGCCTGATTTATGGTTCCGCGTTAAATCGACGCAGAGCCTACCCCGTAGGGTTCAGCGTACGGTGCGCGTCGCCGCGTAACCCTACGCCGTAGGCTCTGCGCCGGTGTAACGCGGAACCATAAATCAGCCTTTATGGTGCACTGGAGAGGAGAGGAGGCAGGGAGCTGGGTGGAGGGGGCGGTGATTTAGCGGGGCGTGACGTCACGTTCTGCCACCAAACCACGTGCGCCGTTTTTGCATAGTTATGCGGAAAATCCCAGAAAGCACACAATACACTGAATGTTAAAAGTTCGTTGTTTTTTGGGTGTAATTGATGTCAAGACACCCAACAAAACACAAAAAATCAAGAAAAATTTGTTTTTCATGTCACAATACCTTTAAAGATGAGTTTCCTCCGCAGGGTGGCTGGACGCTCCCTGAGAGATGAGTTTCCTCCGCAGGGTGGCTGGACGCTCCCTTAGAGATAGGGTGAGGAGTTCGGTCACCCGGGAGGAGCTCGGAGTCGAGCAGCTACTCCTTCACATTGAGAGGAGTCAGCTGAGGTGGGTTGGACATCTGTGCCAGATCCTCCTGGACGCCTCCCTAGGGAGGTGTTCCAGGCATGTCCCTCTGGGAGGAGACCCCGGGGAAGACCCAGGACACGCTGGAGAGACTATGTCTCTTGGCTGGCCTGGGAACGCCTCGGACTCCCCTCGGAAGAGCTGGAGGAAGAGCTGGAGGAAGTGTCTGGGGTGAAGGAAGTCTGGGCATCTCTGCTGAGACTGCTGCCCCCGCGACCCGGGAACGGATAAGCGGCGGACGATGGATGGATGGATGGATGGATGGATGGATGGATGTACTGTGTATTACGTCTTGGACCCCAGGAAGAATAGCTGCAGTTTTGCTGGAGCTAACGGGGATCCAAATAAAACTATAAAACTAAGGGGCGCAGCTGGTAGTGCAGCCGTCTCACAGCAAGAAGGTCCTGGGTTCAATTCCCGCCGGGGACGCTGTGGGCGCTGAAGTGCGTGTTAGTTCCCCCATGACTTCAGCACCCACACCCTGGGTGGGGTTGGTGAAAGGGCCTTTCTGTGTGGATTTTGCATGTTCTCCCCGTGTTCCCTTGGGTAGCTAATGTGAGCTACTGTGAGAATGTGAGCTACTCACAAAAACATGCAGCAGTCCTGGGCTATACTGCCCCCTCTGGCCAACCGGGGAACAGATGGGGTGGGAGGATCTGGCCGGAATAACGTGATCCTTCCACGCGCTACGTCCGGCCGGAGAAGCCCCACCCTGTCTGGTGAAAAGATGCGGCCTGCTCACTCCTCAGGTTAAGGAGGAGACCTGAGCTCAGTGCAGGGACTCCCGGGGTTGGTAGAGGGAGCAACGACCAGGACTGTCTTAGGCAGGAGCACTGGGTGATATAATGGGAAAAAAATCAGGGATAAAAATAAAAAAACAAAAAACAAACTATAATTAAAAACTATTGGTCTTTGACCGGTACCGGCGTGTTGAAGGGTTCTGGTTTGTGTTCCAGGTCTGGCTCTGGACCGCTACACTCACTTCACCTCTCCCATCCGCCGCTACGCCGATGTGGTGGTGCACCGCCTCCTGACGGCAGCGCTGGAGCTGGAGGGGGGGGCGGCCCCGGCCCCGGCCCGGGCCCTGGGCGGGAACAAAGAGATGGAGGAAACGGCTCAGCACATCAACAACAAGAACCGGGTCAGAGCGCCGCACCGGTTCTGTGGTTCCCCCTGTCCCCCCAGGACGACTCCTCTGACCCCTGACCCCTGTCCCTCTCTCCCAGGCGGCCCAGCGGGCCCAGAACCTGTCCACCGGGTTGTTCCAGTGTCTTTTCTTCAAGGACAGAGATCCTCAGACGGACCCGCGCTGCCTGGCCGACGCCATCATCTACGCCGTCCGGGACAACGGAGTCCTGGTCTTCGTCCCAGAGTAAGAACCGTACAACGGAGTCCTGGGGCCTCATTTATAAAAGAGTGTGTAGGATCCATACTAAAAGTGCACGTAACCCAAAAGCTGAAAATGAGTTCGACATGTTGTGGATGAGGTGGAGGGCCAGGAAAACCACATTATTTGGTGGTCACAGTAAAAGTAAAAAAGTATATATTTGATTTGATTTGGTTTATTTTATATTTGTACATGTAAAAAAAAAAAAAAAAAAGAAACAACACTTCATGAGAAGTTTAAGAAAACAACAAAACAAAGAATTTCATCCTTTAAAACTTGCTATCTTGATTTACATGTGCCAAAAAAGGAGTAGGATGAAGTGTAAACTTATTTAGTCCTACCCCCATTCACTGATCATTACAAATATATAAATAGTATAAAAGAAAGCGAGTGAGTGACACGTCGTTGCTGCGCTAAACGCTGTGAGTTCCACGGACAGATGGTGCAGAAAAAAAAGAAGTGGTGTGATTTGAAGGTGGAGGCCAAGAGGTACGGAGCCCCTAAAGGGGCACAGATTTTTTTTATATATATAATGAGTTTTACGTGCGCGCGTGAAACCTTTAAGGCTGATTTATGGTTCTGCGTTACACCAACGCAGACCCTACGCCGTAGGACTGCGTCGTTTTACTACGGAACCATAATTTAGGCTTACGCCCGCGTGTAAAGATTTCACGCGCACGTAAAACTCATATATGAAAAAAATCTGAGTCCCTTTAGGGGCTCCGTAGAGTGGTCCAGCACTATTTGTTCTGTCTGTGTGGGGCTGGTTGGAAGCGGCCGGTGGGTGACGAGGAGGTTCCCGGCGTGTCCTGCACTGCGGCTGCAGCAGCAGCACCAGCACCAGAGTCCTGACTGACGCTGAGCTGACACAGAGGGACACGATCAGCGCTATTATATTATAAGTCTGATATGTGATGACATTATTAAGAGTATGACATGAATCTGGCTTCATTTCACCACCTCACCGGCTGCGTCGCCAGTTCCCCATATCTTCAAAATGTTCCTTCGGGAGGGTCAGGGTTGGCGTAGAGATATGCACATTTTCAACCTTTGCGTAGAAGGTGGCTTGCGCATCTTTCAAGACCTGTTTTGTGCGCAAGCAAGCTTTATAAATGAGGCCCCTGGTCTTGGTCCCAGAGTAAGAACCGTACAACGGCATGCTGGGTTTCGTCCCAGAGTAAGAACCGTACCTCGTTAGTTTTCCTGTCAAACGTCAAACCAACATCCCAACTTCCTGGTTGAGGCAGGGCTTAAAGTAATAAAAAAATCCTGAGCCTGAACCTTTTTTCCGGGAGCGGGGGCACATGCGCTCTGCAATTTGGCAAGCAACAAAAATTACATGATTTTAATATTATTTTCCTTTGCACTATGGATGCTTTTGATATCAAGTTTCGCTAGTTGTCATTGTGTTTGACGGGGTATAAGATGACCTACAATATAAAATATGAATATTTGAAATTAAAGGTAATGATGTTATAAGGGCAGGTGAAACTCAGGCAGGCATATATATATATGTATGTATGTATGTATGTATGTGTGTATATATATATATGTGTGTATATATATATATATATATATATATATCAGGGTGCTTGCGCAAGTCTTGAAAGTCTTAATAAGTATGGAATTTTGAAACACTGTTTTCCAGACCTTGAAAAGTCTTGAATTTTGTGTGAAAGTCTTAATAAAGTATGGGGAAAAATATATGGTAAAATTTTACAGTATGCTCAAAGGCATTGTGAAATGAGAAATAGAAAGGTAGGCTATAAAACTTATAATAATATTTATTTAACTATAAACTATAAAAATGGTTTATTTTTTGTTGTTATTTGAGCTAGGTCAAATATGCACTTTTATGTGTTTTGATACATCTTGTTCAGAAGTTAAAATGAGATAACATAAAGATAAGATCAGTCATGTCAAGGACAGAAAAAATAAGATGCGAGTGAAGAGACTGAATTCTACATTCATTCATCCATCCATTCATGTGTTTTTATAGTTAGTCTTTGTGACACTTGTTTGATGTGAAATTCATGTACTTGTGATTTTCATGTTTTGAAACGTTTTCATCAGTAAAAACATAATTTACTGTGAATAATGCAGTTCATTGAATACTAGCCTATAAAAAATTCTAACAAACATTTCTAATAAACACCATTGGTACAATCTCAACCAATGAAGTAGGCAGTAGGCACACAAGTATACAAGTACGTAAAGTTAAGGTCTTGGGAAAAAAAATATCAGTTTTAAAAAAGTCTGGGAAAAGTCTGGAATTTTAATGTGGAAAAAGAGCAAGCACCCTGATATACATATATATATATATATATATATATATATATATATATATATATATATATATATATACATATATATATATATATATGTATGTGTGTGTGTGTGTGTGTGTGTGTGTGTATATATATAAAATCACTTCCAGTATTTATTTTTTTTTTAATTTACAAAACACTAATTTTTAACCTTTTATTTAACCAGGAATAATTTCACTGAGATTCGGAATCTCTTCTGGCCAAGAGGGCAGCACAGTAGGTCCACATAAAATACGCACTTGAACAACAACAACAACAAACATAATGACGGCTAAACCAGTTTGGCAACTCACATCATTACAGCATAATCACCAGCTGCGTTTGCTGAGAGAACATGTGTACAATAGTTGAATAGTCCTCGATCATAGCTTTAAAATCATCATACTTGGGAGATTTTTAACTTTTTTAACTTTTTTTTACGTTTTTTTTTTAACTCTGGTGCTGTGCCATTTGTATTCATATAACTGACATGCTGATTAGAAATGGTCAGGTTCGTCAAAGCTTTTTATCAACAGCTATTCTTTTTACATAGATTTACAAGCGGTTGAGCAATAGTGAAGGATACATCATGTTCAGCAATGAACGAGCAACAGGGGTGTAGCATCACAAACCCGGTCAATGTTTTTTTTAAATAAGGTTAAGGTTCTACTACATTTCAAATCCCTCTCCAACTTATTCCAAACAGCCACCAGTTTGGTGTTGGTTCTGATTGTTGATTTCCTGTATCTGCTCTCTCCTCTGAGGTTGGAATGGCTTTGTCTTAAATTAAACATGTTTTGAATACAGTCTGGCAGCATGTTCTTGTTGATTTTGAACATAAGCTGTGCAGTTTTGAAGTCCACCAGTTCATTGAATTTGAGCTCATTTGTGTCTATAAATAATTGGTTGGTTGGGTGCTTGTATCCAACCTTGTTTGGTTGACACTTTGATTAGGTTGATTTCCAAAAATAATAAATTTAGTTTTACTTATATTTAATGATAACTTATTCACATCAAACCACTTTTTATTTTTTTAAGTTCAGTTTCTACTGTATTAAGGAGCTTTTCTAGGTGTTTAAAAAAATGTTGTGTGTGTGTGTAAATGGTATCAAGATGGCGCCAGTGTGTGTGGCACGCCGTCTGTTGCTCCCACTTTTATCCGTGTTTTTAGTGTTTTTAAGCCTTGACACTTCCAGAGTCGAGTCCCTACTGGTGTATGATCACCAGTACCTTTTGGATTTACGAAGAAATGTCAGAGATCTAAGTGCTTTTAATCATGGTGGTGGACAGAAAACTTTACCTCCGCTCCTATCGAAAATCCCGGCTTACCTTGTGCGGGCCTCAGCGCTGCCTCCCCGGCGGAAACGCCCATGCCGCCGCGGTAAACATGGTGGTCGTCTGGTCAAAGTAAGGATCTGCCTGGCTCGCTCCGCGTATGTCTCCCGGACTGTACCCCATGGATCTTTGTATCCTTTCACGCTGTCCCGGCGTTTCCTCGATCCTATTGAGAGCTGTCTGGTACCTGTCACCTGCTCGGATGACGTAGCTCTTCTCCAGCTGCGGAATCCCCTCTCCCCGCGGCTCCGCCAGCGAGGGATTAATCCCCACAATCTGAGGACGCCGCTCCGAGTTCAGCGTTCTTCTTCTGGATCACAAGTTCCAGCTCCGACCAGAGTTGGCCTGGTTAACGCCAGATCGCTGGCAAACAAAACTTTTATCCTGAGGGATTTATTCAACTCCCGGGATTTGGATTTCCTCTGCGTAACGGAGACGTGGATCAACGCTGGTGAGCTCAGCCCACTTGTTGAACTTTTACCGGCCGATTGCTCCATTTTTAACTCCCCGCGGGCACTGGGCCGAGGTGGAGGAACGGCGACTGTTTTTAAAGCATCTTTTAATTGCAAACAGTATCCTACATCCTTCTCGAGTTTTGAGCTGACTGTCTTTGAGGTTGGCCGCGCGGACCCGGTGCTCTGCGCCGTCATCTACCGCCCTCCAAAATATAATGAGTTCATAAGTGACTTTTCAAACTTCCTTTCAGAAGTGATGTTTAAATATGATCGTGTCCTTATCGTCTGTGATTTTAATCTTCACGTCTGCTGTCCGGAAAAGCCGATGGTGAAGGACTTTTTAAACATCGTGGACTCTTTTAACTTAAAGCAGTGTGTGTCTGGCCCCACACATGAGCACGGGCATACACTTGACTTGGTCCTCTCTCATGGTCTGACTGTGTCCAGCCTAGAGATCGGGGAGTGTGTGTTCTCTGACCATGCTCCAATTTTATTCAGCATAGACTTCTCCTGTGTGGCAGTCAAACATCGCGCTCCTGTCCGGCTCCGTCGGGCTTTTAACCCCCTCACTGCCGGCAACTTCTCTGCTGTCTCCATCCGTCCCGCTCCAGCCTCTGCTGATACGGAGGAGCTCTGCTCCTGGTTTGACTCTTCCTGCCTTTCCATATTGGACTCTGTGGCTCCTCTAAAACCCAGGCAGCCTAAGGCTAGACTCGAACCCTGGTTCAATGACAGAACCCGTGCAGCCAGACGGGAATGTCGCAGAGTCGAACGCAAGTGGAAGAAGGACAAGCTGCAGGTCTCATTTCAGATTTTAAAGGACTCCTGAGGCTCTTATCAAAACACTGTCGAGGAGTCTAAGAGACAGTATTTGTCACGGATTATTACTGAAAACTGCAAGAACCCTCGTGTTCTTTTCAGAACAATTGATTCTGTCCTGAATGCCCCACAGCCTGTTTGTTTAGAAACATCCGTTTCTGTGTGTAACAATTTTCTGCACTTTTTTATTGACAAGATTGTCTCTACAAGAGCTCTTATTTCTCCACCTGCCATTGACCCCTCTGTCTCTGTTTTTAGCTCAGCTGTGTTCAACAGTTTTGAACCAGTGTTTCTGTCAATGTAAGAGTATGTGGTGGCCCATATTAAACCGTCAGGCTCCCCTCCTGATGTGGTCCCCCCACACTTCTTTAAGGAAGTTTTTCCTACTATAGGGTGGGCCATTTTGATGATCATAAATAGAAGCCTATCATCTGGTGTTGTCCCTGCAATCTTCAAACATGCAGTAGTAGAGCCTCTGCTGAAGAAGCCTGGTCTTGACAGCACTGTGTTAGCAAATTCCAGGCCCATTTCCCAAATGACAGTGGCAACTACGCAGTACTTGTTCTGCTTGACTTGACCGCTGCTTTCGACACTGTAGACCACAAGATTCTGTTGAATCGTCTACAGCAGCTAGTGGGTGTTGATGGTAGCGCCTTGGACTGGTTCAGGTCTTATCTAGCAGACAGGTCAATGTGTGTCAGTCTTGGGGTCTTTGAATCCTCCCCTGCTCCGCTCTTATACGGGGTCCCACAGGGCTCAATTTTAGGACCCCTGCTTTTTTCTTTATACATGCTTCCTCTAGGATCTATTTTACGAAAGCATGGTATTGACTTTCACTGTTATGCCGATGACTGCCAGATATATGTCCCCCTTAGGAAGAGTGATGCCTTCTCCCTCAAACCCCTGCTGGCATGTCTTGATGACATCAAAGCCTGGATGGCCCTAAACTTTTTAAATTTTAATGAAAAGAAAACAGAGGTGATTGTGTTTAGCCCTAGCAGCTTCTGCTCTTCCTCCTCTGTCGATCTGGGTCCTTTGGCAGTTCATGCAAAGTCTTCTGTGACTAACTTAGGTTTTAAAATTGACAGTGATTTTAAACTGGAGAGCCAAGTTAGCGCAGTAGTTAGGTCAGGTTTCTTCCACCTTAGGCGGCTGGCTAAGGTGAAGCCTTTTTTATCGCAAAAGCACTTTGAAACAGTAATCCACGCCTTCATCACGTCTCGGCTGGATTACTGTAACTCTCTTTATCTTGGACTCAGCCAGTCCTCTCTTGCGCGTCTCCAGTTAGTTCAGAACGCTGCCGCTTGTCTGCTAACTGGAACGCGTAAGAGAGAACACATTACGCCCATACTGGCCTCCCTCCACTGGCTGCCTGTGCGTTTTAGAATCCATTTTAAGATTCTTTTATTTGTTTTTAAATCTTTAAATGGTCTTGCTCCTCCCTACCTCTCGAAGCTTCTTCACCCCCACGCCCCCGCCCGGTGCCTCAGGTCAGCTGACCAGCTGCTCCTCGGGGTACCGAGGTCCAAACGAACGCTCAGAGGGGACCGAGCCTTCTCTGTTGCTGCCCCCAAGTTGTGGAACATTTTACCTCGGCACATCAGACAGGCCTCCTCACTGTCTGCTTTTAAAACTGACCACCCATTTTTACGCATTGGCTTTTAACCCAGTATGAGACCTCACTCTGTTTTTAGTGGTTTTATGTAATTTTATTTGTTTATTTAATTGTTTTTATTGTCTTTTATCGTTGATTGTGTGTCCTCTCATGTACAGCACTTTGTTTCAGCTGTAGTTGTTTTAAAGCGCTTTATAAATAAAGTTGAGTTGAGTGTTTACCTGAACAAAAAAGGTTTGTATCATCAGCAAATAAAATACAATTTAGTTTACAGGAAACATTGCAAATATCATTAATATACAGTATGAAGAGCTTTGGGCCTAATACTGAGCCTTGTGGTACCCGCATGTCACCATTCTTTGCTCAGACTTTCCATGCCTTTGCGACTCCCCTAAACCCATATCTTTCAAGCTTATTTAATATTGTGTGATCAAGGGTGTCAAAAGCCTTCTTTAAATCAATGAAAACCCCAACTGTATATTCATTATTATCACTCAGAAGGTGATGTTTTTCTATGAAATCCTCCAGTCTGTGTGCAAATAAAGTATTTTAGAAAATTGAGTGAGTAGAGAAATTGGTCGATAGTTAGAGAAGTTGTGCCTATTACCATTTTTAAAGATAGGGATGACCTTTGCAATTTTCATTTTTGGGGGAAATATGCCTTTTTGAAGTGACTGATTACAGATAATGGTTTTGCTATGGGTGAAAATATATTTTTTATTAAGTTCATATCGATGTCATTATGATCAGTTGACTTTTTATTCTTTAAATGATTTACTACCTCAATCAATTCATTCTCGTCCACTTTAGTCAAAAATATAGTATTTGGGTTAATATCAATATTCTTTAATTTTTGGTTCCGAAATTTGCATCGCCAAATTGTGACCAACATTTATAAAATAATCATTAAATTCATTAACAATATCCTTAAGCGTATTTACATTTTGTTTATTGTTAGCAACAAAATAATTTGGATAGTCATTCTTGTTTTTGCTTTTATTTATGATATTATTTAATACTTTCCATCTCCTTTGCGTGTTGCTTTTATGTAATTCTAACAGTTTATTATAAAAATTCTTCTTACTAGCTCGCATGATTGTGGTTAATTTGTTTTTGTATTTTTTATATTTGTTTTCTGCAACCTTAGTTCTATGTTTTAGAAATTGCTTGTAGAATGCATTTTTCTTTTTACAGGCATTGTCTAACCCTTTGGTGATCCAGGGCTTCTCATCAAATTTATAAATTCTCTGTCGTTGTAAAGGACAATGGCCCGGTTTCCCAGATCAGTTAAGTAGCTCTTAACAGCGAAAGACTTCTTTCAAACCTTCTTAAGGAGCCTGTGAAAGAAAATCGCGTTTCCCAGAGTCGCTCTTAGCTTAAGAATCTCTTTCATTAAGAAGGAAATGAAAGATGCTGCTGACCCAGTCTTTACAATCATCTTGGTGAACAAAGACTCACAGATCCAGCCGCGTCAGGCAAATCAATATTACACCAAGCAATAAGATATTAAAACAATGCACCCCGACAAATTTTGATTTATTTTATACTTTAGATTTATATTGTTTAGCATTCATTGGTGACAGCAAAGGGGAAAAAAAGAAAAATAAGGAATAACAAGTGTGTTCCTGTATATGCTTTATGCATTACGCACAAATAAAACGATCATCATGAATATGATTTATTTGATAATTTGGCTGCTATACAGCATGTTCTCGCTGCAAATCAACCGCGTCGCCGTGCGCGAAGCAGAACTGTTTATATGAACGCATTCGTGCGTCAGCACTTCAGTCCCCTGGACGTGCTGTCGGACCGGGCTGTCCAGGCAGCCGTGACACCGATCCTCCTGCCGTGCCTGAGCCCGAGCACCTATATGTGTGATGACAGGGAATTAGTGCATTGAGGAGCAGCGCTGCGTGTCTCCACCAGTGTTGTTCTAGTTACTGAAAAATAGTAACTAGTTACCGCTACTAGTTACTTCATTAAAAAGTAACTCAGTAACTCAGCTACTTAGACCAAAAAGTAATGCGTTACTATGAAAAGTAACTTTTTAGTTAGCCTACTTTAAATAAAAACATTATTTTAAATGCTCCCATTTAATGGCCCTCTAGCCTTCATTTCAGCAGGTACTGTATGGATTTGCATTGTGCATCGTGTTCTGCATTCTAAACAGTCTCCCTGCTTCTACACTTCCTGTATCAATAACGTTGGTCACTTAGCAACAAGCTGAGAACGGCCAAAGAGCTTCAGCAGCAGCTGAAGAACAGGAGCCTTTGATGAATCGTTCATTACAGTCTCAGATATAATAACCAATGGTAGCATGTTGGTTTATAAGAATCTTTTTGCCCAGAAGAAAAAAGAGCGAAGACAACGACCCATAACTATTTTCTTCTCTGGTAAAAACACACCTGCACCGCGGCTTTAGGAGAAAAAGACGTTACAGAGTCGGGATGCAGCGGCTCAGAAGAGCAGTGGAATACGTGCGAGCCGGGGCTGATCTCCGCAATTTGAAGCCCTCTATAATTGTAAAAAGAATTTCACTTATCACGGGTTCTTTTTGGAACATGACCCCTGCGAAAAACCAGGGATTCCTGTAATTCCACGTTGCGAAACTCGCCTTCTTTTGGCTCATGACCGTCATGTTTTTGAACGCACACACACTACGTTTCCTCTGGTCTCCGCGTGTGGGGAAAAAAGGCTTCACTGTAGCCAGAATAAATAACAGAGTAACTCACCGTTTGGTAGCGGTAATTGCGTGACTGAATTTAAAAAGTAATGCGTTAGAGTATTAGTTACCGCAAAACTAACGGCGTTACTGTAACCCGTTACTAAATAACGTTAGTCCCAACACTGGTCTCCACACCCGCTGCGTGTCTCCACACATCCGCAAATACAACGTTGATGAATGCAATAGTGAAAACGGTCAAGCAGCTAAATAAACTTCAGAATATGTTTTTGAGGTGAAAGATTCTGTTTTACTAGTCAGGAGGATACAATGATGCTGAATGATCGTTAAGTTAATTTCTCCTTTCGTCCATCTTTGACATTTAATAAAAACAATACATTTCCTCATTATTCTCTTACCAAGACTACTTCTTATTTAGTTGCAGTCTTGTTTTCATCATGAAAAAGGGGTAATTGAATTATATTTATCATCTTAATTTTTCATTGTAACGCACAGGCAGCAGGGAATTAGTGCGTTGGGTAGCAGTGCTATATATATATATATACATACATATACAGGGCTGCACATAATCTGGTCTGGTGCTGGTCTGGTGCTCAGAGGAGCACCAGACCTGGATATGTGACTTGGGCCTCCAAAAACGCGGTGACCCGTCTTGCCGGATCGATAAAAGAGGGATGCAGGAATAAGTTATAGGCAAAACAATATTTATTCACTTATAAAGATGAATCGACAAATTATGGTGCGTGTTAGTCTGTAGAGTCAGTATAAGTAAGTTACAGTTTTTATCGGCCAGATTGGGATGCTCACGGCATATTTTGCACTTATGTGCAGCCCTGTGTGTGTGTATATATATATATATATATATATATATATATATATATATATATATATATATATATATATATATATATATATATTTATTTTATTTTAATTTTTTTAATATTAGGCTCAGAAATACTTAAAGAAACACCGACTGATATGCATTTTGCCCAAATGATTTGGGATGAAACGCATAACTGACGATAGAATCTATGTGACCGGCAAGTGTGGGTTTTTTTTGTTTGTTTTTTTGAGGCCAGTGGGGGGCAGCAAATTTGTAGGGGGGGCCGTGGCCACCTCTAGCCACTGATTCCATTGGTAGACGAACTCAAACTGACAATATCCCGTAGCCTATCAAGACATATTTAAATGTAAGCCGTTAGTTACTCATCTTTTCCTTTTTTTTTTTTTTTTAAACCAGTCAAGCTCTGCACGCCAAGAGAAAAAAACAACAAAAAATAGTATTTTTTTATGCCCTGTTGAGGCCAACACTGACCCAAGAAAAAGGTCATCCACTGGATCTGAATCTGGAATTCCTCTACCTTTCATTTTCAGTAGGTTGGATTATTGCAATGGCATCTTTACAGGCCTTAACAAGAAATCTATCAGGCAGCTGCAGCAGATCCAGGAAACTGGACCACATTACACCAGGAAACTGGACCACATTACACCAGGAAATTGGACCGCATTACACCAGGAAACTGGACCATATTACACCAGGAAACTGGACCACATTACACCAGGAAATTGGACCACATTACACCAGGAAACTGGACCACATTACACCAGGAAACTGGACCATATTACACCAGGAAACTGGACCACATTACACCAGGAAACTGGACCACATTACACCAGGAAACTGGACCACATTACACCAGGAAACTGGACCACATTACACCAGGAAACTGGACCATATTACACCAGGAAACTGGACCACATTACACCAGGAAACTGGACCACATTACACCAGGAAACTGGACCACATTACACCAGGAAACTGGACCATATTACACCAGGAAACTGGACCATATTACACCAGGAAACTGGACCATATTACACCAGGAAACTGGACCATATTACACCAGGAAACTGGACCATATTACACCAGGAAACTGGACCATATTACACCAGGAAACTGGACCACATTACACCAGGAAACTGGACCACATTACACCAGGAAACTGGACCATATTACACCAGGAAACTGGACCATATTACACCAGGAAACTGGACCACATTACACCAGGAAACTGGACCATATTACACCAGGAAACTGGACCATATTACACCAGGAAACTGGACCATATTACACCAGGAAACTGGACCACATTACACCAGGAAACTGGACCACATTACACCAGGAAACTGGACCACATTACACCAGGAAACTGGACCATATTACACCAGGAAACTGGACCACATTACACCACAAAACTGGACCACATTACACCAGGAAACTGGACCACATTACACCAGGAAACTGGACCACATTACACCAGGAAACTGGACCACATTACACCAGGAAACTGGACCACATTACACCAGGAAACTGGACCACATTACACCAGGAAACTGGACCATATTACACCAGGAAACTGGACCACATTACACCAGGAAACTGGACCATATTACACCAGGAAACTGGACCATATTACACCAGGAAACTGGACCACATTACACCGGTCATGAAATCACTACACTGGCTTCCAGTGAGTCAAAGGATAGAGTTTAAAATCTTACTGCTGGTCTACAAAGACCTGAATGGTCTTGGACCAAAATACATGCTGGATCTGTTAGTTCCTATGAAGCTCCCAGACCCCTGAGGTTCATCTGGATCTGTTAGTTCCTATGAAGCTCCCAGACCCCTGAGGTTCATCTGGATCTGTTAGTTCCTATGAAGCTCCCAGACCCCTGAGTTAATCTGGATCTGTTAGTTCCTATGAAGCTCCCACACCCCTGAGGTTCATCTGGATCTGGTTTGTTGTGGTTCCAGAACCAGAACCAAGCAAGGTGAGGCAGCGTTCAGTTATTCTGCTCCTCACCGGTGGAACAAACTTCCTGTAGACCTGAGGTCTGCTGCAACTGTAGATCCTTTAAATCAGGCCTACAAACATTACTGTTTACTAAAGCGTACTCCTAAATTAAATACTTACCTGCTGCACTATACTGCCCTTACTTTTTAACAACTTGTGCTTTTTATTATTTTACCTCTTTTCTTATAATTTTATTTCATTTTATTTGTTATTTACTGTCTAATTATGTCTTGCCGCTTTTAATGTCAATGTAAAGCACTTTGAATTACCTTGTGTTGAATTGTGCTATACAAATAAACTTGCCTTGCCTTACCGACCTCTCGGTGTAATCACCTCCAGGTGTGAATCACCTCCAGGTGTGAATCATCTCCAGGTGTAACCAGGTGTGTCTCTGTTGGGTCCCAAATCAACATAACATAAATTCATAACCAGGAAAGACAGAGACTGTTGGACTTAAAGAAGAAATGATCTTTAAGTGCGCTTCTGCAGAAGTGGGGGAGAGCAGAGGAGCTGCAGAGCAACATGGCCCTCATTTGAGAACTACTGAGCTCTCCCCAAAATGCTGCTTTTGCAAGACGCTTTTATTGAGAAACTGTGACAGGAACATGACCATATAGGGTAGACAATGGACAGTTGGAAGCAAACAAATACGGAGGTACCAGACATCGAGGTTAAAAAAGTCACACATGTGACACGTGACATTTCAGTTAAAGAGGTCAAAGACTGTGAAACAGACATTGGACAGATGTATCCAACTGACAATGGTTCATTGACAAACCGGGAAGTCACCAGGCCAACCTTCAGTTTTAACCCCCTGATCAAAAGCATGTGACGGTTCATGAGGATAAACTAGTTCAGAAGTTTGATTAATCTGACATCTCTCCCCAGGTACGGGGTGAAGGGTCCGGTCTACCTGAGGAACAGGGAGGGCCAGGTGGTGTCAGCAGGGCCGGACGGCGGCTGTGAATGGCTGAGCGGCTCGGTACGTCGCCATCCAGACCAAATCAGCACCTGCTCCAACGGCGGCAGCTGCACCTTCAGGCTGTTGGACCACGTCACGGTGAGACCTGGACCTGGACCTGGACCTGGACCTGGACCTGGACCAGACCTGGACCTGGACCTGGACCTGACTACAGACCTGGAACTGACTACAGACCTGGGGCCTCATTTATAAAAGAGTGTGTAGGATTCATACTAAAAGTGCACGTAAACCCAAAAGCCGAAAATGGCGGGCGCAAAAAAAAATCTGGACTTATAAAACCGTGTGCACGCACACTTGCACGCAATGTTCGCTTTATAAATCACAGTCCAGCTGGAAGGTTGCGCACGTGAATTCGCCTCATATCCCGCGCTCTACACGCCCACTTCATACCATAATGCAATGCAATGCAAAGTAGTTCATGACTGTATTTGCATATAAATGAGCCTGCTGAGCATGCGCAGCGGCTTCCTGGAGCCTGTTTGTGCGTCCGGATGAATGAGACGTGTCGAACCACCGTGCCACTAAATTTAACGGAGACTGAGATGGAGATGTTGTGGATGAGGTGGAGGCAGGAAAACCACATTATTTGGTGGTCACAGTAAAAGTATAAATAGTATAAAATAAAGCGAGTGAGTGGCAGCACGCCGTTGGCACTCACGCCGTGAGTGCCATGGACAGATGGTGCAGAAAAAAAAAGAAGTGGTGTGATTTGAAGGTGGAGGCCAAGAGGTACGGAGCCCCTAAAGGGACACAGATTTTTTTTTAGATGTATAATGAGTTTTACGTACGTGCGTGAAACCTTCAAGGCTGATTTATGGTTCCGCGTTACACCATCGCAGAGCCTACGGCGTAGGTGTGCGTCCCCGCGTACCCTACGGCGTAGGCTCTGCATCGATTTAACGCAGAACCATAATTTAGGCTTACGCTCGCGCGCAAAACTCATTATAAATATTAAAAAAATCTGAGTCCCTTTAGGGGCTCCATAGAGTGGCCCGGCACTATTTGTTCTGTCATCAGTCACTCTACGGTTGGAAGCGGTGCGTGACGAGGAGGTTCCCGGCGTGTCCTGCACCGCGGCTGCAGCAGCAGCACCAGAGTCCTGACTGACGCTGAGCTTCACACACAGAGGGACACGATCAGCGCTATTATATTATAAGTCTGATATGTGATGACATTAAGAGTATGACATGAATCTGGCTTCATTTCACCACCTCACCGCCTGCGTTGCCAGTTCCCCATATCTTAAGTATGTTCCTACGGGAGGGTTGGGGTTGGCGTAGAGATACACACATTTTTCTATTGTTTTTTCTTTTTAAATCCCAACCTTTGCGTAGAAGGTGGCTTGCGCATCTTTCAAGCCCTGTTTTGTGCGCAAGCGAGCTTTATAAATGAGGCCCCTGGACCTGACTACAGACCTGGACCAGACCTGGACCTGACGACAGACCAGAACCTGGACCTGGACCTCACCACAGACTTGGACCATCAGGAGACCCGGCAACGGCCCGGTAAGGACCTGACTAACCCGACTCCTCTCTCCCCCAGGTCTGCATCTCTGTCCTCTCCACCAGCTGCCACCCTGACACCCTGAAGCTGGAGCTGGTCAGCAACCGGCCGCACCACAGCGGCGCGGCGCCCCGGCCCGCGCCGGCACCGGGCCGGAACCAGCTGGTCCAGGAGGTGGTCCGGCTGGCCCAGGAGGCCCAGCAGGCCCAGAACCAGGCCCAACAGAGGCCCCGGCTATCCAGGGAGGAGAGGGAGTTCCAGCAGAGCAAGACCCCCAACCTGTACTCCCTCCTGGAGGAGGTCCGGGAGCTGGCCCTGCTGGACCAGGACTCGCTGCTAAGGGCCGCCGCCGCCACGGCGTAGAGCACGGCCTAGTGCCGCCACGGCGTTGCATGCCACGGTGTAGCGCCGCCAGGGCGTAGCGCCGCCAGGGCGTAGCGCCGCCAGGGCGTAGCGCCGCCATGGTGTAGAGCACGGCGTAGCACCGCCACTCCGTAGCACTGCCACTGCCGCGGCGTGGTGCCGCCTCGGCGTAGCGCTGGTGCGGCGTAGCGCTGGTGCAGCGTAGCGCTGGTGCAGTGTAGCGGCGTTGCGCCAGGAACCTCGGCCCCCTCAAGGTCTTTTAGGATTAAAGCTACTGCTTTTAGAAAGTAACTCATTTCAGAAACACTCAACTTTTTCCTCAGATGTATTTTAGTGGTTTTTGTTTTTTCCTGATTCTGATCCTCGTGGATACCGAGACCAGGAGGTCCCGGAGGAACCGGCCCCCGGAACCAGACCCGTACAGGCAGAGCTACAACCGGCGGAGTTACAACCCGACCCGTCCGGCCGGAGCAGGGTCTCCAGGGGTTGTTGGTGGTTTTACAGTAAAAACTTGTGGTTCTGTTGTCATCTCAGGTGTTGTGATGTCACGTTTGAGTCATCACCCAAGGCCCTGCCCCCTCCCAGTTCTAACTGGGTCGGTATGTTCTGTACCGGGGGAATTGATCTCCAGGTCTGCTGGTTCTGTGGCGTTACGAAGCTCACAGATCCAGAAGAACAAGAACCGTCTCCCTGAAAGTTCCTGCAGCGTTTCAGGGTTTTAGTCTCTGACTGATGCAGGTTCAACACGTCCAGGTTTCATCCATCAACAACCAGCTGCATCTGAAAACACATTTTTATTTGGCAATTTATGTTAAAAACAAACACGGTAGGATCCACCCATTCAACAGCCCATAATACTCTGTGGCATGGTTCCCTAACAACCACTGAACAGCATCGTCTCTGCTGTGGGTCCAATCAGCACAGACTCAACGCCCCAACGGCCATTCAGGTCCAGGAACCGGCTTCGGGTCCAGGAACCGGCTTCGGGTCCAGGAACCGGCTTCGGGTCCATGAACCAGCTTCGGGTCCAGGAACCAGCTTCAGGTCCAGGAACCAGCTTCAGGTCCAGGAACCAGCTTCAGGTCCAGGAACCAGCTTCAGGTCCAGGAACCAGCTTCAGGCCTCCTCCCTGCTGAGCTGGAGCTCAGGAGGAACACGGTTCTGCTCCGCTGGGCCTGTGGGTGGAGCCTCCATCTCTGTGGGTGGGGCTTCCATCTCTGTGGGCGGAGCCTCCATCCATGTGGGGGCGGAGTCTCCATCTCTGTGGGCGGAGCCTCCATCTATGTGGGCGGAGCCTCCATCTCTGTGGGCGGAGCCTGGCCTGGCTCCTGAGTGCTGCTGCCGGTCGGCTCCAGGTCCAAACCTTCCACCTCGTCATCCTGGACCAGGGAATGGTTGGGGACCTTGGAGGACCCAGATGTGGACCCAGATGTGGACTGGTGTCCTGACGGGGGTGTGTGGACGCTCTGGGAGTCCGAGGAACCTGGACCTGAAGAAGAGTCAACACCCATCTGTTAGTCGTGTTGTTTGCAAATGTTTTGTTGTGACATCAGACACAAACTGAAGGATTTAACAGTTAAATCGTCTCAGAGGAGTTTAGTTTCTTCTGAAGACCCTGTTCAAGAGAGACGGTCTCTGAGCAGGTCCAGGACCTCAGAGATGAAGCTTCTCCCTGGAAAACGAGGAATTTAAGTAATTTTTTAAAACCCTATCATGAGGGGCGGGGCTTTGTGAGTGGCAGCTGCTTTACAGACTGATCTGTGAATAAAAACCTGACAGAATCACGAGTCTTGTCTTGCAGATAACGCAGGTACTGTTACATGAGGTTACCGAGCGGCCTGGAAAGTTCTCTTTCAACTGTCTGCCCATATTTGGATTAACTGGAGGCGGAGTCAGTTTCAGTTCCCATGACAACGTCCAGGAACAACACCGTTCATGGAGAATATTACATTTGTTAAACTTGAAATCCTTTCCTTTGGAAAGATAACTTCAGATCTACTGATAGTTACCAACTACTAGGTTCAAGTACAACCGTACCACCTAACGCTAGATTAAAGTACAACCGTACCACCTAACGCTAGATTAAAGTACAACCGTACCACCTAACTAGATTAAAGTACAACCGTACCACCTAACGCTAGATTAAAGTACAACCGTACCACCTAATACTAGATTAAAGTACAACCGTACCACCTAACTAGATTAAAGTACAACCGTACCACCTAACGCTAGATTAAAGTACAACCGTACCACCTAATACTAGATTAAAGTGCAACCGTACCACCTAACTAGATTAAAGTACAACCGTACCACCTAATACTAGATTAAAGTACAACCGTACCACCTAACTAGATTAAAGTACAACCGTACCACCTAACTAGATTAAAGTACAACCGTACCACCTAACGCTAGATTAAAGTGCAACCGTACCACCTAATACTAGATTAAAGTACAACCGTACCACCTAACTAGATTAAAGTACAACCGTACCACCTAACGCTAGATTAAAGTACAACCGTACCACCTAATACTAGATTAAAGTACAACCGTACCACCTAACTAGATTAAAGTACAACCGTACCACCTAACTAGATTAAAGTACAACCGTACCACCTAACGCTAGATTAAAGTGCAACCGTACCACCTAATACTAGATTAAAGTACAACCGTACCACCTAACTAGATTAAAGTACAACCGTACCACCTAACGCTAGATTAAAGTACAACCGTACCACCTAATACTAGATTAAAGTACAACCGTACCACCTAACTAGGTTCAAGTACAACCGTACCACCTAACGCTAGATTAAAGTACAACCGTACCACCTAACTAGATTAAAGTACAACCGTACCACCTAACGCTGGATTAAAGTACAACCGTACCACCTAACGCTGGATTAAAGTACAACCGTACCACCTAACTAGATTAAAGTACAACCGTACCACCTAACGCTAGATTAAAGTACAACCGTACCACCTAACTAGATTAAAGTACAACCGTACCACCTAACTAGATTAAAGTACAACCGTACCACCTAAAGCTAGATTAAAGTACAACCGTACCACCTAGCTAGATTAAAGTACAACCGTACCACCTAACTAGATTAAAGTACAACCGTACCACCTAACACTAGATTAAAGTACAACCGTACCACCTAACTAGATTAAAGTACAACCGTACCACCTAACTAGATTAAAGTACAACCGTACCACCTAACTAGATTAAAGTACAACCGTACCACCTAACTAGATTAAAGTACAACCGTACCACCTAACGCTAGATTAAAGTACAACCGTACCACCTAATACTAGATTAAAGTACAACCGTACCACCTAACTAGATTAAAGTACAACCGTACCACCTAACTAGATTAAAGTACAACCGTACCACCTAACTAGATTAAAGTACAACCGTACCACCTAACGCTAGATTAAAGTACAACCGTACCACCTAACGCTAGATTAAAGTACAACCGTACGGTACCACCTAACTAGATTAAAGTACAACCGTACCACCTAACGCTAGATTAAAGTACAACCGTACCACCTAACGCTAGATTAAAGTGCAACCGTACCACCTAACTAGATTAAAGTACAACCGTACCACCTAACGCTGGATTAAAGTACAACCGCGCCACCTAACTAGATTAAAGTACAACCGTACCACCTAACTAGATTAAAGTACAACCGTACCACCTAACTAGATTAAAGTACAACCGTACCACCTAACGCTAGATTAAAGTACAACCGTACCACCTAACGCTAGATTAAAGTACAACCGTACCACCTAACGCTAGATTAAAGTACAACCGTACCACCTAACGCTAGATTAAAGTACAACCGTACCACCTAATGCTAGATTAAAGTACAACCGTACCACCTAATACTAGATTAAAGTACAACCGTACCACCTAATACTAGATTAAAGTACAACCGTACCACCTAACTAGATTAAAGTACAACCGTACCACCTAACGCTGGATTAAAGTACAACCGTACCACCTAACTAGATTAAAGTACAACCGTACCACCTAACTAGATTAAAGTACAACCGTACCACCTAAAGCTAGATTAAAGTACAACCGTACCACCTAAAGCTAGATTAAAGTACAACCGTACCACCTAAAGCTAGATTAAAGTACAACCGTACCACCTAACTAGATTAAAGTACAACCGTACCACCTAACACTAGATTAAAGTACAACCGTACCACCTAACTAGATTAAAGTACAACCGTACCACCTAACTAGATTAAAGTACAACCGTACCACCTAACACTAGATTAAAGTACAACCGTACCACCTAACACTAGATTAAAGTACAACCGTACCACCTAACACTAGATTAAAGTACAACCGTACCACCTAACACTAGATTAAAGTACAACCGTACCACCTAACTAGATTAAAGTACAACCGTACCACCTAACTAGATTAAAGTACAACCGTACCACCTAACGCTAGATTAAAGTACAACCGTACCACCTAACGCTAGATTAAAGTACAACCGTACCACCTAACGCTAGATTAAAGTACAACCGTACCACCTAACGCTAGATTAAAGTACAACCGTACCACCTAACGCTAGATTAAAGTACAACCGTACCACCTAACGCTAGATTAAAGTACAACCGTACCACCTAACGCTAGATTAAAGTACAACCGTACCACCTAACGCTAGATTAAAGTACAACCGTACCACCTAACGCTAGATTAAAGTACAACCGTACCACCTAACGCTAGATTAAAGTACAACCGTACCACCTAACTAGATTAAAGTACAACCGTACCACCTAACTAGATTAAAGTACAACCGTACCACCTAACTAGATTAAAGTACAACCGTACCACCTAACTAGATTAAAGTACAACCGTACCACCTAACGCTAGATTAAAGTACAACCGTACCACCTAACTAGATTAAAGTACAACCGTACCACCTAACGCTAGATTAAAGTACAACCGTACCACCTAATGCTAGATTAAAGTACAACCGTACGGTACCACCTAACTAGATTAAAGTACAACCGTACCACCTAACGCTGGATTAAAGTACAACCGTACCTCCTAACGCTGGATTAAAGTACAACCGTACCACCTAACGCTAGATTAAAGTACAACCGTACCACCTAACGCTAGATTAAAGTACAACCGTACCACCTAACGCTAGATTAAAGTACAACCGTACCACCTAACGCTAGATTAAAGTACAACCGTACCACCTAACACTAGATTAAAGTACAACCGTACCACCTAACTAGATTAAAGTACAACCGTACCACCTAACGCTAGATTAAAGTACAACTGTACCACCTAACGCTAGATTAAAGTACAACCGTACCACCTAACGCTAGATTAAAGTACAACCGTACCACCTAACGCTAGATTAAAGTACAACCGTACGGTACCACCTAACTAGATTAAAGTACAACCGTACCACCTAACGCAGGATTAAAGTACAACCGTACCACCTAACGCTAGATTAAAGTACAACCGTACCACCTAACTAGATTAAAGTACAACCGTACCACCTAACTAGATTAAAGTACAACCGTACCACCTAACGCTAGATTAAAGTACAACCGTACCACCTAAAGCTAGATTAAAGTACAACCGTACCACCTAAAGCTAGATTAAAGTACAACCGTACCACCTAACTAGATTAAAGTACAACCGTACCACCTAACGCTAGATTAAAGTACAACTGTACCACCTAACTAGATTAAAGTACAACCGTACCACCTAACTAGATTAAAGTACAACCGTACCACCTAACTAGATTAAAGTACAACCGTACCACCTAACTAGATTAAAGTACAACCGTACCACCTAACGCTAGATTAAAGTACAACCGTACCACCTAACGCTAGATTAAAGTACAACCGTACGGTACCACCTAACTAGATTAAAGTACAACCGTACCACCTAACGCTGGATTAAAGTACAACCGTACCTCCTAACGCTGGATTAAAGTACAACCGTACCACCTAACGCTAGATTAAAGTACAACCGTACCACCTAACGCTAGATTAAAGTACAACCGTACCACCTAACGCTAGATTAAAGTACAACCGTACCACCTAACGCTAGATTAAAGTACAACCGTACCACCTAACACTAGATTAAAGTACAACCGTACCACCTAACTAGATTAAAGTACAACCGTACCACCTAACGCTAGATTAAAGTACAACCGTACCACCTAACGCTAGATTAAAGTACAACCGTACCACCTAACGCTAGATTAAAGTACAACCGTACCACCTAACGCTAGAATAAAGTACAACCGTACGGTACCACCTAACTAGATTAAAGTACAACCGTACCACCTAACGCAGGATTAAAGTACAACCGTACCACCTAACGCTAGATTAAAGTACAACCGTACCACCTAACTAGATTAAAGTACAACCGTACCACCTAACTAGATTAAAGTACAACCGTACCACCTAACGCTAGATTAAAGTACAACCGTACCACCTAACGCTAGATTAAAGTACAACTGTACCACCTAACTAGATTAAAGTACAACCGTACCACCTAACTAGATTAAAGTACAACCGTACCACCTAACTAGATTAAAGTACAACCGTACCACCTAACGCTAGATTAAAGTACAACCGTACCACCTAATACTAGATTAAAGTGCAACCGTACCACCTAACTAGATTAAAGTACAACCGTACCACCTAATACTAGATTAAAGTACAACCGTACCACCTAACTAGATTAAAGTACAACCGTACCACCTAACGCTAGATTAAAGTGCAACCGTACCACCTAATACTAGATTAAAGTACAACCGTACCACCTAACTAGATTAAAGTACAACCGTACCACCTAACGCTAGATTAAAGTACAACCGTACCACCTAATACTAGATTAAAGTACAACCGTACCACCTAACTAGATTAAAGTACAACCGTACCACCTAACTAGATTAAAGTACAACCGTACCACCTAACGCTAGATTAAAGTGCAACCGTACCACCTAATACTAGATTAAAGTACAACCGTACCACCTAACTAGATTAAAGTACAACCGTACCACCTAACGCTAGATTAAAGTACAACCGTACCACCTAATACTAGATTAAAGTACAACCGTACCACCTAACTAGGTTCAAGTACAACCGTACCACCTAACGCTAGATTAAAGTACAACCGTACCACCTAACTAGATTAAAGTACAACCGTACCACCTAACGCTGGATTAAAGTACAACCGTACCACCTAACGCTGGATTAAAGTACAACCGTACCACCTAACTAGATTAAAGTACAACCGTACCACCTAACGCTAGATTAAAGTACAACCGTACCACCTAACTAGATTAAAGTACAACCGTACCACCTAACTAGATTAAAGTACAACCGTACCACCTAAAGCTAGATTAAAGTACAACCGTACCACCTAGCTAGATTAAAGTACAACCGTACCACCTAACTAGATTAAAGTACAACCGTACCACCTAACACTAGATTAAAGTACAACCGTACCACCTAACTAGATTAAAGTACAACCGTACCACCTAACTAGATTAAAGTACAACCGTACCACCTAACTAGATTAAAGTACAACCGTACCACCTAACTAGATTAAAGTACAACCGTACCACCTAACGCTAGATTAAAGTACAACCGTACCACCTAATACTAGATTAAAGTACAACCGTACCACCTAACTAGATTAAAGTACAACCGTACCACCTAACTAGATTAAAGTACAACCGTACCACCTAACTAGATTAAAGTACAACCGTACCACCTAACGCTAGATTAAAGTACAACCGTACCACCTAACGCTAGATTAAAGTACAACCGTACGGTACCACCTAACTAGATTAAAGTACAACCGTACCACCTAACGCTAGATTAAAGTACAACCGTACCACCTAACGCTAGATTAAAGTACAACCGTACCACCTAACTAGATTAAAGTACAACCGTACCACCTAACGCTGGATTAAAGTACAACCGCGCCACCTAACTAGATTAAAGTACAACCGTACCACCTAACTAGATTAAAGTACAACCGTACCACCTAACTAGATTAAAGTACAACCGTACCACCTAACGCTAGATTAAAGTACAACCGTACCACCTAACGCTAGATTAAAGTACAACCGTACCACCTAACGCTAGATTAAAGTACAACCGTACCACCTAACGCTAGATTAAAGTACAACCGTACCACCTAATGCTAGATTAAAGTACAACCGTACCACCTAATACTAGATTAAAGTACAACCGTACCACCTAATACTAGATTAAAGTACAACCGTACCACCTAACTAGATTAAAGTACAACCGTACCACCTAACGCTGGATTAAAGTACAACCGTACCACCTAACTAGATTAAAGTACAACCGTACCACCTAACTAGATTAAAGTACAACCGTACCACCTAAAGCTAGATTAAAGTACAACCGTACCACCTAAAGCTAGATTAAAGTACAACCGTACCACCTAAAGCTAGATTAAAGTACAACCGTACCACCTAACTAGATTAAAGTACAACCGTACCACCTAACACTAGATTAAAGTACAACCGTACCACCTAACTAGATTAAAGTACAACCGTACCACCTAACTAGATTAAAGTACAACCGTACCACCTAACACTAGATTAAAGTACAACCGTACCACCTAACACTAGATTAAAGTACAACCGTACCACCTAACACTAGATTAAAGTACAACCGTACCACCTAACACTAGATTAAAGTACAACCGTACCACCTAACTAGATTAAAGTACAACCGTACCACCTAACTAGATTAAAGTACAACCGTACCACCTAACGCTAGATTAAAGTACAACCGTACCACCTAACGCTAGATTAAAGTACAACCGTACCACCTAACGCTAGATTAAAGTACAACCGTACCACCTAACGCTAGATTAAAGTACAACCGTACCACCTAACGCTAGATTAAAGTACAACCGTACCACCTAACGCTAGATTAAAGTACAACCGTACCACCTAACGCTAGATTAAAGTACAACCGTACCACCTAACGCTAGATTAAAGTACAACCGTACCACCTAACGCTAGATTAAAGTACAACCGTACCACCTAACGCTAGATTAAAGTACAACCGTACCACCTAACTAGATTAAAGTACAACCGTACCACCTAACTAGATTAAAGTACAACCGTACCACCTAACTAGATTAAAGTACAACCGTACCACCTAACGCTAGATTAAAGTACAACCGTACCACCTAACTAGATTAAAGTACAACCGTACCACCTAACGCTAGATTAAAGTACAACCGTACCACCTAACGCTAGATTAAAGTACAACCGTACGGTACCACCTAACTAGATTAAAGTACAACCGTACCACCTAACGCTGGATTAAAGTACAACCGTACCTCCTAACGCTGGATTAAAGTACAACCGTACCACCTAACGCTAGATTAAAGTACAACCGTACCACCTAACGCTAGATTAAAGTACAACCGTACCACCTAACGCTAGATTAAAGTACAACCGTACCACCTAACGCTAGATTAAAGTACAACCGTACCACCTAACACTAGATTAAAGTACAACCGTACCACCTAACTAGATTAAAGTACAACCGTACCACCTAACGCTAGATTAAAGTACAACTGTACCACCTAACGCTAGATTAAAGTACAACCGTACCACCTAACGCTAGATTAAAGTACAACCGTACCACCTAACGCTAGATTAAAGTACAACCGTACGGTACCACCTAACTAGATTAAAGTACAACCGTACCACCTAACGCAGGATTAAAGTACAACCGTACCACCTAACGCTAGATTAAAGTACAACCGTACCACCTAACTAGATTAAAGTACAACCGTACCACCTAACTAGATTAAAGTACAACCGTACCACCTAACGCTAGATTAAAGTACAACCGTACCACCTAACGCTGGATTAAAGTACAACCGTACCACCTAACGCTAGATTAAAGTACAACCGTACCACCTAACGCTGGATTAAAGTACAACCGTACCACCTAACGCTAGATTAAAGTACAACTGTACCACCTAACTAGATTAAAGTACAACCGTACCACCTAACTAGATTAAAGTACAACCGTACCACCTAACTAGATTAAAGTACAACCGTACCACCTAACTAGATTAAAGTACAACCGTACCACCTAACGCTAGATTAAAGTACAACCGTACCACCTAACGCTAGATTAAAGTACAACCGTACGGTACCACCTAACTAGATTAAAGTACAACCGTACCACCTAACGCTGGATTAAAGTACAACCGTACCTCCTAACGCTGGATTAAAGTACAACCGTACCACCTAACGCTAGATTAAAGTACAACCGTACCACCTAACGCTAGATTAAAGTACAACCGTACCACCTAACGCTAGATTAAAGTACAACCGTACCACCTAACGCTAGATTAAAGTACAACCGTACCACCTAACGCTAGATTAAAGTACAACCGTACCACCTAACACTAGATTAAAGTACAACCGTACCACCTAACTAGATTAAAGTACAACCGTACCACCTAACGCTAGATTAAAGTACAACCGTACCACCTAACGCTAGATTAAAGTACAACCGTACCACCTAACGCTAGATTAAAGTACAACCGTACCACCTAACGCTAGAATAAAGTACAACCGTACGGTACCACCTAACTAGATTAAAGTACAACCGTACCACCTAACGCAGGATTAAAGTACAACCGTACCACCTAACGCTAGATTAAAGTACAACCGTACCACCTAACTAGATTAAAGTACAACCGTACCACCTAACTAGATTAAAGTACAACCGTACCACCTAACGCTAGATTAAAGTACAACCGTACCACCTAACGCTAGATTAAAGTACAACTGTACCACCTAACTAGATTAAAGTACAACCGTACCACCTAACTAGATTAAAGTACAACCGTACCACCTAACTAGATTAAAGTACAACCGTACCACCTAACGCTAGATTAAAGTACAACCGTACCACCTAATACTAGATTAAAGTGCAACCGTACCACCTAACTAGATTAAAGTACAACCGTACCACCTAATACTAGATTAAAGTACAACCGTACCACCTAACTAGATTAAAGTACAACCGTACCACCTAACGCTAGATTAAAGTGCAACCGTACCACCTAATACTAGATTAAAGTACAACCGTACCACCTAACTAGATTAAAGTACAACCGTACCACCTAACGCTAGATTAAAGTACAACCGTACCACCTAATACTAGATTAAAGTACAACCGTACCACCTAACTAGATTAAAGTACAACCGTACCACCTAACTAGATTAAAGTACAACCGTACCACCTAACGCTAGATTAAAGTGCAACCGTACCACCTAATACTAGATTAAAGTACAACCGTACCACCTAACTAGATTAAAGTACAACCGTACCACCTAACGCTAGATTAAAGTACAACCGTACCACCTAATACTAGATTAAAGTACAACCGTACCACCTAACTAGGTTCAAGTACAACCGTACCACCTAACGCTAGATTAAAGTACAACCGTACCACCTAACTAGATTAAAGTACAACCGTACCACCTAACGCTGGATTAAAGTACAACCGTACCACCTAACGCTGGATTAAAGTACAACCGTACCACCTAACTAGATTAAAGTACAACCGTACCACCTAACGCTAGATTAAAGTACAACCGTACCACCTAACTAGATTAAAGTACAACCGTACCACCTAACTAGATTAAAGTACAACCGTACCACCTAAAGCTAGATTAAAGTACAACCGTACCACCTAGCTAGATTAAAGTACAACCGTACCACCTAACTAGATTAAAGTACAACCGTACCACCTAACACTAGATTAAAGTACAACCGTACCACCTAACTAGATTAAAGTACAACCGTACCACCTAACTAGATTAAAGTACAACCGTACCACCTAACTAGATTAAAGTACAACCGTACCACCTAACTAGATTAAAGTACAACCGTACCACCTAACGCTAGATTAAAGTACAACCGTACCACCTAATACTAGATTAAAGTACAACCGTACCACCTAACTAGATTAAAGTACAACCGTACCACCTAACTAGATTAAAGTACAACCGTACCACCTAACTAGATTAAAGTACAACCGTACCACCTAACGCTAGATTAAAGTACAACCGTACCACCTAACGCTAGATTAAAGTACAACCGTACGGTACCACCTAACTAGATTAAAGTACAACCGTACCACCTAACGCTAGATTAAAGTACAACCGTACCACCTAACGCTAGATTAAAGTACAACCGTACCACCTAACTAGATTAAAGTACAACCGTACCACCTAACGCTGGATTAAAGTACAACCGCGCCACCTAACTAGATTAAAGTACAACCGTACCACCTAACTAGATTAAAGTACAACCGTACCACCTAACTAGATTAAAGTACAACCGTACCACCTAACGCTAGATTAAAGTACAACCGTACCACCTAACGCTAGATTAAAGTACAACCGTACCACCTAACGCTAGATTAAAGTACAACCGTACCACCTAACGCTAGATTAAAGTACAACCGTACCACCTAATGCTAGATTAAAGTACAACCGTACCACCTAATACTAGATTAAAGTACAACCGTACCACCTAATACTAGATTAAAGTACAACCGTACCACCTAACTAGATTAAAGTACAACCGTACCACCTAACGCTGGATTAAAGTACAACCGTACCACCTAACTAGATTAAAGTACAACCGTACCACCTAACTAGATTAAAGTACAACCGTACCACCTAAAGCTAGATTAAAGTACAACCGTACCACCTAAAGCTAGATTAAAGTACAACCGTACCACCTAAAGCTAGATTAAAGTACAACCGTACCACCTAACTAGATTAAAGTACAACCGTACCACCTAACACTAGATTAAAGTACAACCGTACCACCTAACTAGATTAAAGTACAACCGTACCACCTAACTAGATTAAAGTACAACCGTACCACCTAACACTAGATTAAAGTACAACCGTACCACCTAACACTAGATTAAAGTACAACCGTACCACCTAACACTAGATTAAAGTACAACCGTACCACCTAACACTAGATTAAAGTACAACCGTACCACCTAACTAGATTAAAGTACAACCGTACCACCTAACTAGATTAAAGTACAACCGTACCACCTAACGCTAGATTAAAGTACAACCGTACCACCTAACGCTAGATTAAAGTACAACCGTACCACCTAACGCTAGATTAAAGTACAACCGTACCACCTAACGCTAGATTAAAGTACAACCGTACCACCTAACGCTAGATTAAAGTACAACCGTACCACCTAACGCTAGATTAAAGTACAACCGTACCACCTAACGCTAGATTAAAGTACAACCGTACCACCTAACGCTAGATTAAAGTACAACCGTACCACCTAACGCTAGATTAAAGTACAACCGTACCACCTAACGCTAGATTAAAGTACAACCGTACCACCTAACTAGATTAAAGTACAACCGTACCACCTAACTAGATTAAAGTACAACCGTACCACCTAACTAGATTAAAGTACAACCGTACCACCTAACGCTAGATTAAAGTACAACCGTACCACCTAACTAGATTAAAGTACAACCGTACCACCTAACGCTAGATTAAAGTACAACCGTACCACCTAACGCTAGATTAAAGTACAACCGTACGGTACCACCTAACTAGATTAAAGTACAACCGTACCACCTAACGCTGGATTAAAGTACAACCGTACCTCCTAACGCTGGATTAAAGTACAACCGTACCACCTAACGCTAGATTAAAGTACAACCGTACCACCTAACGCTAGATTAAAGTACAACCGTACCACCTAACGCTAGATTAAAGTACAACCGTACCACCTAACGCTAGATTAAAGTACAACCGTACCACCTAACACTAGATTAAAGTACAACCGTACCACCTAACTAGATTAAAGTACAACCGTACCACCTAACGCTAGATTAAAGTACAACTGTACCACCTAACGCTAGATTAAAGTACAACCGTACCACCTAACGCTAGATTAAAGTACAACCGTACCACCTAACGCTAGATTAAAGTACAACCGTACGGTACCACCTAACTAGATTAAAGTACAACCGTACCACCTAACGCAGGATTAAAGTACAACCGTACCACCTAACGCTAGATTAAAGTACAACCGTACCACCTAACTAGATTAAAGTACAACCGTACCACCTAACTAGATTAAAGTACAACCGTACCACCTAACGCTAGATTAAAGTACAACCGTACCACCTAACGCTGGATTAAAGTACAACCGTACCACCTAACGCTAGATTAAAGTACAACCGTACCACCTAACGCTGGATTAAAGTACAACCGTACCACCTAACGCTAGATTAAAGTACAACTGTACCACCTAACTAGATTAAAGTACAACCGTACCACCTAACTAGATTAAAGTACAACCGTACCACCTAACTAGATTAAAGTACAACCGTACCACCTAGATTAAAGTACAACTAGATTAAAGTACAACCGTACCACCTAACGCTAGATTAAAGTACAACCGTACCACCTAACGCTAGATTAAAGTACAACCGTACGGTACCACCTAACTAGATTAAAGTACAACCGTACCACCTAACGCTGGATTAAAGTACAACCGTACCTCCTAACGCTGGATTAAAGTACAACCGTACCACCTAACGCTAGATTAAAGTACAACCGTACCACCTAACGCTAGATTAAAGTACAACCGTACCACCTAACGCTAGATTAAAGTACAACCGTACCACCTAACGCTAGATTAAAGTACAACCGTACCACCTAACACTAGATTAAAGTACAACCGTACCACCTAACTAGATTAAAGTACAACCGTACCACCTAACGCTAGATTAAAGTACAACCGTACCACCTAACGCTAGATTAAAGTACAACCGTACCACCTAACGCTAGATTAAAGTACAACCGTACCACCTAACGCTAGAATAAAGTACAACCGTACGGTACCACCTAACTAGATTAAAGTACAACCGTACCACCTAACGCAGGATTAAAGTACAACCGTACCACCTAACGCTAGATTAAAGTACAACCGTACCACCTAACTAGATTAAAGTACAACCGTACCACCTAACTAGATTAAAGTACAACCGTACCACCTAACGCTAGATTAAAGTACAACCGTACCACCTAACGCTGGATTAAAGTACAACCGTACCACCTAACGCTAGATTAAAGTACAACCGTACCACCTAACTAGATTAAAGTACAACCGTACCACCTAACTAGATTAAAGTACAACCGTACCACCTAACTAGATTAAAGTACAACCGTACCACCTAACTAGATTAAAGTACAACCGTACCACCTAACGCTGGATTAAAGTACAACCGTACCTCCTAACGCTGGATTAAAGTACAACCGTACCACCTAACGCTAGATTAAAGTACAACCGTACGGTACCACCTAACTAGATTAAAGTACAACCGTACCACCTAACGCTGGATTAAAGTACAACCGTACCACCTAACGCTAGATTAAAGTACAACCGTACCACCTAACGCTAGATTAAAGTACAACCGTACCACCTAACGCTAGATTAAAGTACAACCGTACCACCTAACGCTAGATTAAAGTACAACCGTACGGTACCACCTAACTAGATTAAAGTACAACCGTACCACCTAACGCTAGATTAAAGTACAACCGTACCACCTAACGTTAGATTAAAGTACAACCGTACCACCTAACTAGATTAAAGTACAACCGTACCTCCTAACGCTAGATTAAAGTACAACCGTACCACCTAACTAGATTAAAGTACAACCGTACCACCTAACGCTGGATTAAAGTACAACCGTACCACCTAACCCTAGATTAAAGTACAACCGTACCACCTAACGCTGGATTAAAGTACAACCGTACCACCTAACGCTAGATTAAAGTACAACTGTACCACCTAACTAGATTAAAGTACAACCGTACCACCTAACTAGATTAAAGTACAACCGTACCACCTAACTAGATTAAAGTACAACCGTACCACCTAACTAGATTAAAGTACAACCGTACCACCTAACGCTAGATTAAAGTACAACCGTACCACCTAACGCTAGATTAAAGTACAACCGTACGGTACCACCTAACTAGATTAAAGTACAACCGTACCACCTAACGCTGGATTAAAGTACAACCGTACCTCCTAACGCTGGATTAAAGTACAACCGTACCACCTAACGCTAGATTAAAGTACAACCGTACCACCTAACGCTAGATTAAAGTACAACCGTACCACCTAACGCTAGATTAAAGTACAACCGTACCACCTAACGCTAGATTAAAGTACAACCGTACCACCTAACACTAGATTAAAGTACAACCGTACCACCTAACTAGATTAAAGTACAACCGTACCACCTAACGCTAGATTAAAGTACAACCGTACCACCTAACGCTAGATTAAAGTACAACCGTACCACCTAACGCTAGATTAAAGTACAACCGTACCACCTAACGCTAGATTAAAGTACAACCGTACCACCTAACGCTAGATTAAAGTACAACCGTACGGTACCACCTAACTAGATTAAAGTACAACCGTACCACCTAACGCAGGATTAAAGTACAACCGTACCACCTAACGCTAGATTAAAGTACAACCGTACCACCTAACTAGATTAAAGTACAACCGTACCACCTAACTAGATTAAAGTACAACCGTACCACCTAACGCTAGATTAAAGTACAACCGTACCACCTAACGCTGGATTAAAGTACAACCGTACCACCTAACGCTAGATTAAAGTACAACCGTACCACCTAACTAGATTAAAGTACAACCGTACCACCTAACTAGATTAAAGTACAACCGTACCACCTAACTAGATTAAAGTACAACCGTACCACCTAACTAGATTAAAGTACAACCGTACCACCTAACGCTGGATTAAAGTACAACCGTACCTCCTAACGCTGGATTAAAGTACAACCGTACCACCTAACGCTAGATTAAAGTACAACCGTACGGTACCACCTAACTAGATTAAAGTACAACCGTACCACCTAACGCTGGATTAAAGTACAACCGTACCACCTAACGCTAGATTAAAGTACAACCGTACCACCTAACGCTAGATTAAAGTACAACCGTACCACCTAACGCTAGATTAAAGTACAACCGTACCACCTAACGCTAGATTAAAGTACAACCGTACGGTACCACCTAACTAGATTAAAGTACAACCGTACCACCTAACGCTAGATTAAAGTACAACCGTACCACCTAACGCTAGATTAAAGTACAACCGTACCACCTAACGCTAGATTAAAGTACAACCGTACGGTACCACCTAACTAGATTAAAGTACAACCGTACCACCTAACGCTAGATTAAAGTACAACCGTACCACCTAACGCTAGATTAAAGTACAACCGTACCACCTAACTAGATTAAAGTACAACCGTACCTCCTAACGCTGGATTAAAGTACAACCTTACCACCTAACGCTAGATTAAAGTACAACCGTACCACCTAACTAGATTAAAGTACAACCGTACCACCTAACGCTGGATTAAAGTACAACCGTACCTCCTAACGCTGGATTAAAGTACAACCGTACCACCTAACGCTAGATTAAAGTACAACCGTACGGTACCACCTAACTAGATTAAAGTACAACCGTACCACCTAACGCTAGATTAAAGTACAACCGTACCACCTAACGCTAGATTAAAGTACAACCGTACCACCTAACTAGATTAAAGTACAACCGTACCACCTAACGCTGGATTAAAGTACAACCGCGCCACCTAACTAGATTAAAGTACAACCGTACCACCTAACTAGATTAAAGTACAACCGTACCACCTAACTAGATTAAAGTACAACCGTACCACCTAATTAGATTAAAGTACAACCGTACCACCTAAAGCTAGATTAAAGTACAACCGTACCACCTAACTAGATTAAAGTACAACCGTACCACCTAACTAGATTAAAGTACAACCGTACCACCTAACACTAGATTAAAGTACAACCGTACCACCTAACTAGATTAAAGTACAACCGTACCACCTAACTAGATTAAAGTACAACCGTACCACCTAACACTAGATTAAAGTACAACCGTACCACCTAACTAGATTAAAGTACAACCGTACCACCTAACGCTAGATTAAAGTACAACCGTACCACCTAACGCTAGATTAAAGTACAACCGTACCACCTTACGCTAGATTAAAGTACAACCGTACCACTTAACGCTAGATTAAAGTACAACCGTACCACCTAACTAGATTAAAGTACAACCGTACCACCTAACTAGATTAAAGTACAACCGTACCACCTAACGCGATTAAAGTACAACCGTACCACCCAACGCTAGATTAAAGTACAACCGTACCACCTAACGCTAGATTAAAGTACAACCGTGCCACCTAACGCTAGATTAAAGTACAACCGTACCACCTAACGCTAGATTAAAGTACAACCGTACGGTACCACCTAACTAGATTAAAGTACAACCGTACCACCTAACGCTGGATTAAAGTACAACCGTACCACCTAACGCTAGATTAAAGTACAACCGTACGGTACCACCTAACTAGATTAAAGTACAACCGTACCACCTAACGCTAGATTAAAGTACAACCGTACCACCTAACGCTAGATTAAAGTACAACCGTACCACCTAACTAGATTAAAGTACAACCGTACCTCCTAACGCTGGATTAAAGTACAACCGTACCACCTAACTAGATTAAAGTACAACCGTACCACCTAACTAGATTAAAGTACAACCGTACCACCTAACGCTGGATTAAAGTACAACCGTACCTCCTAACGCTGGATTAAAGTACAACCGTACCACCTAACGCTAGATTAAAGTACAACCGTACGGTACCACCTAACTAGATTAAAGTACAACCGTACCACCTAACGCTAGATTAAAGTACAACCGTACCACCTAACGCTAGATTAAAGTACAACCGTACCACCTAACTAGATTAAAGTACAACCGTACCACCTAACTAGATTAAAGTACAACCGTACCACCTAACTAGATTAAAGTACAACCGTACCACCTAAAGCTAGATTAAAGTACAACCGTACCACCTAACGCTAGATTAAAGTACAACCGTACCACCTAACGCTAGATTAAAGTACAACCGTACGGTACCACCTAACTAGATTAAAGTACAACCGTACCACCTAACGCAGGATTAAAGTACAACCGTACCACCTAACGCTAGATTAAAGTACAACCGTACCACCTAACTAGATTAAAGTACAACCGTACCACCTAACTAGATTAAAGTACAACCGTACCACCTAACGCTAGATTAAAGTACAACCGTACCACCTAACGCTGGATTAAAGTACAACCGTACCACCTAACGCTAGATTAAAGTACAACCGTACCACCTAACTAGATTAAAGTACAACCGTACCACCTAACTAGATTAAAGTACAACCGTACCACCTAACTAGATTAAAGTACAACCGTACCACCTAACTAGATTAAAGTACAACCGTACCACCTAACGCTGGATTAAAGTACAACCGTACCTCCTAACGCTGGATTAAAGTACAACCGTACCACCTAACGCTAGATTAAAGTACAACCGTACGGTACCACCTAACTAGATTAAAGTACAACCGTACCACCTAACGCTGGATTAAAGTACAACCGTACCACCTAACGCTAGATTAAAGTACAACCGTACCACCTAACGCTAGATTAAAGTACAACCGTACCACCTAACGCTAGATTAAAGTACAACCGTACCACCTAACGCTAGATTAAAGTACAACCGTACGGTACCACCTAACTAGATTAAAGTACAACCGTACCACCTAACGCTAGATTAAAGTACAACCGTACCACCTAACGCTAGATTAAAGTACAACCGTACCACCTAACGCTAGATTAAAGTACAACCGTACGGTACCACCTAACTAGATTAAAGTACAACCGTACCACCTAACGCTAGATTAAAGTACAACCGTACCACCTAACGCTAGATTAAAGTACAACCGTACCACCTAACGCTAGATTAAAGTACAACCGTACCACCTAACTAGATTAAAGCACAACCGTACCACCTAACGCTGGATTAAAGTACAACCGCGCCACCTAACTAGATTAAAGTACAACCGTACCACCTAACTAGATTAAAGTACAACCGTACCACCTAACTAGATTAAAGTACAACCGTACCACCTAATTAGATTAAAGTACAACCGTACCACCTAAAGCTAGATTAAAGTACAACCGTACCACCTAACGCGATTAAAGTACAACCGTACCACCCAACGCTAGATTAAAGTACAACCGTACCACCTAACGCTAGATTAAAGTACAACCGTGCCACCTAACGCTAGATTAAAGTACAACCGTACCACCTAACGCTAGATTAAAGTACAACCGTACGGTACCACCTAACTAGATTAAAGTACAACCGTACCACCTAACGCTGGATTAAAGTACAACCGTACCACCTAACGCTAGATTAAAGTACAACCGTACCACCTAACGCTAGATTAAAGTACAACCGTACCACCTAACTAGATTAAAGTACAACCGTACCTCCTAACGCTGGATTAAAGTACAACCGTACCACCTAACTAGATTAAAGTACAACCGTACCACCTAACTAGATTAAAGTACAACCGTACCACCTAACGCTGGATTAAAGTACAACCGTACCTCCTAACGCTGGATTAAAGTACAACCGTACCACCTAACGCTAGATTAAAGTACAACCGTACGGTACCACCTAACTAGATTAAAGTACAACCGTACCACCTAAAGCTAGATTAAAGTACAACCGTACCACCTAGCTAGATTAAAGTACAACCGTACCACCTAACTAGATTAAAGTACAACCGTACCACCTAACACTAGATTAAAGTACAACCGTACCACCTAACTAGATTAAAGTACAACCGTACCACCTAACTAGATTAAAGTACAACCGTACCACCTAACTAGATTAAAGTACAACCGTACCACCTAACTAGATTAAAGTACAACCGTACCACCTAACGCTAGATTAAAGTACAACCGTACCACCTAATACTAGATTAAAGTACAACCGTACCACCTAACTAGATTAAAGTACAACCGTACCACCTAACTAGATTAAAGTACAACCGTACCACCTAACTAGATTAAAGTACAACCGTACCACCTAACGCTAGATTAAAGTACAACCGTACCACCTAACGCTAGATTAAAGTACAACCGTACGGTACCACCTAACTAGATTAAAGTACAACCGTACCACCTAACGCTAGATTAAAGTACAACCGTACCACCTAACGCTAGATTAAAGTACAACCGTACCACCTAACTAGATTAAAGTACAACCGTACCACCTAACGCTGGATTAAAGTACAACCGCGCCACCTAACTAGATTAAAGTACAACCGTACCACCTAACTAGATTAAAGTACAACCGTACCACCTAACTAGATTAAAGTACAACCGTACCACCTAACGCTAGATTAAAGTACAACCGTACCACCTAACGCTAGATTAAAGTACAACCGTACCACCTAACGCTAGATTAAAGTACAACCGTACCACCTAACGCTAGATTAAAGTACAACCGTACCACCTAATGCTAGATTAAAGTACAACCGTACCACCTAATACTAGATTAAAGTACAACCGTACCACCTAATACTAGATTAAAGTACAACCGTACCACCTAACTAGATTAAAGTACAACCGTACCACCTAACGCTGGATTAAAGTACAACCGTACCACCTAACTAGATTAAAGTACAACCGTACCACCTAACTAGATTAAAGTACAACCGTACCACCTAAAGCTAGATTAAAGTACAACCGTACCACCTAAAGCTAGATTAAAGTACAACCGTACCACCTAAAGCTAGATTAAAGTACAACCGTACCACCTAACTAGATTAAAGTACAACCGTACCACCTAACACTAGATTAAAGTACAACCGTACCACCTAACTAGATTAAAGTACAACCGTACCACCTAACTAGATTAAAGTACAACCGTACCACCTAACACTAGATTAAAGTACAACCGTACCACCTAACACTAGATTAAAGTACAACCGTACCACCTAACACTAGATTAAAGTACAACCGTACCACCTAACACTAGATTAAAGTACAACCGTACCACCTAACTAGATTAAAGTACAACCGTACCACCTAACTAGATTAAAGTACAACCGTACCACCTAACGCTAGATTAAAGTACAACCGTACCACCTAACGCTAGATTAAAGTACAACCGTACCACCTAACGCTAGATTAAAGTACAACCGTACCACCTAACGCTAGATTAAAGTACAACCGTACCACCTAACGCTAGATTAAAGTACAACCGTACCACCTAACGCTAGATTAAAGTACAACCGTACCACCTAACGCTAGATTAAAGTACAACCGTACCACCTAACGCTAGATTAAAGTACAACCGTACCACCTAACGCTAGATTAAAGTACAACCGTACCACCTAACGCTAGATTAAAGTACAACCGTACCACCTAACTAGATTAAAGTACAACCGTACCACCTAACTAGATTAAAGTACAACCGTACCACCTAACTAGATTAAAGTACAACCGTACCACCTAACGCTAGATTAAAGTACAACCGTACCACCTAACTAGATTAAAGTACAACCGTACCACCTAACGCTAGATTAAAGTACAACCGTACCACCTAACGCTAGATTAAAGTACAACCGTACGGTACCACCTAACTAGATTAAAGTACAACCGTACCACCTAACGCTGGATTAAAGTACAACCGTACCTCCTAACGCTGGATTAAAGTACAACCGTACCACCTAACGCTAGATTAAAGTACAACCGTACCACCTAACGCTAGATTAAAGTACAACCGTACCACCTAACGCTAGATTAAAGTACAACCGTACCACCTAACGCTAGATTAAAGTACAACCGTACCACCTAACACTAGATTAAAGTACAACCGTACCACCTAACTAGATTAAAGTACAACCGTACCACCTAACGCTAGATTAAAGTACAACTGTACCACCTAACGCTAGATTAAAGTACAACCGTACCACCTAACGCTAGATTAAAGTACAACCGTACCACCTAACGCTAGATTAAAGTACAACCGTACGGTACCACCTAACTAGATTAAAGTACAACCGTACCACCTAACGCAGGATTAAAGTACAACCGTACCACCTAACGCTAGATTAAAGTACAACCGTACCACCTAACTAGATTAAAGTACAACCGTACCACCTAACTAGATTAAAGTACAACCGTACCACCTAACGCTAGATTAAAGTACAACCGTACCACCTAACGCTGGATTAAAGTACAACCGTACCACCTAACGCTAGATTAAAGTACAACCGTACCACCTAACGCTGGATTAAAGTACAACCGTACCACCTAACGCTAGATTAAAGTACAACTGTACCACCTAACTAGATTAAAGTACAACCGTACCACCTAACTAGATTAAAGTACAACCGTACCACCTAACTAGATTAAAGTACAACCGTACCACCTAACTAGATTAAAGTACAACCGTACCACCTAACGCTAGATTAAAGTACAACCGTACCACCTAACGCTAGATTAAAGTACAACCGTACGGTACCACCTAACTAGATTAAAGTACAACCGTACCACCTAACGCTGGATTAAAGTACAACCGTACCTCCTAACGCTGGATTAAAGTACAACCGTACCACCTAACGCTAGATTAAAGTACAACCGTACCACCTAACGCTAGATTAAAGTACAACCGTACCACCTAACGCTAGATTAAAGTACAACCGTACCACCTAACGCTAGATTAAAGTACAACCGTACCACCTAACACTAGATTAAAGTACAACCGTACCACCTAACTAGATTAAAGTACAACCGTACCACCTAACGCTAGATTAAAGTACAACCGTACCACCTAACGCTAGATTAAAGTACAACCGTACCACCTAACGCTAGATTAAAGTACAACCGTACCACCTAACGCTAGATTAAAGTACAACCGTACGGTACCACCTAACTAGATTAAAGTACAACCGTACCACCTAACGCAGGATTAAAGTACAACCGTACCACCTAACGCTAGATTAAAGTACAACCGTACCACCTAACTAGATTAAAGTACAACCGTACCACCTAACTAGATTAAAGTACAACCGTACCACCTAACGCTAGATTAAAGTACAACCGTACCACCTAACGCTGGATTAAAGTACAACCGTACCACCTAACGCTAGATTAAAGTACAACCGTACCACCTAACTAGATTAAAGTACAACCGTACCACCTAACTAGATTAAAGTACAACCGTACCACCTAACTAGATTAAAGTACAACCGTACCACCTAACTAGATTAAAGTACAACCGTACCACCTAACGCTGGATTAAAGTACAACCGTACCTCCTAACGCTGGATTAAAGTACAACCGTACCACCTAACGCTAGATTAAAGTACAACCGTACGGTACCACCTAACTAGATTAAAGTACAACCGTACCACCTAACGCTGGATTAAAGTACAACCGTACCACCTAACGCTAGATTAAAGTACAACCGTACCACCTAACGCTAGATTAAAGTACAACCGTACCACCTAACGCTAGATTAAAGTACAACCGTACCACCTAACGCTAGATTAAAGTACAACCGTACGGTACCACCTAACTAGATTAAAGTACAACCGTACCACCTAACGCTAGATTAAAGTACAACCGTACCACCTAACGTTAGATTAAAGTACAACCGTACCACCTAACTAGATTAAAGTACAACCGTACCTCCTAACGCTAGATTAAAGTACAACCGTACCACCTAACTAGATTAAAGTACAACCGTACCACCTAACGCTGGATTAAAGTACAACCGTACCACCTAACGCTAGATTAAAGTACAACCGTACCACCTAACGCTGGATTAAAGTACAACCGTACCACCTAACGCTAGATTAAAGTACAACTGTACCACCTAACTAGATTAAAGTACAACCGTACCACCTAACTAGATTAAAGTACAACCGTACCACCTAACTAGATTAAAGTACAACCGTACCACCTAACTAGATTAAAGTACAACCGTACCACCTAACGCTAGATTAAAGTACAACCGTACCACCTAACGCTAGATTAAAGTACAACCGTACGGTACCACCTAACTAGATTAAAGTACAACCGTACCACCTAACGCTGGATTAAAGTACAACCGTACCTCCTAACGCTGGATTAAAGTACAACCGTACCACCTAACGCTAGATTAAAGTACAACCGTACCACCTAACGCTAGATTAAAGTACAACCGTACCACCTAACGCTAGATTAAAGTACAACCGTACCACCTAACGCTAGATTAAAGTACAACCGTACCACCTAACACTAGATTAAAGTACAACCGTACCACCTAACTAGATTAAAGTACAACCGTACCACCTAACGCTAGATTAAAGTACAACCGTACCACCTAACGCTAGATTAAAGTACAACCGTACCACCTAACGCTAGATTAAAGTACAACCGTACCACCTAACGCTAGATTAAAGTACAACCGTACCACCTAACGCTAGATTAAAGTACAACCGTACGGTACCACCTAACTAGATTAAAGTACAACCGTACCACCTAACGCAGGATTAAAGTACAACCGTACCACCTAACGCTAGATTAAAGTACAACCGTACCACCTAACTAGATTAAAGTACAACCGTACCACCTAACTAGATTAAAGTACAACCGTACCACCTAACGCTAGATTAAAGTACAACCGTACCACCTAACGCTGGATTAAAGTACAACCGTACCACCTAACGCTAGATTAAAGTACAACCGTACCACCTAACTAGATTAAAGTACAACCGTACCACCTAACTAGATTAAAGTACAACCGTACCACCTAACTAGATTAAAGTACAACCGTACCACCTAACTAGATTAAAGTACAACCGTACCACCTAACGCTGGATTAAAGTACAACCGTACCTCCTAACGCTGGATTAAAGTACAACCGTACCACCTAACGCTAGATTAAAGTACAACCGTACGGTACCACCTAACTAGATTAAAGTACAACCGTACCACCTAACGCTGGATTAAAGTACAACCGTACCACCTAACGCTAGATTAAAGTACAACCGTACCACCTAACGCTAGATTAAAGTACAACCGTACCACCTAACGCTAGATTAAAGTACAACCGTACCACCTAACGCTAGATTAAAGTACAACCGTACGGTACCACCTAACTAGATTAAAGTACAACCGTACCACCTAACGCTAGATTAAAGTACAACCGTACCACCTAACGCTAGATTAAAGTACAACCGTACGGTACCACCTAACTAGATTAAAGTACAACCGTACCACCTAACGCTAGATTAAAGTACAACCGTACCACCTAACGCTAGATTAAAGTACAACCGTACCACCTAACTAGATTAAAGTACAACCGTACCTCCTAACGCTGGATTAAAGTACAACCTTACCACCTAACGCTAGATTAAAGTACAACCGTACCACCTAACTAGATTAAAGTACAACCGTACCACCTAACGCTGGATTAAAGTACAACCGTACCTCCTAACGCTGGATTAAAGTACAACCGTACCACCTAACGCTAGATTAAAGTACAACCGTACGGTACCACCTAACTAGATTAAAGTACAACCGTACCACCTAACGCTAGATTAAAGTACAACCGTACCACCTAACGCTAGATTAAAGTACAACCGTACCACCTAACTAGATTAAAGTACAACCGTACCACCTAACGCTGGATTAAAGTACAACCGCGCCACCTAACTAGATTAAAGTACAACCGTACCACCTAACTAGATTAAAGTACAACCGTACCACCTAACTAGATTAAAGTACAACCGTACCACCTAATTAGATTAAAGTACAACCGTACCACCTAAAGCTAGATTAAAGTACAACCGTACCACCTAACTAGATTAAAGTACAACCGTACCACCTAACTAGATTAAAGTACAACCGTACCACCTAACACTAGATTAAAGTACAACCGTACCACCTAACTAGATTAAAGTACAACCGTACCACCTAACTAGATTAAAGTACAACCGTACCACCTAACACTAGATTAAAGTACAACCGTACCACCTAACTAGATTAAAGTACAACCGTACCACCTAACGCTAGATTAAAGTACAACCGTACCACCTAACGCTAGATTAAAGTACAACCGTACCACCTTACGCTAGATTAAAGTACAACCGTACCACTTAACGCTAGATTAAAGTACAACCGTACCACCTAACTAGATTAAAGTACAACCGTACCACCTAACTAGATTAAAGTACAACCGTACCACCTAACGCGATTAAAGTACAACCGTACCACCCAACGCTAGATTAAAGTACAACCGTACCACCTAACGCTAGATTAAAGTACAACCGTGCCACCTAACGCTAGATTAAAGTACAACCGTACCACCTAACGCTAGATTAAAGTACAACCGTACGGTACCACCTAACTAGATTAAAGTACAACCGTACCACCTAACGCTGGATTAAAGTACAACCGTACCACCTAACGCTAGATTAAAGTACAACCGTACGGTACCACCTAACTAGATTAAAGTACAACCGTACCACCTAACGCTAGATTAAAGTACAACCGTACCACCTAACGCTAGATTAAAGTACAACCGTACCACCTAACTAGATTAAAGTACAACCGTACCTCCTAACGCTGGATTAAAGTACAACCGTACCACCTAACTAGATTAAAGTACAACCGTACCACCTAACTAGATTAAAGTACAACCGTACCACCTAACGCTGGATTAAAGTACAACCGTACCTCCTAACGCTGGATTAAAGTACAACCGTACCACCTAACGCTAGATTAAAGTACAACCGTACGGTACCACCTAACTAGATTAAAGTACAACCGTACCACCTAACGCTAGATTAAAGTACAACCGTACCACCTAACGCTAGATTAAAGTACAACCGTACCACCTAACTAGATTAAAGTACAACCGTACCACCTAACTAGATTAAAGTACAACCGTACCACCTAACTAGATTAAAGTACAACCGTACCACCTAAAGCTAGATTAAAGTACAACCGTACCACCTAACGCTAGATTAAAGTACAACCGTACCACCTAACGCTAGATTAAAGTACAACCGTACGGTACCACCTAACTAGATTAAAGTACAACCGTACCACCTAACGCAGGATTAAAGTACAACCGTACCACCTAACGCTAGATTAAAGTACAACCGTACCACCTAACTAGATTAAAGTACAACCGTACCACCTAACTAGATTAAAGTACAACCGTACCACCTAACGCTAGATTAAAGTACAACCGTACCACCTAACGCTGGATTAAAGTACAACCGTACCACCTAACGCTAGATTAAAGTACAACCGTACCACCTAACTAGATTAAAGTACAACCGTACCACCTAACTAGATTAAAGTACAACCGTACCACCTAACTAGATTAAAGTACAACCGTACCACCTAACTAGATTAAAGTACAACCGTACCACCTAACGCTGGATTAAAGTACAACCGTACCTCCTAACGCTGGATTAAAGTACAACCGTACCACCTAACGCTAGATTAAAGTACAACCGTACGGTACCACCTAACTAGATTAAAGTACAACCGTACCACCTAACGCTGGATTAAAGTACAACCGTACCACCTAACGCTAGATTAAAGTACAACCGTACCACCTAACGCTAGATTAAAGTACAACCGTACCACCTAACGCTAGATTAAAGTACAACCGTACCACCTAACGCTAGATTAAAGTACAACCGTACGGTACCACCTAACTAGATTAAAGTACAACCGTACCACCTAACGCTAGATTAAAGTACAACCGTACCACCTAACGCTAGATTAAAGTACAACCGTACCACCTAACGCTAGATTAAAGTACAACCGTACGGTACCACCTAACTAGATTAAAGTACAACCGTACCACCTAACGCTAGATTAAAGTACAACCGTACCACCTAACGCTAGATTAAAGTACAACCGTACCACCTAACGCTAGATTAAAGTACAACCGTACCACCTAACTAGATTAAAGCACAACCGTACCACCTAACGCTGGATTAAAGTACAACCGCGCCACCTAACTAGATTAAAGTACAACCGTACCACCTAACTAGATTAAAGTACAACCGTACCACCTAACTAGATTAAAGTACAACCGTACCACCTAATTAGATTAAAGTACAACCGTACCACCTAAAGCTAGATTAAAGTACAACCGTACCACCTAACTAGATTAAAGTACAACCGTACCACCTAACTAGATTAAAGTACAACCGTACCACCTAACACTAGATTAAAGTACAACCGTACCACCTAACTAGATTAAAGTACAACCGTACCACCTAACTAGATTAAAGTACAACCGTACCACCTAACACTAGATTAAAGTACAACCGTACCACCTAACTAGATTAAAGTACAACCGTACCACCTAACGCTAGATTAAAGTACAACCGTACCACCTAACGCTAGATTAAAGTACAACCGTACCACCTAACGCTAGATTAAAGTACAACCGTACCACCTAACGCTAGATTAAAGTACAACCGTACCACCTTACGCTAGATTAAAGTACAACCGTACCACTTAACGCTAGATTAAAGTACAACCGTACCACCTAACTAGATTAAAGTACAACCGTACCACCTAACTAGATTAAAGTACAACCGTACCACCTAACGCGATTAAAGTACAACCGTACCACCCAACGCTAGATTAAAGTACAACCGTACCACCTAACGCTAGATTAAAGTACAACCGTGCCACCTAACGCTAGATTAAAGTACAACCGTACCACCTAACGCTAGATTAAAGTACAACCGTACGGTACCACCTAACTAGATTAAAGTACAACCGTACCACCTAACGCTGGATTAAAGTACAACCGTACCACCTAACGCTAGATTAAAGTACAACCGTACGGTACCACCTAACTAGATTAAAGTACAACCGTACCACCTAACGCTAGATTAAAGTACAACCGTACCACCTAACGCTAGATTAAAGTACAACCGTACCACCTAACTAGATTAAAGTACAACCGTACCTCCTAACGCTGGATTAAAGTACAACCGTACCACCTAACTAGATTAAAGTACAACCGTACCACCTAACTAGATTAAAGTACAACCGTACCACCTAACGCTGGATTAAAGTACAACCGTACCTCCTAACGCTGGATTAAAGTACAACCGTACCACCTAACGCTAGATTAAAGTACAACCGTACGGTACCACCTAACTAGATTAAAGTACAACCGTACCACCTAACGCTAGATTAAAGTACAACCGTACCACCTAACGCTAGATTAAAGTACAACCGTACCACCTAACTAGATTAAAGTACAACCGTACCACCTAACTAGATTAAAGTACAACCGTACCACCTAACTAGATTAAAGTACAACCGTACCACCTAAAGCTAGATTAAAGTACAACCGTACCACCTAACGCTAGATTAAAGTACAACCGTACCACCTAACGCTAGATTAAAGTACAACCGTACGGTACCACCTAACTAGATTAAAGTACAACCGTACCACCTAACGCAGGATTAAAGTACAACCGTACCACCTAACGCTAGATTAAAGTACAACCGTACCACCTAACTAGATTAAAGTACAACCGTACCACCTAACTAGATTAAAGTACAACCGTACCACCTAACGCTAGATTAAAGTACAACCGTACCACCTAACGCTGGATTAAAGTACAACCGTACCACCTAACGCTAGATTAAAGTACAACCGTACCACCTAACTAGATTAAAGTACAACCGTACCACCTAACTAGATTAAAGTACAACCGTACCACCTAACTAGATTAAAGTACAACCGTACCACCTAACTAGATTAAAGTACAACCGTACCACCTAACGCTGGATTAAAGTACAACCGTACCTCCTAACGCTGGATTAAAGTACAACCGTACCACCTAACGCTAGATTAAAGTACAACCGTACGGTACCACCTAACTAGATTAAAGTACAACCGTACCACCTAACGCTGGATTAAAGTACAACCGTACCACCTAACGCTAGATTAAAGTACAACCGTACCACCTAACGCTAGATTAAAGTACAACCGTACCACCTAACGCTAGATTAAAGTACAACCGTACCACCTAACGCTAGATTAAAGTACAACCGTACGGTACCACCTAACTAGATTAAAGTACAACCGTACCACCTAACGCTAGATTAAAGTACAACCGTACCACCTAACGCTAGATTAAAGTACAACCGTACCACCTAACGCTAGATTAAAGTACAACCGTACGGTACCACCTAACTAGATTAAAGTACAACCGTACCACCTAACGCTAGATTAAAGTACAACCGTACCACCTAACGCTAGATTAAAGTACAACCGTACCACCTAACTAGATTAAAGTACAACCGTACCTCCTAACGCTGGATTAAAGTACAACCTTACCACCTAACGCTAGATTAAAGTACAACCGTACCACCTAACTAGATTAAAGTACAACCGTACCACCTAACGCTAGATTAAAGTACAACCGTACCACCTAACGCTAGATTAAAGTACAACCGTACCACCTAACTAGATTAAAGTACAACCGTACCACCTAACGCTGGATTAAAGTACAACCGCGCCACCTAACTAGATTAAAGTACAACCGTACCACCTAACTAGATTAAAGTACAACCGTACCACCTAACTAGATTAAAGTACAACCGTACCACCTAATTAGATTAAAGTACAACCGTACCACCTAAAGCTAGATTAAAGTACAACCGTACCACCTAACTAGATTAAAGTACAACCGTACCACCTAACTAGATTAAAGTACAACCGTACCACCTAACACTAGATTAAAGTACAACCGTACCACCTAACTAGATTAAAGTACAACCGTACCACCTAACTAGATTAAAGTACAACCGTACCACCTAACACTAGATTAAAGTACAACCGTACCACCTAACTAGATTAAAGTACAACCGTACCACCTAACGCTAGATTAAAGTACAACCGTACCACCTAACGCTAGATTAAAGTACAACCGTACCACCTTACGCTAGATTAAAGTACAACCGTACCACTTAACGCTAGATTAAAGTACAACCGTACCACCTAACTAGATTAAAGTACAACCGTACCACCTAACTAGATTAAAGTACAACCGTACCACCTAACGCGATTAAAGTACAACCGTACCACCCAACGCTAGATTAAAGTACAACCGTACCACCTAACGCTAGATTAAAGTACAACCGTGCCACCTAACGCTAGATTAAAGTACAACCGTACCACCTAACGCTAGATTAAAGTACAACCGTACGGTACCACCTAACTAGATTAAAGTACAACCGTACCACCTAACGCTGGATTAAAGTACAACCGTACCACCTAACGCTAGATTAAAGTACAACCGTACGGTACCACCTAACTAGATTAAAGTACAACCGTACCACCTAACGCTAGATTAAAGTACAACCGTACCACCTAACGCTAGATTAAAGTACAACCGTACCACCTAACTAGATTAAAGTACAACCGTACCTCCTAACGCTGGATTAAAGTACAACCGTACCACCTAACTAGATTAAAGTACAACCGTACCACCTAACTAGATTAAAGTACAACCGTACCACCTAACGCTGGATTAAAGTACAACCGTACCTCCTAACGCTGGATTAAAGTACAACCGTACCACCTAACGCTAGATTAAAGTACAACCGTACGGTACCACCTAACTAGATTAAAGTACAACCGTACCACCTAACGCTAGATTAAAGTACAACCGTACCACCTAACGCTAGATTAAAGTACAACCGTACCACCTAACTAGATTAAAGTACAACCGTACCACCTAACTAGATTAAAGTACAACCGTACCACCTAACTAGATTAAAGTACAACCGTACCACCTAAAGCTAGATTAAAGTACAACCGTACCACCTAACTAGATTAAAGTACAACCGTACCACCTAACTAGATTAAAGTACAACCGTACCACCTAACACTAGATTAAAGTACAACCGTACCACCTAACTAGATTAAAGTACAACCGTACCACCTAACTAGATTAAAGTACAATCGTACCACCTAACACTAGATTAAAGTACAATCGTACCACCTAACACTAGATTAAAGTACAACCGTACCACCTAACGCTAGATTAAAGTACAACCGTACCACCTAACGCTAGATTAAAGTACAACCGTACCACCTAACGCTAGATTAAAGTACAACCGTACCACTTAACGCTAGATTAAAGTACAACTGTACCACCTAACTAGATTAAAGTACAACCGTACCACCTAACTAGATTAAAGTACAACCGTACCACCTAACGCGATTAAAGTACAACCGTACCACCCAACGCTAGATTAAAGTACAACCGTACCACCTAACGCTAGATTAAAGTACAACCGTGCCACCTAACGCTAGATTAAAGTACAACCGTACCACCTAACGCTAGATTAAAGTACAACCGTACGGTACCACCTAACTAGATTAAAGTACAACCGTACCACCTAACGCTGGATTAAAGTACAACCGTACCTCCTAACGCTGGATTAAAGTACAACCGTACCACCTAACGCTAGATTAAAGTACAACCGTACCACCTAACTAGATTAAAGTACAACCGTACCACCTAACTAGATTAAAGTACAACCGTACCACCTAAAGCTGGATTAAAGTACAACCGTACCTCCTAACGCTGGATTAAAGTACAACCGTACCACCTAACGCTAGATTAAAGTACAACCGTACGGTACCACCTAACTAGATTAAAGTACAACCGTACCACCTAACGCTAGATTAAAGTACAACCGTACCACCTAACTAGATTAAAGTAAAACCGTACCTCCTAACGCTGGATTAAAGTACAACCGTACCACCTAACGCTAGATTAAAGTACAACCGTACCACCTAACGCTAGATTAAAGTACAACCGTACCACCTAACGCTGGATTAAAGTACAACCGTACCACCTAACGCTAGATTAAAGTACAACCGTACCACCTAACGCTAGATTAAAGTACAACCGTACCACCTAACTAGATTAAAGTACAACCGTACCACCTAACGCTGGATTAAAGTACAACCGTACCACCTAATACTAGATTAAAGTACAACCGTACCACCTAACTAGATTAAAGTACAACCGTGCCACCTAACGCTGGATTAAAGTACAACCGTACCACCTAACTAGATTAAAGTACAACCGTACCACCTAACACTAACCTGTAGATACGTCAGAGGCATTTTTAGATGTTCCCAAGCTAAAGTTAAATGAAAAGCCTCTATTGACCACGGTGGTCTGGATCCAGACTTGCAGCTCACTGAAAACATGCAGCACAACCAACACTATCAGCTGTTGATGTCGCACAGCTAGATGGGACCTTGTCAAAGGAACAATTGGTCAATGGCATGAAAATAGCTATGCCGTTGTACAAAACTGGAGTAAAACACCACTTCACAAATTACAGACCTGTCTCTCTTCTCCCACAATTCTCAAACATTTTGGAAAAACTATTTAATAACAGATTAGACAATTTCATAGATAAACACAATTTACTATCTGACAGTCAGTATGGATTCCGAAAAACCCGAACAACAGCACAAGCATTAACTGAACTCATTGAAGTAACCACAAATTCCATAGATGAAAAGAAATACGCAGTTGGTTTATTCATTGATCTAAAAAAAGCTTTTGATTAAACATTGAAAGAGTACATGAAACTACATTTCTTGGGGTAATTATAGACGACAAGATTTGCTGGAAATCTCATATTAAACACATCCACAACAAAGTATCTAGAGGCATCTCAGTTCTGCCCAGAGCAAAGCAATTCCTGGATAGCAAATCACTCCGCTCTGTTCTGTTCCCTGGTATTACCTTATCTAAGTTACTGTTTAGATAAGGATCATTCATAAGGCTGGTTTTGGTGAACACACCAATTCCTTACTCTTCAACAATAAAATATATAAAGCTAGGAACAACTCATTACCATCTCACTTGCAGGAAATGTTTTATGACGGAGAGGGGAAGTATAATTTAAGGGGTACATATATATATATATATATATATATATATATATATATATATATATATATATATTGATAGTTGATGGTGAAACAGTTGAAAAGGATCAATGACACAAATACTAGATGTGCCTTAACAGATGGCTCAGTCTATACGGGACATAACATTTTACGCGTATTGAAATGCCAAACATGTAAATATGACAACTTATCTAAACCAAACATTGTTTTTTTTTTGGCATATATATATATATATATATATATATATATATATATATATACTATATATATATATTGTATATATATATATATATATATATATATATATATATATACACTGTAAATTTTTTTGTTGTGAACTTACAGTAAATAATTGGATACATTTTGCATTACTTTCACAGTAAGGATTACAGCAATATACTGTGAAATATATCACAGAAATTTACTGTAATTTATATCTGTGAGATTACAATGCATTGTTGTAATAACCCAACTGAATACTGTAACTTTACAGCTTCAATGACAAAGCAATTACTGTGATATTACAGTACATTACTGGAGAATTACAACCTTTTGCTGTACATCATTACAACAAGGCCCTGTACTTTTACATTGTGTACTGTGAAAGTAATGTACAAGTTGACAATAATTTACTGTGAATTTACAATGTATACTGTGGAAGTCATGCTAAAATTGTTCAGTAATTTACTGTAAAAGTAATGCAGAAGCTTCCATTTACTGTGAATTTACAAACATTGTAAACAAACAACTCTGAGGTAAAGTCAATGTTAGCCCAATGGCATATTTAATAATATTGCACAGCACTACAGAACAATATGTACAATATGAATACAGCAGATGCCAAGAACTTTATTTTCTGCATTTTAAGATGGCTTTTATGACTAGAAAGTTGAATTTCTAGTCATAAAAGCCACCTTAAAATGCAGAAAATGCAGAGAAATTGTGCAAACTTGCAATTCAACTACCTGTCTCACAACTCAACTATTTAACTAGCTGTGTCACAAAAACAGTAATGGACAGGATGGGCATGAGGCCTTCATGGCAAGATAAGAGAGGAAGGGAGAGCGATGAAGGGATGTCGTAAAGGAGTAAGGCGCCTTTCTCAGTCTCAAACATTATAATGAGTCCACACGCAACAGCATTGTGTAAAAATTTTGTAGTGCAAAGTTGTCTTTAAAAAAAATTACATAAAGAACGAGGCTACTCAAAACTGAGCCTGACAACTACTGCTCCAAAAAATATGATATGATGCCCACTCAAAGTCAACAAGTTTCCTCCAAAGGGTGCTCACATGAAGGTTCATTGTTGTCCGCTTCTTGGTCTTTGAGCCTCTTTCAGGATTGATGCCCAGGAAGCACCTGTTAATAAGCAAAGATAGATTCAGTTTTAAAACAGACTTACAATATGTATTGCAGGCAACATTTATCAAGGTGTTCACCTGTGCCTTTTCCCACATCAAACCCTGGTAGATTTATAATCCAAACTTGTTAGACCTTCCTGTCACCATAATTTGTTGTAGCCAAGTGGTTGATGAGAGGCCATATCAACGTGCGCCGCCACTGAAATGCGTCTTCACGCAATTGACCAGTTAGTAAATTAAACTAAACCCTGTTCAAAGTATGACAAATACATCCTTGTCAATTAAGGGTCTGAGAGGATTTTGTTCTGCTTTTAAAGAAAATTTCCTCTACTTCATTCAATACATTCACATTTTGCAATAGACGTTTCGAAATCACATAGCCTGCCCCAAAACAGAATAAACAGCTGTGATTGGACCAGCAGGTATTTGTCAGCATAACGTGTAGATACCCATACTGATCTGCAGAGCGAAACTGAATATGAGTTTGCGAGATCAGGATAGTCTCACCAGGCTAGCCTCAGGTACCTCGTTTGTCAGCATTTTAGACCTCAAGACAATCATTAAGTTGGAAGCCTGTACTATAATGTGAATTAGAAGATTAAATGTGATCTTTATAAAATACCTTTGAATGAACTCCAGCGTTGATGATCCAGTGGCAGGATACTCAAGGTTGAAGACGTAACAGCTGCTGAAGAAAGCAGCTACTCCGTGCAAAAAGAAAGGGTGTGGGCCCATCACGACATGTCCCTCGATGGATATAAGCCATCCAGAGGGCTTCATCGTGTCACCTGAAATGAACAGATACAACATTATGTGTTATGAGCACTTTGCGATCTGCTTCAGATAAAAAGGGCTATACAAATGTAATTCTTATAATAATTATTATTTATTGTGATCGGGTAGATTTCTAGAATGAAAACAAAATAATTTGTTAGAAATGTCGATACTACATGAAATTAACATTACCTTGAATGATCAAGCAGGAGGTGCTGGGGAGCTCTGAAGTATTGACGTCCACAGAAGCGGCACATGGCTGTAACATAGTAACACACAATGGCATGGATTTAGGATAAAGGATAAATATTGTTCATTGGTCAGAGGTAGCATATCATACAAAGTAAATGTTGATAATGTAATCACTCATTTTGCATTTTAAATATTTGAATAAAAAATCTTACATCAACTTCAAGCATCAAACTCTCTTTCGGTTCTTTGAAGTACAACATTAGGAGCAGCAGGATGCAGGCAGCCTTGTCAGAGTCTGGATCATAGCAGGCCAGGACATCATGGATCTTGGGGTTGTCCAGTGTTGCACAGTAATCCAGGATGGTCTGTCCTCGTCGACTAATTTTCTCCTGTAGCTTCTGAAGGACATCGAAGTCCGTCAGGAGGCCAAAGTGTGAGAATAGGCATTTCTGAGAGAAGAGAAATGGCCACTCGTGTTTGATCTCAGACATTGCTGCAGCAGGCTCTTTGTTAAGGTATTTCCGCAGGATGATGTATGTCTTTTCCATCATTGGTTCTGCTCTCTCTGCCCCATTCATTCCTTCCTCTGTGTTTACAGACATACGAATGCATTGTTAGTACCCAAGTGACAATTTGGTCTTGTAGCCACCCAACACACACAATGTTCAGATCTTGACCAATTACTAAAGTCTAAACAAAATGACCCAAAAAGAGAGTAGATGGCAGGCCTGAGTAGATGTTCAGCATATCCCTCTTCATATTCTCCAACGTTGCCTCGGTCTCCCCCTCTGGCAAATCTGCTGGGCCCCACCTGACACACCTAGAAGTGGGCATCACAGGGTAACTAACAACGTTAGTACAACGTTAGTACAACGTACAACGTTGTAACTAAGATATCCGCTGGAAAAATATTTTTTCATGGACCGTTTGAATCACTAAGTCATTAAAGTTAAACAGCTAACTGTTAACCCGGCTAATCTATGATAACCTTGACTAATTACAAAAATGTGCACACATAACTAGTCATTTTTGTCCCATCATTGGTTTTATAAACTTTACAAACACTACATTTGTCTAAACAGTGATAGGGACATGAAAAATTATACCGAAACTCTCGTCATTACTAACCTTACTACTATTAGCAAATGCTGTAAAAGAACTTTAAACAATTTCGGGCCCTTGGTAACAAAATATGAACTGTGTCATGCAATAAACGTTCATTTGAAAGTAAATATTATTTTCATATTAAAATAACATGGGTGTAAGTGCTGCAAACATGCATGCTGCTTACCTTCTCCATTCAGCCCAGAAGAGAAATGTGGGATATGGCACCTTCAGTTCAAAATAGTAGTTCGGTTAGGTCATGTGACTTCCCAGGGTGCATTTCAACACAATATTTCACTGTAATAATACTGTTTAATGCTGTGAAATCCTTGCATTTTTTACTGTGTTGCTGTGATATTACAGACCTTGTTGTGATATAACAGCAGGTTTTAGATTGCAGGATTTTACTGTAAAACAAGAGTTAAATACTGTAAAATCCAAGGATACTGTACTTTTTACAGGTATTCATTGGGATATTACAGGGAAACCTAATTACAACAAGTTACTGTGAAATAATACTGTTAATTATTGTGAAATGCTGGTAAATTTTAACAGTGTATGTATATGTGATGGTTCAGAGCAGTGAGCAGAACAGAAATGGCTTCAGGCTAAACATGTTTGCAGCTGTGTAAGAGAGCTAAACCCAAACTGGACCGACCCGATACCGGTCTGAGTGGACTCATGACCTCACAGAGGGGCTGGTTGTTTCCTTCCTTCTCATTGGATGATGAGGATTCTGGTTCTTGTGCTGAGTCACATGGATGAAGACAGCTCCTCCCTGTGGCTGGAGCTCAGCTGTGACAGTTGGGAGCATCAGGTTTCTTCATGTCTTCTTTGATGGGTGCTGAGCTCAGAATCTCGCTCCAGTCAGGCGTGTAAACTGACACAACCCTGAAAACAAAAGTGAGAGCAGGCTGGCGTCTCTGCTGAGCCCCACATTCAGGGATCTTCGTCTTCCCAGATCGCTTTCCAGAGTTTAAAGCCGTTGAGTCGACCCATTGACAAATGTGGACGTCTGCTGTGGATCAGACTGGGACGGCTGCATCCTACCTGGTCCTGGTCCTGGTCCTGTCACACCTGAGCGGAGAAGGTAGGGTCACCCAGGGGAATCAGACCGGTTCACCGTTTGGTGCCGCTTTATTCAGGGGAGGCCGGTGATGCGGCTGGAGATGTTCAGGCCCCGTGCTTCTGGAAAGCCCCTCTGGAACATCCAGATATTACATTTATGTAAAAACCCCACTACTGAGCATGTGCAGTGCAGGAGTGGAGGGTCCCCCGAGTTACACCCAATATCTTCAACGCAAATTACTCAAAATCATGCCCAGAAGTTGGTTCCTCCTGTTTTAATCCTGTCTGATTTTTTTTAATGGATGTATGGCAATGTTTTTGTATAAGAACAGACTAAAAATCAGCAGAAGGAAGAGGATCATGATCAATGATAAACAACATCAAACGACCCGGGGACTCGGGTGAAAACAGTGGATTTCATTGTGAATTATGTTCAAAACTGTGCATAGGTGCAAATCCAGGACATTTCATTTAGACATCACAATCGACGTGGAATTAAACAAGGATGTGTGAACACGAGACTCCTCCCAGTCTAATATGATGAGGATAAATATCCATGAAAAGCTGGAGACACTCCTGTCAGAAGTTGAGGCTGGAAAAATAATGTATTTGGTGTAATTTCCTCCAATTTAAGCTGTAAAAGAAAACAGCAGTAGCTGCTGTGGTTGTGGGGACCACATTGTATCATGGGTGTCGTTGTTCCTTGCCATTATTCCCTGAAGAGTCGTGGAGTTACTGGTGTTCTTACAGGTTTGTGAATGTTCATCATGACACTCTTTTATGTAGTTGGTATTTAACCGCCACCAGAACTGAAGCTGGACCAGCTCCTGGTTCCAGGGGATGTGTTTTAGATGAGTAGCAGATGGCAGGATAGGCCTGATCACCCATCCTACAACGCCGGAGGATGTGTCCGTGGTGCCGCTGTCGTAAACGACACTCCCGGGAGGAGAGACAGGTCCAGGTCCCGGGAGGAGAGACCGGTCTAGGTCCCGGGAGGAGAGACCGGTCTAGGGCCCGGGAGGAGAGACAGGTCCAGGTCCCGGCCTCTGTCACTAGGAGGAGAGACCGGTCTAGGTCCCGGGAGGAGAGACCGGTCTAGGTCCCGGGAGGAGAGACCGGTCCAGGTCCCGGCCTCCGTCACCAGGAGGAGAGACCGGTCCAACACTTTCCGGCGAAATGCTTCCTGCAGCACCTGCAGCCGACTCGATATCAGACTCTGAAAGTCGCCTAAACATTCAATAAAAACATTATTCATAAATTGATGAGTCACATCAGTCCGTACCAACCAATCTTTCAGTGACACAGACTCTGGTCTTTAGAGGACTTCAGGTGGTTCTGCTGGTTTCCTCCAGACATGGTTCTGGACATGAAGACCAGACATGTCCACGTTGGTCTCTTGTGTCCAGAGGACCTGGAGGTCTGCTGGTTTGTTCAGGTGTGTGGACCTGAGTCCGGCTGCCATGTTGTTTTTAAATGGAAGAGGTTTCCTCCTGAAACTCTTCCAACAACCCGTCCTGGATCCTCTTCCTCTGATTGTGATCTCACAGACTTGAACATTTAAAATGCTCAGTGATGTCCTGAAGGCCCTGAGATGGAGATCCTCGGTTTCTGACTGTGGGGCAATTCTGGAAAGATTGAAAACTGTAGAATATTTTTCGCTGTAAAACATTAAACTCCAGATAGATTTTGTGATGGTTTTATACTTTCCAGATCTATGTACAACAACAGCTGTTCCTCTAAGACCATCGCTGACATCTTTTCCTCTCTACATTTTGTTAACACACACATGAATGTTCCAGACCAGCAAACTGCTGAAGCATCTGTTTTCATAGACATCTGCACAGATGCTGATGTTCATCAAGCAGGGACAGTTGGGAGGAACTGGCTGTCTTCAGTCCTGTGGAGGCAGAACTTAGTGTTGTCCACAAAGAATGGTGGAATAAGGTTGTTGTTCTTCGTCTGAGGTTTCAGTGTTTGGTACTCAGACCCACAGAGATCACATGACAATCACCCCTTAGATAAGAAGAGGGCTACCACCTTTTGCAGATGACTGTTAGTAATTCATGAGTTCAGGAGGCTTTGCTCGACTGTATGTCTGAAACAAATCTTAACTGATGTTATACACTGACGTGGATCAGGGGCTTCAGCCTCAGCTCTCTGTCTGCAGGCGACGCCGTGGTCCAGGTGTGGTGTCGGCCCGGTCAGCGCATCACTCTCACCTGTACGTACCACTATGAGGACCAGGCGCAGGTGTCGCAGCTGTCGGTGCAGTGGAGGAGTCCTAGCAACCAGCTGCTGTGTCACTACATCAAACACAAGTCCTTCCAGAACTGCAGCGCCGGCTACGACATCAGCTACCGGCCCGGCAGCATCCTGCTGAACATCCAGCAGGTCCGGGAACCGGACCTCGGCACTCACCTGTGCTCTGTGAGCAAACGCCACGAGTTCCAGGACTCCCGCATCCAGCTGAGCAGGATGGAAGGTGAGCTTCCTCAAGGTTTGAAGGTCACGACTGGGGTGTTATCACAAATGAGTTGGCTTCAAAGTCAGATAAAGATCTCAGGTCTCCGATGAGCTTCTTCTGCTGCTCATTCACATCAACGCTGTACAGTAGCATGTCACAGTTCTGCGTTTCTGTCCACTCGGATGTGAAGGAAATAAGTGCTAGCTGCAGGAACATTAGCAGGAAGCCTTCACATACTGGCTTCTGGTTGCAGAACATTTCCCCCTTTTCCCAGTCTCGGTGCCTGGATGTAAGAGCCGTTAAGTTAAGTCTGATCACCTGTTTATCTGCCTCCTGGGGAAGACAGGAAGCTGATGAGTACCGATGTTCTTGTCTACTTTGATGCGGAGAATGTGGATATGACGTCATTCCCAGTTCCAACTCCCAGTTCCTGATGGACCTGCATCCTGCTGGAAGTCGACTCGTGAAACTCCTCGTCTGTCCTAAGATGCAAAGAGACAAGCGAAGGAGAGGATTCAGAGGGTTCCCACCTGAAATCAGAAAACATGGGAACAACACGGAACAACTTGGGCTCATAATACGTTTTATCTCCTCTATCTTGATTTTAAGAAGCAGAATAAAGCTTACTGTTCACGTCTTTATGGACATCCAGCCAGCTTTGGGAAGAGAAGCGCTATCGGCATGGGGGCGGAGCTTGTGACCATGGCGACCATAGCTGGTGGATTGGATAGCTGCTGGGAGAAAACAGCTGAAAATGTCAAAGATAATCAACCAAAAACATGATAATTTACACAGCAGATGTGTGAGAGATGCAGAAAGAGCTGGTGAGGATTGTGTAAATGACTTCCATGTTGGGTTGAAATGCTTGCTGGGATGTTGACGAGGTGCGTTTGTTTTCCTTTAGAGGCCGTCACGTCAGCCCCGACGAGCGGAGTCCACCGGTCAGGTGCGTCCAGACCCTGCACACACTTCACAGGTAGATGCTCAACTTCACTGCCTGGACTCAGCCTGTCCTCATTCCTACCGTCTTCTTTTACGCTTTTCAAAAGGTCTCGGCTTGGCTGGGACCTTTTCAGCAGCTGATTGATATCAAGGGGTCCATCCACCCATTATTTACGCTCGTTTATACCGCTGTAGATCCCTGTTCAGGGTCACAGGTGTCTGCTGGAGTCTGAAGTTCTCCTTGATGGGTCACCTGTCCATCACATACAGTACACCCGTGTTTCCCAACTCGCTCTTTGGATCCTGCATGTTTAGATGCTACCCTGCTTCAGTACACCGTAATACAAATAGCGGTTAGGGTTAGGGGCTGGGGTTAGGGTTAGGGTTAGAACAACCGGCCAGGCAGGGCGGCTGGGTGACGGATGGAGGAAGCGTAGTCCTAGAAGGCCCACGGAACACCACCACTCGGTTCACGTCTCTAACCGTTGTTCCCCACTCGGAGACCCACTGAGAAACCGACCCTGATCAGTTTCAGTCGAGTGGCCTAAAGCCAGACTGATGTGGATCATACAGGCAGTTGTCGTGAAGGAAGTGTGAGACCTGACTAAACAAGACTCGTTCTACAAGTTTAGACCTGAACCGGAGCAGTGAAACCGGCCGGTAGGTTCCAACCTGGGCCGGGTTGTGTCTGGGTTTTTAGCAGTGACCCGAGCTTAGATGCCAGATGTAAGAGAGGAGTTGACCATGTGGGTTATTTCCAGTTTGACTGTCAGTAAAATGCTCTGCAGGATGTCAGCAGGAACAGGATCGAGAGGAAGGTCGTAGATTTTGAGCCGACTAGAAGTTTAGAGACTTCTTATTCATTTAGAAACTGGAAGACTCTGATAGGTAACAGGCTTCTCTGTCTTTTCAGGCCTCAGCTGGAGCCTCACCTGGAGCCTCACCTGGAGCCTCACCTGGAGCCTCACCTGGAGCCTCACCTGCAGCCTCACCTGCAGCCTCACCTGCAGCCTCATCTGAATCCTCACCTGCAGCCTCACCTGCAGCCTCACCTGAAGCCTCACCTGAAGCCTCACCTGCAGCCTCATCTGAAACCTCACCTGCAGCCTCACCTGCAGCCTCACCTGCAGCCTCACCTGCAGCCTCACCTGCAGCCTCACCTGCAGCCTCACCTGAAGCCTCACCTGGATCCTCACCTGCAACCTCACCTGGATCCTCACCTGCAACCTCACCTGCAGCCTCACCTGGATCCTCACCTGCAGCCTCACCCGAAGCCTCACCTGGATTCTCAGCGGTAGCCTCACCTGGATCCACAGCTTGACCCTCACCTGGAGCTTCACCTGGATCCTCAGCTTGATCCTCGCCTGCAGCCTCAGCTTCATCCTGACCTAAATCCTCACCTGGAGCCTCACCTGGAGCCTCGCCTGGATCTTCTGGAGCCTCACCTGGATCCTCACTTCGAGCCTCACCTGGATCCCCACCTGGAGCTTCACCTGGATCCTCAGCTTGATCCTCGCCTGCAGCCTCAGCTTCATCCTGACCTAAAGCCTCACCTGGATCCCCACCTGGAGCTTCACCTGGATCCTCAGCTTGATCCTCGCCTGCAGCCTCAGCTTCATCCTGACCTAAAGCCTCACCTGGATCTCCACCTGGAGCTTCACCTGGATCTCCACCTGGAGCTTCACCTGGATCCTCAGCTTGATCCTCGCCTGCAGCCTCAGCTTCATCCTGACCTAAAGCCTCACCTGGATCTCCACCTGGAGCTTCACCTGGATCCTCAGCTTGATCCTCACCTGCAGCCTCAGCTTCATCCTGACCTAAAGCCTCACCTGGATCTCCACCTGGAGCTTCACCTGGATCCTCAGCTTGATCCTCGCCTGCAGCCTCAGCTTCATCCTGACCTAAAGCCTCACCTGGATCCCCACCTGGAGCTTCACCTGGATCCTCAGCTTGATCCTCGCCTGCAGCCTCAGCTTCATCCTGACCTAAAGCCTCACCTGGATCTCCACCTGGAGCTTCACCTGGATCCTCAGCTTGATCCTCGCCTGCAGCCTCAGCTTCATCCTGACCTAAAGCCTCACCCAAAGCCTCACCTGGAGCCTCGCCTGGATCTTCTGGAGCCTCACCTGGATCCTCACCTGCAGCCTCACCTGGATCCTCACCTGCAGCCTCACCTGGATCCTGACCTGGATCCTCACCTGCAGCCTCACCTGCAGCCTCACCTTTCTGCCTGCTTTGACTTTTTAGTTTGTTCACTTGTAGAAATGTATATGTCTAATTAAATAAATGACAGAACTTCTGTGATGAAGTGTGTGTGTGTGTGTGTGTGTGTGTGTGTGTGTGTGTGTGTGTGTGTGTGTGTGTGTGTGTGTGTGTGTGTGTGTGTGAGTGTGTGTGTGTGTGTGTGTGTGTGTGTGTGTGTGTGTGTGTGTGTAAAAAGTTCAGGGGCCTCATTTAAAATGGAGTGCGTAGGATTCATACTAAAAGTGCACGTACTCTCAAAAGCCGAAAATGCCGTGCGCAAAAAAAAATCCGGATCAATAAAACCATGTGCACGCAGACTTCCACGCAGTCCAGCTGGAAGGTTGTGTAGCTGAATCCGCCTCCTATCACGCCCAGAAATGCATATGGATGAGCCTGCTGAGCATGCGCAGTGGCTTTCTGCAGCCTGTTTGGCGCAGATCCATGGTTTGGCGTCAGAATGAATGAGAAGTAGCAGCCACCGTGACACTGACTTTCACGGAGACCTAGATATGATGTGGAGGACAGGAAAACCACATTATTTGGTGGTCACAGTAAAAGTTAGAATAAGTATATAAATAGTAGGCTATACAATAAAATAAAGCGAGTGAGTGGCAGCACGCCGTTGCTGCGCTAAACGCCGTGAGTTCCCCGGCGCAACAGGGGGGACATGTCCCCCCGTCTTTTCAAAATGATGTATTTGTCCCCCCCACTTTTTACAGTTTAAAAACTAACGGTAGGATCAGCAAATCATCAAGACACTCGGGACGGCGGCCCGGCAGCCCCCGCTCCCCCTCCTCCCTCCCGTCTCCCCTCAGAGCTGCTCTAGGCTGATTTATGGTTCTGCGTTACACCAACGCAGAGCCTACGGCGTAGGGTACGCGGCGACGCGCACCATACGCCAGACCCTACGGCGTAGCCTCTGCGTTGGTGTGACGCAGAACCATAATTCCGGCTGTAACAACATGAGCGCACGTACCCGTGCATGACAGGCAGACACACACGGGGTCGGGGAGAAGGGAGTATTTCTTTAATTTTTATTTTTTTTAAAACTTTATCCTTATGAACGCAATTGTTATATAGTCCAACTTTCCTTATTTTAATCAGAACACTTTCTTTTTTCCTCTTCAGCGTGGAGTAGTGGGCTCGGAGCGGCAGTCACCCCCCCCCCCCCCCCACCCACCCCGACCCCCCCGCCGCCTGCTCCGTTATCAGCACTATTTTATTATAAGTCTGATATATGTTGTGATATGTGATGACATTATTAAGAGTATAACATGAATCTGGCTTCATTTCACCACCTCACAGCCTGCGTCGCCAGTTCCCCGTGTCTTAAGTAAAGTCTTACGGGAGGGTGATGGTTGCCGTAAAGATACGCAGATTTTTCGGTTAGTTTTTTCTTTTTAGATCCGAGACTTTGCGTAGAAGGTGGCTTCCGCAACTTTCAGGCGCTTTTTCTGCGCAAGCAAGCTTTATAGATGAGGCCCCAGGTCATGTCACAAAGGTAAATCAGAGGGCGTCTCTGCGGCGGCGTCCCCTGTAGTCGTGAGCTTGGACGGCTCTCAGTGTGGATGGTTCCCATAGGATGGTGTTTCCTCAGCTATCAGCTATCTATCAGCTATCAGCTCAGCCAGACTCCATTTTTATCACAAGGGTGGGGGGTACCGGGTGTGTCTGCATCTGTATAGTATGCTGTGTGTATATGTGTGTTTGTCGTATGAATGACGGTAAGAATGAAGATGAAAAGTGCTATATAAATAAATAAAGTTTAAGTTTAAGTCTAGAACATATGGTCCCAAATCTATCAATATATTTCTGAAATTGATCATCAATCACCACCAGGGTGTCCTGATACCATTTGCACTTATGGACCCCTGATCATGTGGCGGAGTCTCTTTAAAACTCATCCTACTCTGACCCTGTAGTGAATATTATTGGATTCCTCTAAATCTAATGCTTTAATATTCACAACAACAGGGTCAGAGGTTACAAATGTAAGTGATCTGAAAGCTGACTTAAATGAGCTTTTAACAGAAACACCTTTTGTTGGTCCTTTTCTGAGGAAACATTTACCAAGAACATCCCCAATGTTTGTGAGTTTACTAAACAGATCTGCATGTTTTTATGATGTAATTTAATCTACATCGTAAAAACATGCAGATTGCTGTTTTTTGTGAATAAAATCAAATTTTGGGAACACTTAAAATTGAAATGCATGAGTGAATTATTGTATGTTAAACTGTATGAATGAAACTTAGAGGGTCCAAGTGCAAGAAATGAAGCACTACTTTTCTATCGTTATGGTCATAGACATGCATGTTGTTGCAGGCTGGCTGCCATATTGAGCCGGTGTTCTGTCAATTTCTGCTGCTTCGTCGAAAAATGCTACCACTGCATAAACCGATAGTGTCTGTCTATTCGATTTTTGCTACCCTATCAAAAAATGCTCCCTAATGGTTTTCTACCTTTTGCAGAGCTACTATTTTACTGTGTTTTACTCCCTAGCCCACTTCCTTTCCCCCAAGTGGTCCTTGTTTCTTGCCAGGCCGTCATTGTAAATAAGAATGTGTTCTTAATGACCTGCCTGGTTAAATAAAGGCAAATGACTGAATGTATATCAAATAAAGCCATAGAATTGTTTTTTTTTTTTCTTTATCGTATAATGTTCACAAAGTGTAATGCAATTCATGTCATGGGTAGTGTATTTTGAAGGATCAAATACTCAACATCCCATTTTAAATCAATATTTCAGGGGTAGCATAATTTGATAGTTCAGTAACATCCTATCAAATAATGCTCCCATCACTTAATGCATTCAGGTAAGATACTAATCACCTCACTGCCACTGCAGGATGAATGTCAGCATTCTTACACCACCCAAGTTATCAATTTTGTAATTACTATTTTTGGATTAATATATAAGTATAAAATAAGAAGAAATAAAAGTAAAGGCATACAAACAAACAAAGTGTCTCAATTTCTCGTTTCAAAAAACATTTAAAACAGTTTAAAACAGAGGGAGAGATCTAACATCACAATATTTTTCAGCGTGGACTGAAGAAATGCAAGAAATTATGGGCATGGCAATCAAACTTTGAAAATCGACTGTGCACAGAACCACAAAGTAGCAGTTCTCGACGGGTAGCATGGATCGACAAAACACCGGGTTGAATCATTTTATTTAGTTCAATTAATTGATTCGATTAAACATCCATCCATTCATTATCTATCCCGCTTTATCCTTTGCAGGGTCAGGGGGGTCTGCTGGAGCCTATCCCAGCTATTTTCAGGCGAGAGGCAGGGGTTTGTTGAATAAAAGATAATTCAAAACCACACTCTTGTGTCTTTATTTAACTTTTCCAGCTCAATCAACAAACCCGGGGTAATCAATTCGATCACAACAATTTGGAGGCTCGTCCGGGATTGAGAAAGAGGAAAAGAGGTAATTATGAAAGAACAGCTGGTTACGAAAAAGGCCAAGGACACGGGCCGCGGCACTTTCAGGGTAAGCAGGCCTTTTCATCTGCATTGGATATCACTCAAATCAAGACCGTGTCCAAAGTCTTAAGTAAATACCCAGCTGCTGAATTTCATAAGTGCTAAATTTAAGGAATGATAACTGCTGAATTGAATAAGTGCTAAATTTAAGGAATGATAACTGCTGAATTTAATAAGTGCTAAATTTAAGGAATGATAACTGCTGAATTTAATAAGTGCTAAATTTAAGGAATAATAACTGCTGAATTTAATTGCTGAATTTGATGACAACTGCTAAATTGACCCCTCCCCCCCCCCCCTTTTAGCTAGAGATTTAAATTGCCAGAGAAACTTGAATGTTGATGGCGTGGCTTCGTGAAGATACTATAAGATCTATGTTGACATGAGCCTGAAAAACAGAAACAGAGATGATGAGACTTTGAAATTATATGTGAAGTTCAGCAGCGGCTGCTGGCCTTGCTATTGTGGGTGTCAGGGGCTGCGCTTGTGGGGGAAGCGCCTGCGTTTCTGTGTGTGTGTGTGTGTGTATGTGAGGGAGAGAGACTGTGTGTATGTGTGAGACAGGCTGTGAGTATGTGGATGTGCCTTTGTCTATTTTTATGTGCATTCATCAGACTTTGTGAACAGCTGAAAGTAGATATATTCTATCATTTTAAGAGAAAGAGAAATATGATTTTATTGACCTCGTAGTTGGCTTTAAAATGAGAAATTGAATAAAGACATAGGTAAAAGAGATACGTAAAAGTTGCAGGGTCAAAGGCCATGGTCGTAAAGTTCCTTAGTCAGATCATGATCTGCTCTGAATTTGAGCAGATTGTGTAGTGGGGGGAGAAGCAGAGATGCAGCCTGTTTCTCCAATAGAAAGAGGAGGGGCTGTGGGCTTGTGTCTTTTTGCAGCAACAAGGCCAGTAATGCTTTAAAATATAGAAGATTATTTAGATAACATTTTAGAATATACACTATAAGATAATATTTTAAGAAGTAAAAAGTTTAAATTCATATGAGCCTCTCTGTTGACATTTTGGTTAAGATAATATGAACAATGAGCTTCTTTAAATGATGCATTCTGTGTCTATAAAGGAGACTTTTTTATTTGTTAAAACATACATGAGCTTCAAGAGAGGACTTTTTTGGTGATGTGCATAGGCATACCCCTGTTTGTTATGAGGGGAATAATAATATTAAAGGAGCTGTATGTAAGAGCAATAATAAAACGAATCATAAAATGACCCCGATATGTGAACAGACATTTAAAAATCATGTTCATTTCAAATACTTATGTCACTGACAACAGCACTCAAGCCAGGATATTCCAGTTTAAAAAGAGGAGTTGCAGCCCTCAACTGATGTTTATGTTGTCATTTTTTGTTTTGGCCTGAAGCTCCACCCTCCACCTATCTCCCAATCACGAAGTCAGTATTGTTTCGGCATCCGGGTTGCCAGCTCGGCTCTAATTATTGCAGCCATGGCAGCCTGCGTTCCTGCTGCATTCTGCAGCCTACCTGGCAACCTCTGGTCGGGGGGAGGAGGGGGAGGGTACACGCCGCTCAACAATATTTTGAAAGTGACTGCAGTACCAGTTTTGGACATTTCTTACAGACGGCTCCTTTAACGTCTTAAATCTATAGAAGTGTTGATGAATACAGATTTTGGAACCTGTGATAGTAGGGATGTTGGTCTGTAATTTGTATAGTAGTCTCATTTTTGTGAAGTGGAATTGCCTTTGCAATTTTCATTTTATTTAGGAAAAGGACCAGATTGTAATGATAAATTACAGAGATGGGTTAGAGGTTTTACAATGTTATTAAGGACTTTTTTACAGTTATCGATATTAGGACAGTCAGTGGATAATTTACTTTTACATTTTGGAACAAGGGCTTTAGCTTAAAAAGTTTATTAGTGAATTAAAGCTGAAAAGCCACCTGGATTCAGGATAAGACGTGGGGGTGCAGAAAGCAGAATTCCATGGTGGAAGGTACTGGCGAACACGGTCATAAAAAATCAGGTACTACCTCCACTCGAAGGATATGTTGGTGAAGACGTAAACCATGTCATAAACATGTCGGGTGAAACAGGAACAAAAAAAGCGGTGGGTTGCCTCCCTCCTACTTCTCCCCTCTGTGGGGTTGCTGGTGGCCTGGGTTCCGGGTTCTTCCGTGTCGGCCTCTGGTCTCGCGGGTGGCGGGGTTGCTCCCCCCCCTCCCCCACTATAGATACACTTCAGGTGGAGCTTTGTTTGGTTTATTACACACACACACACACACACACACACACACACACACACACACACACACACACACACACACACACACATATAGCCACTCAATCACATACATATACACACACATACACAGCCACACAAACATATACATACACACACACATAGCCACAAAGACATGTACACACACACGTACGCATACACATATACACACACACACACACACACACACACACACACACACACACACACACACACACACACACACACACACACGCATGATCATATACATACACGCATACACACACATAGACATACACACTGGCTTGTTCACCTGCCTGCTGGCTCTGTAGTTTTTGGGGTTAGGTAGCGGTAGCGGTAGCTTAGCTCAGACTGCGATCAGATCTCAAGATTTGGGTCGATTGCTGTTCGTGTTTTGGTCGGCTCCGTGCCGGTTTCGTGTTTTGTTTGTGTTTTTTTGTTGCAGATTTCCAGTGCTTGACGTGTGTCTCCGTGTGTTCCTGCTTCCTGGATTGGCAGTGGATGTCGTCACCCCCCCCCACCCCCCCAAAAGAAAAAAAAAAAAAATCACTGGGTTTGTATGTGTATATTTATGTATGTGTATGCATATGTATGCGTATATATATGTATATATATTAAATATAGTAATAATGCACATATATATACCTTTGGTTTCTTCCTTCATGGTATCAATCATTAATATGTGTGCAGACAAGGTAAAAAAAAACAAAAAACAGTGGCGCCCCTGAATCGACACTTTGGGTCCTTACGCTCGTTCCCCAATCCCTTACATCTCACATTATTTTATGACACGACACCCAAAGGTACCATGAGGCCTTCCAAGACAAAGAGGGGGACCATTGGAGTATTGCGTGCACACACATGTATGTTTCGGCGGTAGGCGTAGCCGCCTCCGCTGCACTCACGACTGCATGACTAAGGTGGTATGAAATAACGGATGAGGTCTACCCTCATGTGTCATTGGCTTTGCGCCCAGGCCATCAGGCGCCTCCAAAGCAAAATTACAAAATGCTAGAGGACAGATTTAATTCCTGGGGAGATTTGTGTCTCGAAAGGGGGTGCACATCTCTCCAGAATGCTGTTCCTCCATCCTCCACCACCCCACACCTTTGATTGTGGGGGACATGTTGTCCTTTTTAAGACTGAGGACGTAATACCTGACTACACCTTCAACACCCAAGAGTTGCACGACATGGTGAAACAACTAGGCGTTAGGAACCGAACGGCAGTCTTTGTCAGTCTTTGATATTTGGCATAGTGTGAGGTATGAACATAAGGTTTTCAAAAACCACCGCAAACAAATTGGGACGGCCCCCTAGTGGCCGGTTTGCAGAAAATTCAAAATGGCTCCCGCTGAAAAAACCAAAGGTCATATCTCAGCTTCACTGTCTCTACTTGTTTTGGTGCTAGGAATTCAATTCTGAGATAGATTTCCTATTTCAAGGTCATGTTGAAGGTTAAATTTAATTTTCAAGGTCATTTTTTGCACAGTGGCTTAGTGGTTAGCACTGTTGCCTCACAGCAAGAAGGTCCCCGGTTCGACTCCCAGGCCCGGCAGGGGCCTTTCTGTGTGGAGTTTGCATGTTCTACCCGTGCTTGCGTGGGTTCTCTCCGGGTACTCCGGCTTCCTCCCAGAGTCCAAAAACATGCATACTAGGTTAATTGATGATTCTAAATTGCCTGTAGGTGTGAGCGTGAGTGTGCATGGTTTGTGTGTTTATATCTGGCCCTGCGATGGATTGGTGACCTGTCCAGGGTGTAACCCATGCCTCTCACCTGAAATGAGCCGGGATAGGCTCCAGCAGACCCCCGTGACCCTAAAGGATAAAGCAGGCATAGATAATGGATGGATGGATGGATGGATGGATTTTTTGCACATAAAAACTCCATATCTCTAGAATTAAGTCACATAGAAAGATTATAGAGGCTCTAGACTCCTATTTTCACCCCCAAGGAATGCAATTTTCTGTTTATTGGACAGGTCACTATCGCTGTAGTATCAATAATCTAATTGGGGGAGCATTATGGCCATCGTTCAGGCTTAAGATGAACTCAACTTAAGAACAAAGCCACAATGAAAGCAACTACTGGTAGAGTTGATAATATTGACGAGTGTGGTCGATTTGAGCTCCATGGCACCGCTATATCCCTGACTAACCATCTGACATGTGACAACATGGGGGGGATAGTGGTGCCTTCAGCTTCTGAAGGCACCACTATCAAGCTTCCGGATTACTTTGCCATTGTGCCGTATATAGCTGAATATGCTGGGGAAATCAAGCTTTCATCAATTCCAGATGGAACAGCCAGACCAACTTTCACTTAAAACAACCGAGCAGGGGTGCCTGACGAAGCATGGCTAGACCATGTCCACAAGGTCCTGATAGAAAACGATGGAACACTTCAAGACACACCAGTGACCTACTCTGGGTTCTTCTCACATCGCAAACGCCATGAAGATGTCAAGCATTGGGTGCAGAAACACTCAATGCTTGTGGTCATGAAGGCAACAGAATTTATGAATCCTGGCCAGATTCCAGTCATAGCAGATGACTGTCCTCTGTATGCCCAACAGAAAAAATGTCAGTGGAAGTTCCCTAATGAGGTTGGTGAATCAAAGATGGTGTGCTTCATGGGCTTCCTTCACATCAAGATGATCTCCCAAGAGTCTGGGTCTGCTGTCTGGGTAGCTGGGTCTGGCTGGGACCGGGTGTTTTCCCTCGCAAAATTTTCAACACTGGTGTTGCAACGTCTCTTCTAAGTGGCAAGCATGTCAAGCGTACACGGTATGCATACCAGCTTACTCTTGCCTGGCTCCATGTACTCAAAGTACAGGCATATGATGAATACTGCCAAGAGGGCTATGAGCCTCATGAAACCATGGAGATGTGGGAGAATCGACTTATGAATAATGCTCCAACAATCTCTTACTGACTGACAGTGAGAGACTACCTGATGATCAACTGCTGCCTCATCCGGGGTCAGGGAGTGGGCAATTGGCCACTAACCCTGAAAGCTTGTGAGTATCTGTGGCCATGGTTATTTGCCTTTGGACATACAAACTATGCCCGGTGGATGCCAGTCTTCTTGACAGATGGCACGTCTACCAGATACCCACCCATCAGTTCATGAGGCTTTCATCGAGGGCAAGTTTGTCATACAACGTGGTGAAAAGAAGTTCACGTTAATGGCACTTGATCAAAGTCAGGAGCACAGCATCAAATTTGTAAAGGAGGATAGTGGATCAAAGGCCTCTATGGTTAGCAAGAGGAGAAGGAGATCGAGTTCTTGAAACCTAGTTTCCTACGGGCCATTGATGAGTTTGAGGTGGCCTGTTTCTCTGCCTCAAGGAACAAGGAAGCACCCAGCACCCAGAGTCTGCAGATGCTGAACAAAAGAAGTTCCTCAATCCTCTGAAGGCTCTGTGATCTTGTCAAGGATGACAAAGTTGTCAATCCCTTCAAAGAAATGGGTACAGAGCTCATCACTTTAGATACCGGTGAGGTCATCGACCATGAGATCTCGAACTGCCTCAGGGAAGCACCAAACATTGGTCAAACCATGTTCACAGAGTTTGTAAGGGACAGAATAGAAAAAGATCAACCAAACCCTTATCTGATGTCATTCCAAAAGCCGCCCTGTTCACATTCACCAACCAGCCACCTATGGATCTGAAGAAGGGTGCTAGCAAGTTGGGCTCTGCCAAGGCAAATACAGCTCTAATCACCAAGCTCTTCTTGTCCCTACAAGCCCGTCCTGATCTAGACATCGATGAATTCTTTGAGCACGAGAATCAGCGTGAGCCTCCATCCTTGTCTGATCATGGCAAGCTCCGGTCAGGAACCAAGTCAGATATTCGTGGATGCCTACCAGGAATGCCTGGTCCTGGCCCCTCTCCATCAGCCAAAGAGGCTTCTGTAGTTGTGCTTGATATAGCAGTAGTAATACATATCATCAAGACCCAGCGTGCCAGAGTGTTTGGAGAGTACATTCAAATGCACTGGCTACCCTACTTGCGCAGCCTGATGACTGACAGAACGACAAGAGTGGATGCGGTCTGGAACACATATATAGAGGCAAGTCTCAAATCTCAGACTCTTGTCAAGCGGGGTAGGACTGCAGGGTGTCAAACACGAGTGTCTGGTAAGATGCCTCTGCCAAAGGGAGCTCAATGGCAGAAGTTCCTCAAGGACAGCCAAAATAAAGACCAGCTGTTTCAGTACCTTAGTCAGGACCTTCAAGAGATCACAGCTGGCTCAGAGTACCACCTTCTCACAACAAAGGCTGACCTTGTCCTGAGCAACAAATCAACTAACCTACAAGCCTTTTTGTTTGTTTTGTTTGTTTATGTATTTAAGCACATTGAATCCATGCTCGTCGTGTGAAATGTGCTGTATAAATAAAATTACTTACTTACTCACCATGTCAACAAGAAGAAGCTGACACACAAATGATGCTGCATTTGCATCATGCTGCTGAGCAGGGTCACACCAAGGCTTACCTAAAGACAGTAGATAGTGGCCATCAACCTGTTCAAGGAGCTAGGCCTCTCAGAGCTGTGGATTGGCTTTGGATCAGGAAAAGCATATACAGTAAAGATATTCCAATCCACCACATCTCAGAAATGCTGGGATCTAAAAAATGCCAAGGACTGCCCTTCTTCCACGCATTCACTGGGTGTGACGTTGTATCAGCAATGTTTGGAATTGGCAAAAAAAACTGCATGGAATGCATGGACAGCTTTTCCTGAAGTCACCAACACCCTCATTGAAATCACCCAAGACCCAACCAGCCTCACACTGGAATCAGTGCATATGCAACATCTCGAACGCTGGACTGTTCTAATGTATAGCAAGCAGTCAATGAAACCAGGAAGCTTCTTTTCACCCATACCCTCAAGTCCCTGGATTCAATCCCCCCGACCCAGCAAGCCTTATTCCAGCATGGCAAGCTGGAAGCAATCCCTCTCCAAAACTCCTAAGATTCCAGACCCATGTGATTGGGGTTGGGAATGGAATGCCATAACCAAAGTGTTGGTGCCATATTGGACAGATCTGGAAGATGTCAGCAAGGGATGCGCACTTCTCCTTAACTGTGGCTGTGTGGTTTCCTGTAAGGGAAACTGTAAATGCTACCGAGCTGGACTCCGCTGTACCACCTTTTGTATGTAGCACCCTGCTATAAAGGATGATGTTTGAGTGTACAGATATTCAGTATATGATGAGATACTGCTGTTTAAATGAGTCTCGTGGTGAATTAAGTGTAAACTGTAAAGTAGTGAAATGTTCCATGTTTTCCATGGTCTGTGAATGTCTCATGATGTTTCAGGTTTGTCATTTGATTAGCCAGGTATCAATCTGGTGTTTAGCCAATCTGTGCCTGTCAGAGATGGATGTAATCTACCTACCGGATTCGAAGGGGGCGGGGCGTGAGAGAGACGTGAGAGAGACGTGAGAGAGACTGAAGGCTGGTGACGGTGATGAGACGAGGAAAAGAGAAAACGACAATTAACAGTATTTGGAGGTTTAATGAGACCGTTTAAAATTACTGGGTTATTGACCTTTTAAGTCGGAGGGTCTGTTTTGAGTGTTATTGGTACCCATTGAGTTACGTGAGCAAGTTCAGAGTTGATAGAGCCGGGAGAGAGGACCGCATGCCCGAGACGCCAATTTTTGTGTGTGTGTGAGGAAGACATATCGTGCGCCGAGGTTCCTGAGTGAGTATGAGCATTCTTGGTCGGGTAACAATATGGACATTTATGAGAATGACCAGTGAAGTTATTAGCGTTGTGGAACTTTGTGCGTAGTGTGTCTACACCCTGCACGCCTGCCTGCTGCTGAGCTGCTGTTGCTGTAGAGGGCGCTCAGGATCTGCGTTGTCGCCAGGAGGACCGCGCTGCTGCTGCCGCTGCTGCTGCCGCTGCATGGGGATGTGACGGCGGAGTTCGGGTTCTTCATCAGGGTTTTCCACCTTACTCTTCTGGGTGAGGGTTTGGGGGACTGTAGTTATCCGTGAGTACTGGGAAACACTTTCACAAGGATACAAGCTCCAACTCAACAAGCGCGCCAACGATATGGTACCATTATGACTTACAAAACCCCGGGGTATTCATTTTATTTCTTTTTATTTTATTATTGAGCTCAAGGGTCACCAGGTTGGATTAAAGGGTGATGCCCTATGTTTTTTGGGTTATGTAAATAAATTAGTGCTGGCCAACGATAAAAATTTTTAATCTCAATTAATCCATGATTTCTGTAATTAACTGCGATTAATCGCATATTAATTGCAAATTTATTCACACATTTTGTGCTGTTCTAAATTACCTCATGGTTTTTATGTTTTTTAATCCCTTTAACAACCTGAGAAAGGGCAAATATGCTGCTTTATGCCAATGTTTATTCAACTTGCCACAAAAAAGGCTTTTGACCTGAATGTAACATTCCTTCATAAATACAATCACACTGTGTTCTCCAACTTTACACTTGTAAAGACTAACTTAAGATTCCTTGTTTTTTTAAGCAGCTCAAAGTAAAACAATGAACCATATGCATCACAAACATTGTACAAGAAGTACATTGGTCAGTTAAACTTTCCATGTAATTATGTCTTTCATATGGAGGAAAATAAAAGGCTCAAAAATATCCCCTTCTCCTAAGTGGGATCAAAACAGGGGGATACAAAAAATAAATTACAAACGAATAAAGTGCACATGTAAGGGGAGTAACTCAGCCGTTTCCTCACCTGAATCCTCAGTGCACTTGTGAGAATCGCAGCGTGCGCCCGTCTGTGCGCGTGTGTGTGTGTGTGTGCGGGGGGGCATTGTTGAGTTATATGTTTTATGTAAAGCGCTTTGTGTTGCATTTATTATTTTGTAAGAAAGGCGCTTCACAAATGAAGTTTGATTTGATTTGACTCGTCCTTTTTTGCAAGCTGCTACAGCGTTGTCTGATTTTGACGAGGGGGGGGGGGAGCGGAGCAGCGCTGCGCTCTCTGGTATTTGAGACTCAACGTACTTCGGTGGTAATTCATTTCAAATCGATGGTACATGTAAATAACTTCAGTTTTGTCCAGCGAACCATCTGGCATCTTTTTGAAAGGGAACTTGCTGTTCAAAAGTCGCTTTTCATTTTCCATCTTTCAGTTCACCAGACTTTTTTTTTTTTTTTTTTTTTAATGTGCGTTAAAAAAATTGTCGGCGTTAAGAGAACGTTAAGAGAACGTTAAGTTAACGCGTCGTTAACGCTTTAAGTTGGACAGCCCTAAAATAAATACGTTATTCCTGTTGAACATATCTGCAGTCATAAGTGTTTATTTAAGTGTGGTGTTATCAGGACTGTAGTGTGTTAAAGCTACATGCATGGGAGTGTTTATTATGACAATGTAGCTATTGGATCAGCTAACCAGGCCTCTCTGCACCCTAGTGAGAGTCATACATTCTAAGGTGAAGTAAACTCAGTTAAACTGTCATATTTTCGTGGCCTCCCTCCAATTCAGCTCCCATGCATCAGGGGTCAGTAACCATAAGGGATTTTGTGGTGACTAAGCTGAAATAGAATAGAATTGGTTGGGAGGGCTACATGTCATGAACCCTGTCACTCCACTCCACCTGTCCCTAATCTGCTCTGATTTACCTGCCAGCTGCACTGCATTCTCCAATTAACCTCTCCCAGTATTTAAAGCCCTGTCTTTCAGCCCTCCCTTGTCAGATCGTCTGCAAACCTGCACCAGAACCCTGCCTGTCTGCTTGTCTCTCTGACTCCCATCTGTGACCCGGACTTGGATTCCACCCCAACTCTGATCTCCTGCCCCGGTAATGTTGACCTGCCTTCTGCCCCCGACTACGATTTCTGCTTTGCCCTCGACTGCACTACTGCTCCGTTTTCACCTGTTCTGTTGTGTGTGTGTTTCCCCCAGGACTGCCCGGATCCTCCAGCTCCCGTGATCGCTGCCGGGGGAACACACACACACAGACCCCCTGGACCTCCTGAACCCCCTGAACCCCGTGGACCCCGTGGACCCCCTGAACCCCGTGGACCCCCTGAACCCCCTGGACACCCTGGACCCCCTGGACCCCCTGAACACCGTGGACCCCCTGAACCCCCGGGACCCCCTGGACCCCCTGAAGCCCTCATTCACTCCCAACTTCCCTTTCCCCTGAAGGATTAATAAACCTTCTTGTGTGACGCAATTGTGGTCCTCTGGTCATCTGTCTGAATCGTGACAGTACGATCTGACCAAACACGGACCCAGCGCACACTCCCCTCAACATGGAAACCGACGACCCCGTGCAACCCAACGCCATGCAACGTCTGGAACACGCCGAGAGAGGGGTAAGCCGCATGAGTGGCGATATTGCCTCCCTGCTTCAGGTCGGCCACCAACAGCACCAGCGGCTCGAGCAGCAGCAACAACAACTCGCCATGGTCATCCAACTCCTCAACAACCTTACCCCCCCATCTGCTCTAGCCGGCCCAGCTCCAGCCACTCTGTCCACCAGCCCGGCTCCCGAGTCATCTGCCCCAGTCGCTGCAGCCGCTGCTCATGCTCCAGAACCCAGGATTGGAAACCCAGAGCGTTTCACCGGTGATCCAACCCAGGTCCGGCCATTCCTGACTAGCTGCCGACTTCAGTTCTCCCTGCAGCCAAGGACCTTTGCCACTGAGGGGGCTAGAGTTGGGTATGCCATCACTCACTTGACGGACCGAGCTCGACTCTGGGGAACAGCCGAGTTCGAACGTCAAACTCCCGCATGTGCAACCTTCGACCTGTTTGCTGAGGAGATGCTGAAGGTGTTTGACCTGGATTCACCAACCGCAGAGGCGTCCCGTGAACTGTTCAGTATTCGGCAGGGCAGGCGCTCAGTCGCAGACCATTCCATCGACTTCCGAACCCTGGCAAGACAAAGCTCTTGGAACACACCATCGTTGAGGGACGCATTCTTCCATAGCCTGGCCGACTATATGAAGGACGAGTTGGTCTCTCATGAGTTGCCATCCACCCTGGATGAAGCCATCTCACTGGATGTCCGGATTGACAGAAGGATACAGACCCGCCGTCGTGAGAGGGGCCGCCAAGATCCACCAACCACCGGCATTCGGAGAAATTCGACTGGGCCCCCGTCATTCCTTGCTACAAAACCAAGCCAGCTTGACCAGCCTGAGCCCATGGACATTGGGCGAGCCACTCTCACTCCAGCAGAACGCCAGCGACGCTTCACCTCAAACCTCTGCCTCTATTGTGGGGGTGAAGGACATCGGGTTGCAACCTGCCCAGTAAAAGCCAAAGCTCACCGGACATAGGGGGAGTCCGGCTGAGCTCAACGACCATCCAGTCCTCCGACCGCAAACCCCTGCTGCAAGTTCACCTCCGTCTCTCTGGCTCAACTCACACCCTGGCTGCTCTGGTGGATTCTGGCGCCGAAGCCAACATAATGGACATCATGCTGGCACGCCAACTGGGAGTGGAGAACCACCGTTTGACACCTCCTATTCCTGCCCGGGCGCTGGACGGACACCTACTCGGGTCAGTCACTCATGTCACGGCCCCTGTCTCGATGAACCTGTCCGGAAACCATCAAGAAACCATCCAGTTTCACCTGCTCCACTCTCCTGGCCAGCCCCTCATCCTGGGTTACCCATGGCTTCGCCGGCACAACCCTCAGCTCGACTGGGTGACCGGGGTGATCAGGGAGTGGGGAGAAGACTGCCATCGAACCTGCCTGCTGACTGCCACATTACCCCCCCGGCCAGTTCCCACCAACTCCGCTCCAGACCTTTCCAATGTCCCGAAATGCTACCACAGTCTCAAAGAAGTGTTTAACAAAGCACGAGCCACATCACTGCCCCCTCACCGGCCGTACGACTGTGCCATTGACCTCCTCCCTGGAACAGCTCCTCCCAGGGGCCGCCTCTTTTCGTTGTCTGCTCCTGAAAGACAGTCCATGGAAGACTACATCAATGCCTCTCTGTCTGCAGGATTAATCCGCCCATCTTCATCCCCTGCTGGTGCTGGCTTCTTCTTTGTGGGGAAGAAAGATGGATCCCTTCGCCCCTGCATCGATTACAGGGGTATCAACGACATCACGGTGAAGAACCGTTACCCTCTGCCTCTGCTCACTTCTGCCTTCGAGTTGCTCCAGGGAGCCACTGTCTTTACCAAGTTGGATCTCAGAAACGCTTACCACCTAGTGTGGATCCGGGAGGGGGATGAATGGAAGACCGCATTCAATACACCAACAGGCCACTACGAGTATCTGGTTATGCCTTTTGGCCTCACCAATGCTCCTGCTGTGTTCCAGGCTCTTGTGAACGACGTGCTACGGGACATGTTAAACATCTTTGTCTTTGTTTACCTGGACGACATCTTAATCTTCTCCAGAGACCTGTCTGACCACACCCGCCACGTCCAGCAAGTCCTTCGTCGTCTCCTGGAGAATTCCCTCTACGTCAAGGCGGAGAAATGTGAGTTTCACGTCAAGACCATAGCCTTCCTGGGGTACATCGTGGCAGAAGGGAGTATCCAAATGGATCCAGCCAAGGTGTCAGCAGTCAGTTCATGGCCAGTTCCGGAGAACAGAAAGAAGCTGCAACAGTTCCTGGGGTTTGCTAACTTCTATAGAAAGTTTATCCGGAACTACAGTACCGTTGCCGCTCCCCTCACTGCTTTAACCAGCACCAAGCAACCCTTCACCTGGACTCCAGCAGCTGACAAAGCCTTCAGTACCCTCAGGTCTAGATTCACCTCTGCTCCCATCCTCCAGATGCCTGATGGGGACCGGCAATTCATTGTGGAGGTGGATGCCTCTGATGTGGGAGTCGGTGCTGTGATTTCTCAATGGGCTGCGGAGGATAAGAAGCTCCATCCCTGTGCGTTTTTCTCACATCGGTTGTCCCCCGCGGAGTGCAATTACGACATAGGGAACCGAGAGCTGCTAGCTGTAAAGCTTGCCCTGGAGGAGTGGCGTCACTGGCTGGAGGGGTCCACCGTTCCATTCCTCGTTTGGACTGATCACAAAAACTTGGAGTACATCCGCACGGCCAAGCGGTTGAACCCCAGGCAGTCCCGCTGGGCCCTGTTCTTCACAAGGTTCAACTTCACTCTGTCATACCGGCCTGGATCACGCAACACCAAGCCAGACGCCCTCTCCCGCCAATTCCAGAAAGGTGACACCCCCTCCAGGGATCCGTTGTCAATTCTGCCCAGTCCCTGCATCGTAGCACCTCTGACCTGGGATGTCGAAGAACAGGTGCTGGAAGCCCTCCGTAACCAGCCAGGTCCCAGCACTTGTCCAGCGGGCCGCCTCTTTGTCCCCGAAAACCTGCGGTCCCAGGTCATTCAGTGGGGACACGACTCCCGCCTAGCTTGTCACCCTGGCTCCACCCGCACTTACAACCTGCTCGTCCAGAGGTTCTGGTGGCCCTCTCTAAGACAGGATGTACGGGAATTCGTCCAAGCCTGTCCCATCTGCAACCAACACAAGTCGTCCTGCCAGCCCCCAGCCGGATTGCTGCAGCCTCTGCCTGTGCCCACACGTCCCTGGTCTCACATCTCCCTTGACTTTGTCACGGGGCTGCCCCCTTCCGGTGGCATGACTGTCATTCTCACCATAGTGGACAGATTCAGCAAGATGGCACACTTCGTTCCCCTCCCCAAGCTCCCGACCGCCAAGGAGACCGCCCAGGTGGTCCTGGAACACGTCTTCCGTATCCACGGACTACCCAAGGATGTAGTTTCTGACCGTGGCCCACAATTCTCCTCTGCTTTTTGGAAGGAGTTCTGCCACCTGCTGGGAGCCACAGTCAGTCTGACCTCCGGCTTCCATCCCCAATCCAATGGGCAGTCAGAGCGGACTAATCAGGAGCTCGAGAAGGCACTGCGATGCATGACATCCCGCAACCCCCATTCCTGGTCGCAACAATTGACATGGGTGGAGTACGCACACAATGCACTGACCTGCTCTGCCATCGGTATGTCCCCCTTCCAATGTGTCTATGGATACCAGCCTCCTCTATTTGCCAGCCAGGAGGAGGAGGTTACTTGCCCATCTGCTCTTGCTTTTGCCCGTCGCTGTCGCCGCACCTGGTCACAAGCCCGGGCCACACTCCTCAAATCCGTTGCCAGCTACACTACCGTGGCCAACCGTCGGAGAACTCCTGCTCCCACCTACCAGGTGGGCCAAAGGGTGTGGTTGTCATCCAAGGACCTGCCACTCAGGGTGGAGTCGCGAAAGCTGGCGCCTCGGTTCATCGGCCCGTTTCCCATCGAAAGGGTGATCAGTACGACTGCTGTCCGGCTCCGGCTGCCTACTTCCATGAGGGTGCACCCCACTTTCCATGTGTCCAAGGTTAAGCCCATTCGTGAGAGTCCACTGGTTCCTGCTGCGCCTCCCCCTCCTCCTCCACGGCTCGTCGATGGTGGCCTGGTATACACCGTCCGCCGCCTACTTCGGTCCAGACGGAGGGGTAGGGGTCTCCAGTACCTAGTCGACTGGGAGGGCTACGGCCCTGAGGAGAGGATCTGGGTGTCGGCTGTTCGGATTGTGGATCGAACCCTCATCACCGCCTTCCACCAACAGCATCCGGACCAACCTGCAATCCGGAGGGGGCGCCCCAGTGGGGTCCCTAATCATCCTAGCCGCCCGGCTTCCCGTCCTGTGCCTGACCCTGTCCTGCACCCAGTGCTCCGTAGGGGCCGCTCCAGGGGGGTCCCTGGCCGTCCTGCCCACTCTGCCCCCTGTCCTGTGCCTGACCCTGACCCGGCCTCGGAACCTGTCCCGTCTCCCGACCTCAACCCTCCAGCTCCCTCTGAGGATGAGGACCTTCTCTCAGACTGCTCTGAGGAGTTCTAGCCCTCCGCCGGCTCCCCTCCTCCCGCCCGGTGTGGTGTTACTCTTGGGACTTCTGGGGCCGTCCCTTGAGGGGGGGGTTCTGTCATGAACCCTGTCACTCCACTCCACCTGTCCCTAATCTGCTCTGATTTACCTGCCAGCTGCACTGCATTCTCCAATTAACCTCTCCCAGTATTTAAAGCCCTGTCTTTCAGCCCTCCCTTGTCAGATCGTCTGCAAACCTGCACCGGAACCCTGCCTGTCTGCTTGTCTCTCTGACTCCCATCTGTGACCCGGACTTGGATTCCACCCCAACTCTGATCTCCTGCCCCGGTAATGTTGACCTGCCTTCTGCCCCCGACTACGATTTCTGCTTTGCCCTCGACTGCACTACTGCTCCGTTTTCACCTGTTCTGTTGTGTGTGTGTTTCCCCGAAGACTGCCCGGATCCTCCAGCTCCCATGATCGCTGGTGGGGGAACACACACACACACAGACCCCCTGGACCCCTTGAACCCCGTGGACCCCCTGAAAACCGTGGACCCCCTGAACCCCCGGGACCCCCTGGACCCCCTGAAGCCCTCATTCACTCCCAACTTCCCTTTCCCCTGAAGGATTAATAAACCTTCTTGTGTGACGCAATTGTAGTCCTCTGGTCGCCTGTCTGAATCGTGACACTACATGTAAGTGTGAGGGAGGCTACACTAATGATGAAGAGTGAAGTAGCTCTGATTTCATACTCTGGGCCCAATAAACGAGGCGATAGAGGCAGGCATTGTAGATTTTAAGTGAGTTTAAATATTCACAGCTGATGTTCTTTGTGTGTGTTATTTTAATAAAATCCTATTCTTTCACTGTGACTAAGTTCTGAGGTTCTGTTCATCTTAAGCCTGAATGAATGCCACTGCGCTCACCCAATGAGATTGACACAGTGATAGTGACCTGTTCCCGGTGCATGTTGGACTCCGGCAGGGCTGCCCTTTGGTCCTGTTCATAATTTTTATGGACAGGATTTCTAGGCCCAGCCAGGGGCCGGAGGGGATCCGGTTTGGGAACCACAGGATTTCGTCTCTGCTTTTTGTAGATGATGTTGTCCTGTTGGCTTCATCGGACCGGGACCTTCAGCATGTGCTGGGGCGGTTTGAGGCAGAGAGCGACGCAGCAGGGATGAGAATCAGCACCTCCAAAACCGAGGCCATGGTTCTCCATCGGGAAAGGATGGCGTGCCTTCTCCGGGTGGGTGGAGAAGTCCTGCCTCAGGTGGAGGAGTTCAAGTATCTCGGGGTCTTGTTCACGAGTGAGGGAACAATGGAGCGGGAGATTGACAGACGGATTGGTGCAGCGTCCGCAGTTATGCGGTCGATGTACCGGACCGTTGTGGTGAAGAAGGAGCTGAGTCGAAAGGCGAAGCTCTCGATTTACCGGTCAATCTACGCACCTACCCTCATCTATGGTCATCAACTTTGGGTAGGGATCGAAAGGACGAGATCGCAGATACAAGCGGCCGAGATGAGTTTCCTCCGCAGGGTGGTTGGATGCTCCCTTAGAGATGAGTTTCCTCCGCAGGGTGGCTGGACGCTCCCTTAGAGATAGGGTGAGGAGTTCGGTCACCCGGGAGGAGCTTGGAGTCGAGCCGCTGCTCCTTCACATTGAGAGGAGTCAGCTGAGCTGGGCTTGGGCATCTGTACAGGATGGACGCCTGGACGCCTCCCTAGGGAGGTGTTCCAGGCATGTCCCACCGGGAGGAGACCCAGGGGAAGACCCAGGACACGCTGGAGAGACTATGTCTCTCGGCTGGCCTGGGAACGCCTCAGACTCCCCTCGGAGGAGCTGGAGGAAGTGTCTGGGGTGAAGGAAGTCTAGGTATCCCTGCTGAGGCTGCTGCCCCCGCAACCCGGGAATGGATAAGCGGCGGATGATGGATGGATGGATGGATAGTGACCTGTCCAATAAACAGAAAATTGCATTCCTTGGGGGTGAAAATAGGGGTCTAGAGCCCTATATAATCTTTCTATGTGACTTAATTCTGGAGATATGGAGTTTTTTGTGCAAAAAATTACCTTAAAAATTCAATTTGAACTTCAACATGACCTTGAAATAGGAAATATGTCTCAGAATTGAATTCCTAGCACCAAAAAAGTAGAGAAAGTGACAAACAATAATCTAGGACTAAGAGAAGCTGAGATATGACCTTTGGTCTTTTTGGCGGGAGCCATTTTGAATTTTCTGCAAACCGGCCACTAGGGGGCCATCCCAATTTGTTTGGGGTGGTTTTTGAAAACCTTATGTCCATACCTAACACCATGCCAAATATCAAAAACTTGTCACTAATTGCACAATCTTTATGATTTTTGACATATTCCCTCCCAGCTATAAGATGTACACTTTACAAAATATGAGCACACAAGTGAGGACTGGAAATCACTTTTTCGTCAAACCTAGAGTGCGGAATGTCAGTTGGTAGAGTGTGAGAAGCCGTTAAAAATGACCTTACTTTGTCAGAAGCCAAAATCTGGGGTTTTCTGACACCAAAACCAGACAGGTTATTATATCACTGTGGCAACCGGAGCTCCTGTGTGCTGAGTCATTGCTTCAGCCACAACTGATAACATGACTCAGTCAGTCAAGTCTTCACACAGGCTGCGTCCGAAATCCCCTACTTCCACCCTAATGAGTATGCAAGATTTTTTAACCTGCGTGAAGCTGGCCCCCCACCCCCTTTAGTTTTGAAGATATCACGTTATTTTTCTTTTTTTTGTGATCAAATTTTTTTTTATTGAATAACTGAGATTAACAGGATGCAACACATATTTCACATAACATAGATGTCAAATAAAAATAACCATCAACACAGATACAGAAAAAAAAATAAAATAACCACAAAAAACAAAAACATATGCAAGATAAAAAATTGTTGGCTTCAGCAGCACATGGCACAAACACATTTACTGGAGCATGTAGGATTGCCAGAACCAGCCTTGGCATTACCACAACTCCACTCAGGAGCTAAACCACACCTTCAGCTTTACTATGATGTCCATCATAAACTATCTTACACAGATTGTGGCCTGCAAGATTTCTCAAATCACAGGAGCCGCCAGATTAACCAAAAGCTTAAACCATAAATATAGACTAAGAAACAAACAAAACAGACAAGACCAACAAAAAAGTGTGCCACCTCCCCTCCCCCCTCCCACCCCACCCACCCTGAACTCAAATATAATATAGCATAGTATAGAGGGAAACTGTATAACCATGCCCTCACATACACAAATAACATAAGTTAACTGGTCGGGATCAAAATGTGATCATGCCAACAAGTCCTTTAATGAGTTGGCCACACCCCGCCAACTGTTCAAGATGGATTCTTTGGCCCCATTGATTCTGGCAGTCGACATCTCCATGAATACAACATCTAAATAAGTGAGAATCCAGTGTTTGAAAGCGAGGGAGTGCGGGGGCTTCCACCGCATCGCGATCAGCTTCTTAGCAGCTGTGATACCAGCAAGTACTAACCGCCTTGCTGCCCTCGACAGACCCATCCCAGATAAATCGTTCAGTAATAGAACAGGAACTGTCACTGGGACAGTTACCGATGTCAAGTCTGACAGTTGAGAGGCCACCTTAGCCCAGAACTGTTCAACCGGTGGACACTCCCACATCATATGAATAAAGGTTCCTGGAGAATTCAAATTGCAGAGACTGCAAGTCGGATCGGTTATCATTTTCATAGCATGTAGTCTACGTGGAGTGAGATAGGTTCTATGAATATAATTAAAGTGAATCTGTTGGTGATTCGGATTGCGGGATGCCTCCCTGATATTCGTCCACACCTGCTCCCAGTCAAAATCAGTATCTAAACCAGGGTGATCCCTTCTCCACAATCTGTCCATCGGTAAATCAGAGTATGAAGATGTTTGGGTAGTGACCAAATTATAAAGAGGGTGAATAGATAGGGCTTGCTGAAGGGGAATACTGTGTGCATTAAGCGCATGTCTTAGTTGCAAATAAAAAAAGAATGAGGAAGGCGGTACGGCAAAGGTGTCTCTCACATCTTGAAAGGAGCGTAAACCTGAACCGTTGAAAATATCACCTAGATAGCGGATACTACTATTACTCCAAGGAGATGCTGTGATGGGTCTGCCTCCAATCATGAGACTCTTATTGTGGAATAACGGAGAGAACGAGTGCCATTTACAGGATATCTTAGCCAGGGATTCTACTGTGTGCCAAGTCCGAATAAGAAAGGAGACTATTGGGCCAAAACGAAGCTTACATTGTGAGTCGGACATGTTGGAGAAAAGTGCCCCTTGCAACGTCAGTGGTCGAACAATGTCTTCCTCCAGTTCACGCCAGGACACCTGAATATCAGCTTTAGCCCACACAAAAAGAGGTCTAAGGACAAAAGAATAAAAATACAGCTTAAAATCAGGAACTGCCAGTCCTCCGTCTCCTCTACTTCTCTGCAAGGTTGCCAGTTTTAAGCGGGCCCGCTTTTTATTCCAAATAAATTGTGAAATGCTAGAATGAATTTTCTTCCAATAATTGACAGGGGGCGCAAGGGGAATCATTGAGCACACAAAATGAATCCTGGGTAGAATATTCCGCAGAGGATTCACTGGTTTCTGGAAGCCAAAAGATGGCTGGGCCTCGAGCCATGAAAATAATATCGTTGTCTAGACCTGTGTATTAGGAATTCTGATTGTTGTTTAAGAATATTATTTATTTCCTTTTTAATAATATCTGTCTGGAATAATTTGTCTGCAATATCAAATCTAATCTAGTAAAGCCTGCCTCTGGGTTTTGTAGTGTAGCAGCTCTAGCCTTGCGCATGTTCGAGGAGAACAGAGTGGTGTTATTCCTGATAAATCCTTTAACAGCATTCCAAAGAACTCTGGGATCTTCTACCGAGCCCACATTAATGTCTAGAAAATCTTGTAATTGAACGTTGAACTGTGACTTATAGGCTTCATTTCCCAACAATTGAGAGTTGAATCGCCATCTATGTGCTTTTTTAGATAAACCACCAATTAAAACATTGCCGTAGACCCCTTTATGATCCGAAAGCGCCATAGGAAGAAGAGTGACATTATTAATATTCTGAAACAGCTGGGGTGAAGAGAAAAGAAAATCTATCCTCGAAGAGGTTTTGTGCCTGGCCGAGAAGAAGCTGTAATCTGTCAAAGTAGGATTAAAAGTACGCCAGACATCCAACAGTCCTAAACTTTCCACCCAGGCCTGTAAGGCTGCAGTCGCCAGCTCCTGGTCCTTATTAGCAGTAGCGCTAGACCTTTCAGATACCTGCCAAACAGCATTCATATCAGCACCAACAATAAATAAGTATTCAGACAGTTGCAACATTTCTTGAGTGAGAACACTATAAAATTCCCTGTCAAACTTATTGGGGGCGTAGGCTGAAATAATAGCTATCTTTCTCCCATATATTTCTACTTTGGCAATTGCCAGCCTCCCATTATTATCTGCCCACGTATCCAAAACTGTAATTTTCAAGTTTCGTTTACAAACAATTGCCACCCCCCTGCATTTCAAATCAGCTGAAGAAGATGCTATGGTGTGGTAAAATCTGTTGGCCATGCGAGCTGAGTCCTTCTTTAGCAGGTGCGTTTCTTGAAGTAAAGCTATATCTACTCTCCTTCGTTTCAGCAAGGTTAAGACACTGGTTCGTTTGTGGGGTATATTCAAACCATCACAATTCCACACCAGGATTGTTAATTCACCCATTAGGTTGCATTATATTCCAGATATCACTCACAGATGTCGACAAGATGGTAAGTAGTTGGTATAAACATGATCCCCTTTTCCTAACCAGCATCAATTTCTGAGCATCGTTCCCCGAAACATAGAAAAAACACATCCCTCACAATATGACTGTAAACCCCAAGGTGGCACCATAACCCTAATGACAAGACAAATAAATCAAAAAACATAACATTAAACCACACAAAACAGTAAAGAAAATAAACACTTAAATGTTGATCCGCGATCGGTGTGAACATAGGGCCGCGAAAGAGCAGGACCCAACCCAATACTTAAATAACACAGTGAACCGTTGAGCGAGTATATATAAAAAAATAAATAAATAAAATAAAAAATAAAAATTAGCAATAACCTTCCTTACAAAAATCAAATATATCAGTCCAGCCCCCGAATATTGACTTGATAAAATAAACAGAGGCAGAGAAAAAAAAGAAAAAGAAAAAAAGAAAAAGAAAAAAAAGGAAATAAATAAAAAAGAAGAAGAAAAAAAAAAAAAAAAAAGGTCCAGGGAGTGGGCTATGAATCTGGATGGAAGGCAGTAACAAAAAAGTGGATGTCAAAACCAGGAAAACTGTCCGCATATCAATAACCGTGAGCCGGTTAACGTGCCTCGTGACGTCATCGATGAGCGCCGAGAGCTTGCAGGTGTGCCGCGGCCAGCAACTTGTCAACAAACAAGCAGCGTTGTGGAATAAAGACGTAGTGAAGAACACACCGAGTAAAGTGCGGCCACAACAGCTGGCTGTGGACATAATTACCAGCTAGTTGTCCGTGTCTTTATCCTCCGTTCCGGGCAATCCTCTCAGCAACAGCGTGATGTATTCCTCGGCTTTCATCAGGGATTGGAAGGATTCCATGGCGCCAGTTTTGGATTTAATCTTGAGTTTAGCCGGGAAGAATTCAATGCCGTTGGCCCTTGCTTGATCCATGGCCGTGGAAAAGGCCAAGCGTCGCTTCACTGTATGGGCACTGTAATCCGGTGAGAACCGCAGTTTTCGACCCTCGATGACAGGAGGCTTTCTTCTCGCAGCGGTGAGTATAACTTGTCTGACTGTGTACCGAAGGCAGCAGAAAATCAGAGTACGACCCCGCACGTTTGTAGCCCCGGTGCCGTTGTAGACGCGGTGCGCCCTCATAATTTCTCCCTGGAGGTTGTTAAGATAAGGAAACCACTCCGGCAGCTTTTGAGTGAGAAACTGGATAGCATTAGATCCCTCCGTCCCCTCCGGCAATCCATTGATCCTCACGTTGCAACGTCCGCTCCGGTCCTCCATGTCGGCTAACTTAGCTCGCATAGCTTCCACACCGGCATCATGTTCAGCTAGCTTGCTGGTGTTAGCTTCCACGTTAGCTTGCAGTATGCTAACTTCCTTTCTTACTTTGCTAATTTCCCTTTTTTGCGATGTAAAGTCAGCCCGAATACCAGACACCTCGCCCTGAAGATTATCAAGGCGTGTGTCGAAACCAGCAAAACGGGTGTCCATGCTAGCAATCCGAGCATCGATTTTCCCCAGCACGCTGTCCACGCTGGTTAGCTTTGATAGCACAGTGTCCACTTTTTCTTCCAACTCGGTCATTGCGCCCTTTCCCGATCTCAAAATCACCATCAGGCGAAGTCTATCCTATATAAAAACGTTGCGGTTCTTTACTCAAAACAAAACTAACCTGTTGTCGGAGAAAAAAATCACTTAAACGGTCTTTATAAACAAAATAGTAAGCGATGGGTTGAGGAGCTGAAGTCTACGCAGCCATCTTGTACAGCCGCTCGCCGGACTCCATCACGTTATTTTTCAAAGGTCATTCAAAGTTCACGCAGCCCCCCGACTTTGTCCAAAATAAACCAAAATGGTCTAGTTTGTTTCTGCTGCGTTAGTGCTGGTTTGTGCAGAGACAAAAATTGTTTGTGCTGCTTTAGTTTTGAAGATATAACCGGTTTATGACACAATGACGTCACCGCAGCTCCCCGTGAAGCTGGCCCCCCACCCCGCGCAAAACTCAGTGAAAATATTCACAATCGTTTGTGCTGCGTTAGTGCTGGTTTGTGCAGAAAGAAATGTCGTTTGTGCTGCTTTAGTTTTGAAGATATAACCGGTTTATCACACGATGATGTCACCGCAGCCCCCCGACTCTGTCCAGGTGCAGATATTAGATCAGTGTTTTGAGAACCATTTAAAAACTATCCATCCATCCATCCATCCATCGTCCACCGCTTTATCCGTTCCCGGGTTGCGGGGGCAGCAGCCTCAGCAGAGATGCCTAGACTTCCTTCACCCCAGACACTTCCTCCAGCTCCTCCGGGGGGGGGTCCAAGGCATTCCCAGGCCAGCCGAGAGACATAGTCTCTCCAGCGTGTCCTGGGTCTTCCCCGGGGTCTCCTCCCGGTGGGACATGCATGGAACACCTCCCTAGGGAGGCGTCCAGGAGGCATCCGGTACAGATGCCCAAGCCACCTCAGCTGACTTCTCTCAATGTGAAGGAGCAGCGGCTCGACTCCGAGCTCCTCCAGGGTGACCGAACTCCTCACCCTATCTCTAAGGGAGCGTCCAGCCACCCTGCGGAGGAAACTCATCTCGGCCGCTTGTATCCGATCTTGTCCTTTCGGTCACTACCCAAAGTTCATGGCCATAGGTGAGGGTAGGGGCGTAGATTGACCGGTAAATCGAGAGCTTCGCCTTTCGACTCAGCTCCCTCTTCACCACGACGGTCCAGTACATCGACCGCATAACTGCGGACGCTGCACCGATCCGTCTGTCAATCTCCCGCTCCATTGTTCCCTCACTCGTGAACAAGATCCCGAGATACTTGAACTCCTCCACCTGAGGCAGGACTTCTCCACCCACCCGGAGAAGGCATGCCACCCTTTCCCGATGGAGAACCATGGCCACGGTCTTGGAGGTGCTGATTTTCATCCCTGCCGTGTCGCACTCGGCTGCAAACTGCCCCAGCACATGCTGAAGGTCCCGGTCTGATGAAGCCAACAGGACAACATCATCTGCAAAAAGCAGAGACGAAATCCTGAGGTTCCCAAACCGGATCCCCTCCGGCCCCTGGCTGCGCCTAGAAATCCTGTCCATAAAAATTATGAACAGGACCGGTGACAAAGGGCAGCCCTGCCGGAGTCCAACATGCACTGGGAACAAGTCTGACTTACTGCCGGCAATGTGAACCAGACTCCTGCTTCGATCATACAGAGACCGGACAGCCCTTAGTAGAGGGCCCCGGACTCCATACTCACTTAGCATGAAACATGTAATAAATGTGTTATAAATTAGTAAATAACTGAGAAGACCCCGCCCTTTGTGTTATAAACATGTAATAAATGTGTTATAAACATGTTATAAATTAGTAAATAACTGAAAAGACCCCCCCTTTGTGTTAAACATGTAATAAATGTGTTATAAACATATTATAAATTAGTAAATAACTGAAAATACCCCCCCTTTGTGTTATAAACATGTAATAAACATGTTATAAATTAGTAAATAACTGAACCTACCCCCCTTGTGTTATAAACATGTAATAAATGTGTTATAAACATGTTATAAATTAGTAAATAACTGAACCTACCGCCCCTTTGTGTTATAAACATGTTATAAATTAGTAAATAACTGAACCTACCCCCCTTTGTGTTATAAACATGTTATAAATTAGTAAATAACTGAACCTACCCCCCCCCTTTGTGTTATAAACATGTTATAAATTAGTAAATAACTGAACCTACCCCCCCTTTGTGTTATAAACATGTTATAAATTAGTAAATAACTGAACCTGCAGGTTCAACATCTCAAGGGCTAATGTTTGGGATGGAGCAGTCAGAGGTTTCAAGCGTACAACATATTCTGAAACCTGTGACATGCTGGTCAGATTTACTGATGATGCTGGTGTTTTTGAGGAAGGAATTGACACAGGTGGGCCAAGACGAAAGTTTTTGAGAGTTTAATGAAACACCTGAAAGACCGACCCATTTTTGATGGACCAGAAGGACATCGGTTCTTGGCCTACAATGCAAAGGGTATGCATAGGGCTAGATGTGTACTATACTAATGGTTGGTTAATGATCATTAAACATACCCCCCCCCCCCCAATATTTTTAGTATATAATGCATTGTATTTTTTTAATATGAATTCATTCACAGCTGTTAGGGAGGATGAATACTACCTGGCAGGAAAGATGATCGCAGTGTCAGTTGTACATGGGGGTCCAGGACCCCATTTCTTGTCAGAAGATCTTGTACATTATCTTGCGGGCCAGCCTTCATTCAAATCAACAGTTAATTCAATAACTGATGAAGAAACAGGGAAAGCTTTGCAAGAGGTGAGAATAGCATAAGCCTACAGTATGGTAGGGCAATTTTACGTAGTTCTGTAGTGTTTTAAGACAGTTTATTTCCTATATTGCATACACAGAATTGGCTTCATTCATTTGTTTTTGATAGGGTGGTGTTACACCATGCTATGTATGTTACTAAATAAAAATAGGCAATGATATACTGTACATAGTTATTCACTGGGGTGTTAATACCCCTTTTTATGTCTTTCAGATTGAGAATGCTGTTTCATTGGATGCTCTGCGTGAATCTATCATGAGACACAGCACAATGTTACAGACAGCAAGTAGTCTGAGACATGTGTCTGCTGTGGAAGAAAAGAAAGAATTGGTGGCAGACTACCTCCGATGGTATATTATTGACCGCAACTCATCTGTTATTGACAGGTAAGATCATATTTTTAATGATGTGATTTTCTTCTTTTTTTATGTAAGAAATTATTTTGAGATGCCTCATGTCATGTACAATTGTTATCAATTAGTCACTGTGACAAAATTTGTGCCTTAGTTTATTACACCTAATATGTGATGTTTGTCTCTCCACTCCCTGCCTTGTGCCAATCTATAAGCACTCATGCCACCCTGCCCTCTGTCATTCCTCTGTGTCATTGTATTTCAGTGTGTAATTCTTGCAGTTTGTAACACTTACCTTGTCATGTGCAAATCAAGAAATTGGCTTCTTTAAATTGACCCAATCTGTTTTTGACTTGTCATTCTTTCTTTCCTCCCTGTAGTGGCACTCTGTTCCTTCTCTCTTAATTGCACCACGTCTTAAGGTCAGTCCATCATCATCCAGTCTTTCCTTCCTTCTTCTCTCCTTTCCTCCCTCCCTTCTTTCTTACGCTCTGTCCATCTTACCTCCTTTTTTCCTTCCTTATTTCCTTCCTTCCCTTTCTTTTCTCCCTCCTCTATCCCCTCCCTCATCTGTCCCTCTTTCCTCACTCCTCCCTTCATCCTTGCTTTCTTTTCCTTCCTTTTTCTGCTCCTTCCCTCCTTCCTTCCTCTTTTGTTCTACCTCCCTCCCTCCTTCCCCTCCTTCTTCCTTCCTTGACCCAAGGAGAACAGGAGGGTTAAATCAGTGATCAACACACAACCATTTTCCCCAAATGTACATTTGTTTAGGTGGATTGTAATTGTAGGCAAGAGAATCTTTAATAGTTTTCTTTGTGAAACAATGTTTGTTTGTGTTCACTTTGTAGATTCAAAGATGGTCTCTCAGCCCTTCAGTTTTTGCATGCACTCCAGCAACACCCTGCTTTGGTGGTCCCTGTCCTTTGCCACTCAGAAAAGCGACTCACTGGCATGGAAGTTGAGAGACTCTTCAGACCAGACCTCAGTCCTTCAGGGAGTAACAGGAGACTGAAAGAAAGTCAAACCTTGGCCTACTGGGCAGACTATCTCCTTGATTGTGAAGGTTTGGAAGCTTTTTTTGTAACTAGTTTGGAAACCACATTACCATGGTGTATCTAATAATAATAATAATAATAATAACTTGCATTTATATAGCGCCTTTCAAAGAACCCAAGGTCGCTTAACAAATCATAGGCCTTTTCAAGGGATGCCTTGAAAAGGAAAACCAAGGAAGAACAAACAAAACAAAACACCATCGGGACAAAACGACAGGGGGGGGGGGGGGCACTAATGGGGAAAAGCCAGGGTGAAAAGGTGGGTTTTGAGATGTGTTTTAAAACTGTCCAGAGAAGGGGAGTCACGGATTACAGCAGGGAGAGAGTTCCAAAGGGTGGGGGCAGCAACACTGAAGGCTCTGAACATGTTTTTCTTTCCAGAAAGCTTGGTGTGAGCAGAGGTGAGCAGAGCACCTGTGTGAGCAGAGGTGAGCAGAGCACCTGTGTGAGCAGAGGTGAGCAGAGCACCTGTGTGAGCAGAGCACCTTAGCAGCGGCGGCTACCACCACAGGCCCAGCTGTGAGGGACCCAGCAGTCGACACAGGGACGCAGACTCAAAAGGTTTATCAAAAATAGATTAAATTTATTTTCTTTAACAAAACTCAAAAATATAACAAGATTTAGGGCCTTTTGAAGTTTGCCAAAACCCAAAAGACAAGACATAAAACCCACCACTCTCAACCTCTCTTCTCTTCTAAATGAACCAAAGAAACTGCCTTATATACAATCAGAGCAAACCAAAATAAATTACAGGATAATTACGAAATCAATTAAGCTTACAAAAGGAACAAAACTTGTGGAAAAGACAAACTAAATATTTCTACAGAAATAACGTATTCAAACTAATATTTACATATATACACAAACTAATTTAAGTTAGATTAAACTTCACAAAACCCAACAAAATCTTAAATCCCCCCCACGACTGGAGAGCAGATGGATCATGCCGAGCAGGTCTTAAGCAGGAGGAACCTTTCTGCCCCTCCTTTGCCGTTTCCGCCCGGACACCAGTCGTTGACGCACACCTCACTGGGATGCCGAGTTGGCCAGACTCAGGACCCCCACAGCGGGCATGGTAAATAAACAAAAAGAAATTATTAACAAAAAGCAAACCATAGTCAACACAAATGAGTGCACTAGCAAATGCGTGACCATGTGCTTAAAATAAAGTCTGTATGACGTATGAAATCAAAAGAATGTGTCATGTGTTTATTTGTTTGATGTTCATGTTGTGATGTGTGCAGATCCTAATACTAATAATGTGCAAAAGTAAACTTAAATGTTTAATTAAACTAATAAACAAAGCAAACTGAATGAGTGTGAAGGGGAGGGGTTACCGACAGGCAGACTGTGTTGGTGGTTGCCGTGGTGTGGGCGCGTCTGCGACCATCACACACTCCCCCCCTTCTGGAGACTCGCCATGGGAGCGAGACAGGAAGTCAGCTGTGGCATTGGACCTCCCTGGGATGTGAGCCACAATAAACCGGTAGGGCTGCAGTGCGAGATACCATCTCGTGATGCGTCCATTTGTGTCCTTCATTCGTTGCAGCCACTGAAGTGCTCGATGGTCGGTTTCCAGAATGAATTCTCTTCCAAGGAGATAATATTTGAAGGAGTCCAGAGCCCACTTAATTGCCAACGCTTCTTTCTCCACCGTGGAGTATCGAACCTCCTGGGGCACCATCTTTCTACTGATACGCCACTGGATGTCCATCCTCTGGCGGCCACTGCAGGAGAACACCTCTATCCGTTGTGTCCCTGTGTCCCAGGGTCCCAGGCCCAGGGTATGGAATGACCCAAGGCGATGACTGTCTCTGTAGCACCCTGAGGAACCACCAACTGAGTAGCTGGCCCACACTGGCAATAGAGCACGCCATCTTTCAGGAAATGCCACTCTCCAGCATCCTGATCAGGCTTCAGCTTCCTCCCTTGTTCCTTAGCTTTCTGCATCAAGCTTGCCAGGGTTGGGTCATCATTCTGCATCTCAACGATATTCACAGGAAGTTTAAATTGTAGTGGTGGTGTTAGGGGAGATTCAGAAGACTGATTGTTGACTGTGTACTGGAACTTATCTTGTCTTTTATGGCCGCGTGACTTTCGAGATCTCCCGGGTGCATTCTCCAAGTCAGCATCATAAAAAGGCAAAACACTCACCCATGGGGGAGACTCCTCACCCTTCTTGGATTGGGACCTTGTTGTTGCAACATTGCACGTCTGCTTCCGCTGCAAAAGGTCCGGCAGTACTGGCAGGTCTCGGCCCAGTACCACGGGGAACGGGAGGTCATCTGCTACACCCACAGTCATGAGGTAAGTTTGGTCCTGTACTTTAAGATAGACATCAGCAGTTGGTATTAGCTTCTCATCCCCATGCACACAACGTACTGGAATACAGTTAGCACTCTGAACAAGATCGTGTGATACACATTTAGGATGCACCAATGTTTGGTCACTCCCAGAGTCAATAAGTGCTTGAAAATCGGTGCCATGCACTTGCACATTAATCATATGAGGCATTTGCTGGACTGTCCGATTTTCCTTCGTCTGTTGTCTAGGAACATGACACACTTGAGTAATCTTCGCCCTCCTTGGACAATGTGGCTTCACATGGCCCTCTTCTCCACACTGATAACAAACAGGCACTCTGCTAGAGGGCCTTTGCTCCGAGGTAGAAGTTTCCTGAAAGGAAGGCTTACCAGACCCCTGGGGGTACCGTTGCGTATGCTGGCTCTGAGGCTTACGTGGCTCTCTCGGGGTCTTCCAGGCATTATAGGTCCACTGTTGATTTTTCCTCCTTGCCGCCACGAAGACGTCAGCCAGCTCAGCAGCCTCAACTGCTGAGTCTGGGTTATGTTCTTTGACCCAGACCTGTAACTCAGGGGACAACATACGCAAATATTGCTCAAGAATAAGAAGTTCGTTAATTTCTGCAATAGTTTTACCTCTTGGTTGAATCCATTTGACGTAATTTTCTTTTAATCTCACATAGAGCTCCCTAGGGCTCTCTTCTGGCCCGACATCAAGAGATCTGAACCTCTGACGATATGTTTCAGGGTTAATGTTGTATTTTCTGAGAATAGCTGCTTTAACTCGGTCATAGTTGAGGGCTTCAGCTCCATCCATATGGACATACGCACCTCTGGCCTTCCCAGTCAGCAAGGGAACAAGGTGCAGAGCCCAGTCCCCTCTCGGCCACTGGCAAGCAGCTGCCACACGTTCAAAGGTTATTAAAAAATGTTCCACATCGTCTGAGTCGGACAACTTCTGTAGCTTTGGCTCGGCGTAGCGGCCTGGCACGGGACCACGTGGAGGCAGCTCGTTTAGATCCGCTTCACCCCCAGGGTCGTCATTGCCTACCTCATGCGCTGGACCACCTCGGGCTCCCCCGAGTGGTGCTGGAGGCTGTTGCTCCGCCACGTCTTGCCGCAACATGCCAAATTGTTGTCGGAGGGCCTCAAACCGCCGGTCCTGCTCCACCAACTCTTGGGTGCGTTGAACTTCCCGTGCCTCCTGAGCCACGATGTGTGTGCGTAGCAGGTCTGCCAGTTCTTTGAGAGTTGGCTCTCCTGGATGACCAGTGATGACATGTTTAGTCGCATGCTCTCGCTCCGTCGCTGGTTGTATCGGTGGTGTTCAGAAAACGACGTGGCCTTTATTGACAATTGGGAAACGTTCTGGGGAAAGCCCGGTCTGATTAGAAGAGACGGCATTCATCCCACCCGGGATGGTGCTGCTCTTGTCTCTAGTAATTTGGCCTGTTTCATTAGACCCTCTCCCTGACATCGCAGGGTCCAGGCCAGGATGCAGAGCTGTAGTTTAACACACTTCTCTGCTGCTTCTCGAGGACCAACGCCTGCCAACAAAACTATAAGATTACATGATGTAACTGGTAACTCTAACCAGGTGCCTAGCAAAATAGAAGTAGTTGCAGTTCCCCGCCCTCCACTAGTTCACCAGGTGCGGCGTTATAGAGGCGTTAACCAAAATAATCTTGTAAAAATTAAAACCAATGCACATTTGGTACCAATAAGAGACCGAAAAATTAGATGCGGACTACTAAATATACGATCATTAAGCTCTAAGTCTCTGTTAGTAAACGATATAATCACAGAGAGCAGGAGTGATGTTTTCTGCTTAACAGAAACATGGTTACAGGATGAAGAGTATGTTAGTTTGAATGAATCAACTCCACCCGGCTACTTTAATCATCACATTCCTAGAAACACGGGCCGGGGCGGAGGAGTCGCAGCAATTTATAACTCCAGTCTCCAAACAAAAATTGAACCTAAGTGCAATCATAATACGTTTGAAAGCCTCACGCTTAGTCTGAAATTTCCGAGCTGGAAATCAGAGAAGCCAGTTGTGTTAGTGGTAGTGTATCGGCCCCCTGCTGGCGCTTATCTAGAGTTTTTGTCTGAATTTTCAGATTTCCTTTCTGGATTATTGATCAGTACAGATAAATTCATCATAGTGGGTGATTTTAATATTCATATGGATGTTGAAAGCGATAATCTTAAATTAGCTTTCAATTCTCTTCTAGAATCAATGGGTATCTCACAAAAAGTGGACGGGCCGACGCATTGTTTTGGTCATACTCTCGATCTCGTTCTCACCTATGGTGTTGAAACTGATGGTCTGTTGGTGTCACCTGTTAACTCCCTTTTATCCGACCATTATTTAATAACGTTGGAATTGAATGTTGTTGATGTTGAAGTGCAGGGCAGGAGGTATTATTTTAGCAGATGTTTGTCTGATGAAGCTATTGCTAAATTTAAGGAGACCGTTGCTCGTCTTGCGACAGTGGAAAATAGTGAAGCCTCTACTGAAGCAATAGAGGCCAGTGACCTGGGTTCTACCTCTGATGTTGATTTTCTTGTTAGTAACACTGCTGATCTGTTGCACTCAGCTTTAGATGAAGTTGCTCCTTTGAAAAGGAGGGTTTCTAGCCACAGGAGCTTAACTCCCTGGTACAATTCAGATATTCGCGTGTTGAAACAAAGCGTGCGTAAAATGGAAAGGAAGTGGTACTCTTGTAGGTCTGTAGACTCTTATCGTGAATGGAAAGATATTCTAATAGTATATAAAAAAGCCATTCGCAAAGCAAGAACAGCTTATTATTCAACGTTGATAGAGGATAACAAAAGTAACCCACGTTTTCTGTTCAGCACTGTAGCCAGGCTGACAAAGAGTCACAGCTCTGTGGAGCCGTGTATTCCTGCAGCTCTCAGTAGTGAGGACTTTATGAGCTTCTTTAACAGTAAAATCACGAGAATTAGAGAAGAAATCGACCAGCCGGTTGTGGGCGTTTCTTCAGCTTTAGCGACTTCCCTAGGCTCTGACTTGTCTCTAGACTGTTTTGATCCTATAGACCTCCCTGAGCTGACCTCACTCGTTAATAGAGCTAAGTCTACCACATGTATGTTAGACCCCATCCCGACTCGACTATTCAAAAATGTTTTTTCTCTTATTGGTGTGACAATACTGGACCAAATCAACCTATCCCTAAGCTTAGGATATGTACCACAGGTTTTCAAAGTGGCAGTAATTAAACCTTTACTTAAAAAACCTTCCCTTGACCCAGACACCTTAGCTAATTATAGGCCAATTTCTAACCTTCCATTTGTATCTAAAATTCTGGAAAAGGCAGTTTCAAGCCAGTTATGTGACTATTTGTATAGAAATGATCTGTTTGAAGTCTTTCAGTCAGGGTTCAGAATGCATCATAGCACAGAGACAGCACTGGTTCGAGTTACGAATGACCTTCTTATGGCCTCAGATAAGGGATTAGTGTCCATATTGGTTTTACTGGACCTCAGTGCTGCTTTTGACACTGTTGACCATGGCATTTTACTGCACAGGTTAGAGCATGTTGTTGGGATTAAAGGGACAGCTCTACGTTGGTTTAAATCATATCTATCTGACAGGTTCCAGTTTGTTCATGTACATGAGGTTTCTTCAGAACAGTCGAGGGTCTGTTATGGTGTTCCGCAGGGTTCAGTGCTAGGGCCAGTCTTGTTCAGTTTATACATGCAGCCGTTGGGAAGTATAATCCAGAATCACGGCATACACTTTCATTGTTATGCTGATGATACGCAGCTCTACTTGTCTATGAAGCCGGATGAAACAGAACCGTTAGTTAAACTTCAGGCATGTCTTAGGGACATCAAGGACTGGATGTCCAGAAATTTCTTGCTTCTAAATTCAGATAAAACAGAGGTTATCATTCTTGGTCCAGAGCATCTTAGGAAGGGATTAGATGGTGTTGCGATGGCTTCCAGTGCAACTGTGAGAAACCTTGGTGTTGTTTTCGATCAGGATTTGTCGTTTAAACCATATGTTAATCAGGTTTGTAAAATAGCGTTTTTCCATCTCCGTAATATTGCAAAAATTAGGAAAATCCTCTCGCAGAGGGATGCAGAGAAACTAGTTCATGCGTTTGTATCTTCTAGACTGGATTACTGTAATGTGTTGTTAGCAGGATGTCCAAGTAATTTGCTGAATAGGCTCCAGCTGATCCAAAATGCAGCAGCACGAGTACTGACAGGAATTCGCAGGAGAGACCACGTCTCTCCAGTGTTAGCGTCGCTCCATTGGCTACCTGTAAAATTCAGAATTCAATTTAAAATTTTATTACTTGCATATAAAGCCCAAAACGGCTTAGCTCCGCAGTATTTACAAGATTTGATAGTGCCTTATGTTCCTGGCCGAGCTCTCCGCTCCCAGGGTGCAGGTTTACTCGTAGTTCCTAGAGTATCTAAATGTAGATTTGGAGGGCGGGCGTTCTGCTATCAGGCACCATTACTTTGGAACCAACTTCCAATCTGGGTTAAGGAGGCTGACACCACCTCCACCTTTAAAACTAAACTTAAAACCTTTCTGTTTAGTAAAGCTTATAGTTAGTGTTAAGTAAACCTCTAGCTGGTGTTGGTAAATCTCTAGGTAGTGTAAACTTTAGTGTGTTAGAGTCAGTAGTCATTGTCGCAGCTATAGAACAAAACTATAATAGTTAGTCTCAAATATAGCTTCGCGGTAGATATGTTGCTATAGGCTTATGCTGCAGGGGGGCACCGACATGATCCGCTGGGCGGTGCCTCTCACCCTTCTTCTCCTCTCCTTTTCCCTGCCTCTCTTCTCCGTTACCATTTTTATTTATTATAAATATCTCATAGCTATCATTTTTGTCCATTGTTCCTGTAGTTTCTTGTGCCGGCCCCCCTTTTTTCTCTTTTGTGTATGTTTGCAGGCCGGAGCCTCAGGAGCTGCGTTCTGGCCTGTGTTCCCGGCCCTCCCCCCCCTCTGGTCATCCCATTGCTTCTTCCACCTGCCTACGTGGATGTCTGCTGTTGCTGCTTCCGCCTGCCTGCACCCCCCCCCCCTCTGGTCATCCCGCTGCTGCTTCCACATGACTGTTGTGTGCTGCTGATGCCCCCCCCCCCTCTGGTCATCCCGCTGCTGCTCCACATGACTGTTGTGTGCTGCTGACGCCCCCCCCCCCCCCCCCACCTCTGGTCATCCCGCTGCTGCTTCCACCTGCCTGCTGTGTGCTGTCGACGTCCCTGACTCCCCCAGTCTGGCCTTCGGCAGGAGGGTCCCCCCTTATGAGCCTGGTCCTGCTCAAGGTTTCTTCCCTCCTAAAGGGGAGTTTTTCCTTGCCACTGTTTGGCTTAAGGCTTTTCTCCCACTAAGGGAGTTTTTACCTGCCATTGTTTATATAATAATTGCTCGGGGGTTTATGTTTATGTTTATGTTTATGTTCATGTTCTGGATCTCTGGAAAGCGTCTAGAGACAACATCTGTTGTATTAGACGCTATATAAATAAAATTGAATTGGATAGCTGGCATTGTCTTCTTCCTCGCCACTGCTATCCTCAAAGCCTGTCGCTCCTGCTCCTGCTCCTCCTCTATGGACACCACGGCCACGTCCTCTGCCGTCACGCTGCATCTCGTAGGAGGTTGCACTCACAAAAAGGAGAGGGAAAAAAACTCAATGAAAAAATGGAGAGAAAAATTTGAGGGGAAAAATGCAAGTCTGCGCCCCCTTACTGGCTATATCCCACCACTGCCACCATATGTGAGGGACCCAGCAGTCGACACAGGGACGCAGACTCAAAAGGTTTATCAAAAATAGATTACATTTATTTTCTTTAACAAAACTCAAAAATATAACAAGATTTAGGGCCTTTTGAAGTTTGCCAAAACCCAAAAGACAAGACATAAAACCCACCACTCTCAACCTCTCTTCTCTTCTAAATGAACCAAAGAAACTGCCTTATATACAATCAGAGCAAACCAAAATAAATTACAGGATAATTACGAAATCAATTAAGCTTACAAAAGGAACAAAACTTGTGGAAAAGACAAACTAAATATTTCTACAGAAATAACGTATTCAAACTAATATTTACATATATACACAAACTAATTTAAGTTAGATTAAACTTCACAAAACCCAACAAAATCTTAAATCCCCCCCACGACTGGAGAGCAGATGGATCATGCCGAGCAGGTCTTAAGCAGGAGGAACCTTTCTGCCCCTCCTTTGCCGTTTCCGCCCGGACACCAGTCGTTGACGCACACCTCACTGGGATGCCGAGTTGGCCAGACTCAGGACCCCCACAGCGGGCATGGTAAATAAACAAAAAGAAATTATTAACAAAAAGCAAACCATAGTCAACACAAATGAGTGCACTAGCAAATGCGTGACCATGTGCTTAAAATAAAGTCTGTATGACGTATGAAATCAAAAGAATGTGTCATGTGTTTATTTGTTTGATGTTCATGTTGTGATGTGTGCAGATCCTAATACTAATAATGTGCAAAAGTAAACTTAAATGTTTAATTAAACTAATAAACAAAGCAAACTGAATGAGTGTGAAGGGGAGGGGTTACCGACAGGCAGACTGTGTTGGTGGTTGCCGTGGTGTGGGCGCGTCTGCGACCATCACACCAGCAACAGCAGCAATAGTGGCGGCTACCACCACCACCGGCCCAGCAGCAGCAGCGGCGGCTACCACCACCACCGGCCCAGCAGTAGCTTCCACCACCAGGCCAGAAGCAGCAGTAGCTGCGGCTACCACCACCACCTGCCCAGCAGCAGCAGCAGCAGCAGCGGCGGCTACCACCACCAGGCCAGCAGTAGCTTCCACCACCAGGCCAGCAGCAGCAGTAGCGGCGGCTACCACCACCACCGGCCCAGCAGCAGCAGCGGCGGCTACCACCACCGGCCCAGCAGCAGCAGCAGCAGCAGCAGCAGCGGCAGTAGCGGCGGCTACCACCACCACCGGCCCAGCAGCAGCAGCGGCGGCTACCACCACCGGGCCAGCAGCGGCAGCTACCATCAACTCCAAGCACCAGGCCGAGCCCAGGCTCCTTCAGCCATCCACCACCAGGCTGAGCCCAGGCTCCTTCAGCCATCCACCACCAGGCTGAGCCCAGGCTCCTTCAGCCATCCACCACCAGGCTGAGCCCAGGCTCCTTCAGCCATCCACCACCAGGCTGAGCCCAGGCTCCTTCAGCCATCCACCACCAGGCCCAAGCACCACCAGCAGCCAGCTCCACCAGGCTCCAGGCCCTGGCTTCAGGAGCTCCATCCACGCGAAATCACAAGGTAAAAAGCTGTTAATCTGTTGTCTAACTCATTGTTAGTGGAGATCAAGAGTTGAGATGGCGATGAAAGTGCTACAGAAGGACTTGGAGGAGCTGAAATTGTCAGTGGAAATGATGTCTGCTAATGTGGAGACCATGTTGAAACAACAGGCTATCATAACAGAGCTAATGGGTGAGGTGAAGCAGCTCAAAAGACAAAATACTGAACAAGAGAAGAAAATTATTAGTCTGGAAAACCGCCTGGACAGTCTAGAACAATACTCCAGGATGAATGATGTGATCATCTCAGGCCTGAAGATTAAACCACGGAGCTTTCTCCAGGCTTTGAAAGGCCCTGCCTCAGAGAGCAGCCCGGAGCATGAATGCTCAACTGAGGAGCAGGTAAAATCATTCCTCAGTAGTAAAAACATTGACATTAATATTGACAGTATCGAAGCATGTCACACACTGCCAAACAAGAGGCAGAATGACAGGCCAGCAATACCATCCATAATTATTCGATTTGCAAACAGGAAACATAAAGTAAATCTGCTGAAACAGGGTAGAAAATTAAAGGGCTCTAATGTATACTTAAACGAACATCTTACCAAAAAAAATGCAGACATAGCAAGAAAAGCTAGGCTCTCAGAAAACAAGGCAAAATTCAGTCAACTTGGACTGTCAGTTGCAAAGTCTTCATTAAACCTTTGGGTGCAGCAGAAAATTCAAATGGGGTATACATCACTAGCATTGATCAACTGGAAAAATTTGACAGAGACCAGTAATCTGTAGTGTTTCCATTCCTAGGGATGAAATGCTATTGTTATATGAATATTAGTCATGTGTGTACTTTTTACATGTACTCATGATGGAGATTGAACAGGAGTTAGATCCAGACCTTAATCTTCTTAAGAACATTAGTGAAAACTGTCTATATCACACAGACAGTCAGTTCAATGCAAATATTACATATGAAAATGGTGTATCTATTATTCATTTTAATAGTAGGAGTCTTTATGCACATTTTAATGATATAAAAGAGTATCTGAAGGTTTTTAAAAATGCTTTTAGCATTGTTGCTGTTTCTGAAACCTGGATTAACAATGAGAAGGGTGCTGACTTTGCTTTAAATGGTTACAACTTTCACTACATCAGCAGAGAATCTGTAAAGTATGGTGGTGTTGCTCTGTTTGTAGATGAAGGGTTATCTTACAAAGTTATTGATAAAATGTCATTGGTTGTGGACAATGTGATGGAGTGTATCACGATTGAGATTGACACTGAGAGAAGGAAAAAGGTAATGGTTAGCTGTGTACAGAAAACCTGGTTCTAATATTGAGTTATTTATAACAAATATGGAAATGTTATTTGGTACGCTAAAGCAGAGAGTAATTTATGTCTGTGGGGATTTCAACATTGATTTGTTGAATCCCCAAAAACATAAAACGACAGATGATTTCATTGATGTCATGTATGGTATGAGTTATTTTCCAACTATATCTAAACCTACCAGGATAACAACCCATAGTGCAACCTTAATTGATAAAATTTTTACTAATAACGTGGATAATAATAAAAGTGGTATATTGATAAATGACATCAGTGATCACCTGCCGGTCTTTGCAATTTATGAATGTAATTATAAGAAGAAGAGTGTGTTAAATGAAGTCAAATATAAGCAACTTAGATCTTCTGTATCCTTATCTGCATTCAAACACGAACTGTTGAAACACAACTGGAAAGGGGTATGTGAGGAAACTGAGGTTAATATAGCCTATGATAAATTTCTAGATATATTTATCAAACTTTATAATAAAAATTGCCCCATAAAACAATATAGTAACAAGAATAAATATGTAGATAATCCCTGGATGACCAAAGGATTACAAAACGCTTGTAAAAAAAAGAATTCATTATACAGGTTATTCATTAAGCAGAAGTCAGTTGAAGCAGAGTTAAAATATAAAAAATATAAAAATAAATTATTAAATATTATGAGGGCTTGTAGGAAAGACTACTATACAAGACTAATAGATAAGAATAAAAACAACATTAAAGGAATATGGAACATATTAAATAGTGTCATTAGAAATAAACCAGCTGAGCTCACATACCCCGACCTTTTTGAGTACAAGGATGAGAAGATCACAAACATGAAAGATATTGTTGATGGGTTTAATCACTTTTTTGTAGGTGTTGGTCCAAATCTAGCCAAAGAAATAAAAGGAACATGGAAGGTTGCTGAGGAGGTGGCTTGGGGGGAGAGAAACTCTAACTCAATCTCTCTGGAAACTGTGGACAAAGGGGAAATTATAGAAATTATAAAAAATAGCGCTAATAAAACATCTACTGATGGAAATGATATTGACATGGCATTGATAAAAAACATCATTGATGGGATCATTGATCCCCTTTCTCATATTTATAATCTTTCATTGAGATCAGGAGTATTTCCAGACCAAATGAAACTGGCTAAAGTTATCCCTGTACACAAAACGGGTGATAAACATCTATTTACCAATTACAGGCCTGTTTCCCTTCTGTCCCAGTTTTCTAAGATACTAGAAAAATTATTTGTGGTTCAATTGGACAGATTCATAGACGGCAATAAGTTGCTAAATGATGGGCAGTATGGGTTTAGATCATCAAGATCAACTTCCATGGCTTTGTTGGAGGTAGTAGAGGAGGTTACAAGTTGTATGGACAATAAGAAATATGCACTGGGTGTGTTTATTGACCTTAAAAAGGCATTCGACACAATTGATCATGGATTGTTGTTAGAAAAGATGGAGAGGTATGGGATTAGAGGGGCAGCACTAGACTGGCTGCATAGTTACATGAATAATAGACAACAGTTTGTACAAATTGGAACTTATAAATCATTGAGCCTAAATATTACCTGTGGTGTCCCCCAGGGGTCAGTACTAGGACCCAAATTGTTCATCTTATATATTAATGATATTTTTAAGGTATCAAATATTTTAAAACTGGTTGTTTTCGCTGATGATACAAATATTTTTTGTTCGGGGGATGATTTAAATCAACTCATAAACATGGTTAACATTGAATTATCCAAATTAAAAGATTGGTTTGACAAAAACAAACTGTCACTAAATCTGAGTAAAACAAAGTTTATCATATTTGGAAATCGCAAAATAGATATAGAAATTAAAGTAAAAATAGATCAGGTAATGATTGAAAGAGTATATGAAGTTAAGTTTCTGGGTGTATTAATTGATTACAGACTTTGCTGGAAATCCCCTACTAAACATGTGTGTTCCAAACTAGCAAGGACAATAGGGATACTGGGTAAAGCCAGACATATACTGGATAAGAAGCCATTGCACACTCTGTACTATGCACTTATTGAACCTTATTTATCATATTGTGTAGAAGTGTGGGGTAATAATTATAAAAGCACTTTAAAAAAGATTTGCACTTTACAAAAACGAGCAGTGAGGTTAATAAACGGAGCGGGATACCTAGATCATACGAATAATTTGTTTTTAAATTCTTATTTGCTCAAGTTTCCAGATTTGGTGAAATTCAAAACGGCACAGACCATGTTTAAAGCCTGGAATAATAGTTTACCTGGGGCCTGTACTACGAAGCGGGATTTGGGGTTAGCGAGGTAACTTCCGGTTTAACCCTGGGTTTTCAGGACTACGACGGTGGTTCACTTCTTACCGGGGTACATCGCCATGGTAACTTATGCTGAACAGCTAACCTGCTCCGGAGCAGGTTATGTTCCAGATACAGATCGCCGGGTATAAAAGCACCGCCCACTGACCAATCAGCTCTCTTGGAAAATGGCATGCCCTTTCGAAGAGAATCCAGTGGAGCTCGGTGCGCGGATCGTGAGAGGAAGAAAAAAAAGAGTGGGCTGACTTTCAACAAAAATTGAATTAGTCAAGAAACTAAGCAATTCCTTTCATACCCAAGTATCAACACTTTATCATTTATTTTCTCCTGACAGAGAGGTATGTTATGGGATTCTGTTATAGTGGGAATCCCCGCCCCCTCCGGTGTTGTCATGGTAACGTTTTGCCCCGACTGTTAAAACAGCTGATGTCTCGAACGTTAACCGTTGTTGAACGTTAATTAAATATACTGCTGAAGTGATAGACACGCTCCATGTCTCCTCTCCATTTATTCAACACAAACAAGGTATGCGAGTACGTTTATCTTTGCTGTAGATACCCTCACTCCGTCTTTCTAAGAAAACTACTTTTGCAAATAAACCTTTATGTACAAACTGTAAATATACTGTAGAAACAAGGTATGAGTCATTTGAGAGAGGATGAAATGTCAGACCTCGTTTAATTTGAACACGACATGAACTTTTAATTTCAAGTCTAAATATTAAGTTAAATCACAGTGTAAATTATCCTTTGCTCTTCGCTACTGAAATAAGCGGCTCTGACAGCGGACTTCTCCATGCTTGCGATTGGTCATGCGCTGAAAACACCGCCCCTTTTATGTGCACGCGCTCATATCCAGATTGGAGAAACCTGGGTTGATATACCGAGTTGATAACCGCCGTCGTGTGACCGCTTAGCGGGATTGCAATTGTCCGGGTTAGTGAATCTGGATAAGGAAAAGATATCCTGGGTATGTTGAACTTGCTTCGTAGTACAGGCCCCTGGAAACATCCAAACGTTATTTAGGAAAACAGATGGTATTCATGATTTACGGAATAAACACACTTTTAAACAGACAAAGGCTCATACTACATTGAAAAAGATGTGCATTTCAGTGTATGGTATAACACTCTGGAACAACCTTGATGAAAGTGTGAAGGTCTGCAAGAACATCAGGCTATTCAAACGCTGCTATAAGCAGATTCTCATACTGAACTACCAAAAGTTGATGTTATAATGACCATGATTTTTTATTTTATTTTTTTTCATTGTCTTTTTTTCTTCTCTGCATGATGCTTTTCTTTCTTTTTAGCTACTTTTATTATTGACTCACTTGTCTTTTAATTACTTTTATATTGATATACTTTTATATGTCAAGAAGGGTATATACTGTATATACGTATTATTGTTATTAGTATTATTATTGTTATTGCTATTTTTATTCTTTTATATATTGGATATTCTTATACTGCAAGAAGGGGCCGGACTAGATAAGCATTTGCTTCTTCCTGTCCCTTCTTGAACAAAATAGAATAGAATAGAATATCCTTTATTTTCTCCCTCAGTGGGGAAACTTATTTGTTGCAGCACACACATATAAGGGAGGGGTAAAAGGACTGAAAAGTCAGAAATAAAAAATATATAAAAAAATACAAAAGATCTCCGGGCCTCCTGGGGGGGGCTGGGCCGTGGACGTGGGGGTCCCACCCGGAGGGCCCGGTCCTGCCTGGGTGGGGGGTGGCTGTCTGCGCTGGGGGGGCATTGCTGCCTTGGTCCTCCGTCGCTGGGCGGGGGCCAAGTGCCCCTGCGGATGTGGGGACTCCGTGACCCTTGGGGTGTCCGCCGGGGTGGCCTCGGGGGGGGGGTGGGGCCGGGTCCGGAGATCGGGCCTCCCCTGACTGGGGGGTGCACGGGCGGGCGCGGCGGCGGGGTGGCGCCATTCCCAGGTATCTATGTCTTATGTTGTCAGTATGAATGGGAGGATGTTGGACCGTTTCCCCCTCCGTCTGGGGGCTCCGGCGGCTCCGGGGGCGCCCGGGGAGGTACGGCGGGGCCCTGGCCCGGCTCGGGGGGCCGGCCCCCGTCTACTGGATGGCCGGTGGGGGGACGCGGGTGTCTTATCAGGGCCAGCTTTGCTGGTCCTGCCTCCTGGCTTCGGCCTCCGCTCCCCCTCTTGCCCCCCCTACACGATTCATACGCACATAGGCAAAAGGCGGGGGGTCCGGGTCGTGGGGGGCACTGTCCCGCATGGCCCGGCACTCCCCGCCTCACGGTTTTAACAGCAAATTAGACACTGCACATTCAACACTTTATAAATACACTTGACAAGGACACGTAGTTCGGGAGGGGGGGGGGTCGGTGTCAATCGATACTTGGCCCTCCCTCCTCCCTGTTTTTATGGCATTAATCACATGCACTCAACACAAGGGGCGGGAGGGGGTCCCACATCACCCGCGTTCCCTCACCGGCCTGGGCCTCGGACGGGTGGGTCGGGTTACCCGGGCCTGGCGGGGCCCGCCGTGCAGCCTGGGGTGCCTTCTGGCGGTGCTGGACCCCCCCGGGGAGGGGGAAACGGTGCGTGATTGTATGTCTGTGTCGGTGAGAATGCGGTATGGAAGGGTCCTGCCATGGAGGATTTGAGCCTCCATTGGCAGGACATCAAAAACTTAATAATTTATCAATATTATATTATACAAAGATGGTTATTATTATTATTATTATTATTATTATTAGTATTATTATTATTATTATTATGTATAGTATATTATATTATTATTAGTATAGGTATCGGATAGGTGAATGGATGAATGAATGGGATGCCTGGGTCTGGGGCCCTCCGTTGCCGGGCCTGCGCGGGTGTCGCCTTGTTGGGGGGTTCCCTCTCTCCGGGCCCGTCTCCGGTCCCCCCCGCTGCCTCTACGGCGGGGCGCCCCTCTGGTCTTGGAGGGCCACTTTCGTGGGGGACGGGTGCGCCTGCCCGCGTCGGCGGCCGGGGCGGCTCTGTCTCTCCGGGCAGGCTGGCCCCCTGCCGGGTGGGGGTCGTTGGCCTGAAGGGTGAGGGCCTCCTGGCCGCGTGTCCGGCCCGGACCGGGTGGCCGGGGATTGCCTGGGTCGCGGTCCGCCGCCGCGGGATCCCTGGCTGCTTCTTTCCGCGCCGTGGGGGCCCCGCCCGCGGGCCCCCTCGGCCGCCGCCGGGCGGGGGGGGGGGCCTCGCAGGCGGTGGGTTGCCTCCCTCCTACTTCTCCCCTCTGTGGGGTTTGCCGGTGGCCTGGGTTCCGGGCTCTTCCTTGTCGGCCTCTGGTCTCGCGGGTGGCGGGGTCGCTCCCCCCCCTCCCCCACTATAGATACACTTCAGGTGGAGCTTTGTTTGGTTTATTTCACACACACACACACACACACACACACACATACACACATATAGTCATTTAGTCACATGCACACACACACACACACACACACACACACACACACACACACACACACACACACACGCATGATCATATACATACACACACACACACATAGACATACACACTGGCTTGTTCACCTGCATGCTGGCTCTCTAGTTTTTGGGTTTAGGTAGCGGTAGCGATAGCTTAGCTCAGACTGCGATCAGATCTCAAGATTTAGGTCGATTGCTGTTCGTGTTTTGGTTGGCTCCGTGCCGGTTTCGTGCTTTGTTTGTGGTTTTTTTGTTGCAGATTTCCAGTGCTTGACGGGTGTCTCCGTGTGTTCCTGCTTCCTGGATTGGCAGCGGATGTCGTCACCCCCCCCCCCCCCCCCTCCCCCCCCCCAAAAAAAAAAAACAAAAAAAAAAAACAAAAAAAAAAAAAAAAAAAAACACTGGGTTTGTATGTGTATATTTATGTATGTGTACGCATATGTGTGCGTATATATATGTATATATTACATATAGTAATAATGCACATATATACACTTTTGGTTTCTACCGTCATGGTATAATTCAATAATATGTGTGCAGACAAGGTAAAAAAAAAAAAAAAAAGAAAAAAAAAAAAAAAAAAAAAAAAAAAAAAAAAAAAAAATACAAAAGATACGTATAAAATATGTATAAACAGGATATGAACAGTATATACAGATAAACAGTGCAGAAAAAAAGCAGGTGGAGTGTGAGGTAGATTGGCAGATATTGCACATCTTATGTTATTGCACATATTATTGTCATATTGTCTGTTGGCTACTGAGAGCAGGCATTGTTATATAGTCTGATAGCAGCGGGGAGGAAGGACCTGCGCTGCGATGCCTCTCGGTGGTGCATCGTGGGTGACGAAGCCGGTCACTGATGGAGCTCTCCAGGGCTCTGACAGTCTCATGAAGGGGGTGGGAGACATTGTCCATGATGGAGGACAGTTTAGCCACCATCCTCCTCTCCCCCACCACCTCCACCCGGTCCAGACTGCAGCCCAGGACAGAGCCGGCTTTCTTCACCACCCTGTCCAGTCTCTTCCTCTCTGCTGCAGTGATGCTGCTGCTCCAGCAGACCACCCCATAAAAGATGGCCGACGCCACCACAGAGTCATAGAAGGTCCTCAGGAGGCCGTCCCTCACTCCGAAGGACCTCAGTCTGTGCAGCAGGTGGAGTCTGCTTTGGCCCTTTTTGTATAGGGCCTGAGTGTTAACAGTCCAATCCAGTTTATTGTTTAGGTGAACACCCAGGTACTTATAAGAGTCCACAATCTCTATGTCCGTTCCCTGGATGTTCACCGGCGAGGGGGGGACTTTGCGCCGGCGGAAGTCCGCCACCAGCTCCTTCGTTTTTCCAGAGTTAATCTGGAGGCGGTTCCGCTGGCACCAGTCCACGAATCTGTTGTTAAGTTCTCGGTACTCCGTCTCGTCTCCGTTGTTGATGAGGCCGACGATGGCGGAGTCATCCGAGAACTTCTGGAGGTGGCAGGTTGGTGTGTGGTGGGTGAAGTCAGCTGTGTACACGGTGAAGAGGAGGGGGGCCAGGACGGTCCCCTGTGGAGCTCCAGTGCTGCAGACCACCGTGTCAGACACACGGCCTCCTGTCCTCACAAACTGTGGTCTGTTTGTGAGGAAGTCCAGGACCCATGATGTCAGCCGCTGGCAGACTCCAGCATGGTGTAGTTTGTCCCCCAGCAGTTCTGGCTGGATGGTGTTGAAGGCACTGGAGAAATCATAGAACATGATCCTCACAGTGCTTCCAGCCCGCTCCAGGTGGGCCAGGGACCTCTGCATCAGGAAGATGACGGCGTCCTCAACTCCGATGCTCGGCCGGTAGGCGAACTGCAGGGGGTCGGCGGTGGAGCTCACCAGGGGGCGCAGGTGGTGGAGGACCAGCCTCTCCAGAGTCTTCGCCAGGTGGGATGTCAGGGCCACCGGCCGGTAGTGGCTGAAGTCGCTGGGTCGAGACGACTTGGGCACCGGTACCACGCAGGACGTCTTCCACAGCTGTGGTACCTTGTGCAGCCTCAGGCTCATGTTGAAGATGTGCTCCACGATCCTGCACAGTTGCCTGGAGCAGGATCTGAGCAGCCTGGAGGTGATGCCATCAGGACCCGTTGCTTTCCTCGCCTTGAGCCTGGCCAGTCCTCTCTCCACCTGGGCTGTGGAGAGCACCACGCTGGGTGGGGGGGTGGTGAGTGGGCTGGGCGGGGGGTGGTGAGTGGGCTGGGCGGGGGGGTGGTCGGTGGGCTGGGCGGGGGGGTGGTGAGTGGGCTGGGCGGGGTTGCAGGGAGGGGGGTTGGTAGGTTCGGTGGAGTTGAGAGTGGGCTGGGGGGTTGTGGAGGGGGAGTAGCAGGGAGGGGGGTTGAGGTGAGAGTCCTTGGAGCAGAAGAGGCTCCAGTCGGGGGAAGTTGCAGCAGGGCTGGGTGGGTGGTGGGAGGGGTGTCTGGTTGTTCAAACCGGTTGAAGAACCGGTTCAGGTCATCCACCCACTCCTGGTCCCTGTCCAGCGCGGGTCTGGAGTTGCTACGTCCTGAGATGGTGTTCAGGCTCCTCCAAACCCCGCTGATGTCGTCCCGCTGCAGCTGGTCTTCCATCCTCTTCCTGTAGCTGCTCTTTCCCTCCCTGATCTTCTTCCTCAGGTCCCTCTGCACCGTCTTCAGCAGGTCCCTGTCTCCTGATTTGAAGACCCTCCTTTTGTCCCTGAGCAGGCCTTTAATTTCAGGGGTGATCCAACGTTTGCTGTTTGCAAACACTTTAACTTTCTTGGTGGGTATGGTGGATTCTACACACAAGTTGATGTAGTCCGTGACACAGCTGGTGAGACTGTCAATGTCGTCCCCGTAGTCCTCACAGAACACATCCCACACCGTAGTCTCAAAACAGTCCTGAAGAGTCTCCAGAGACTGTTCAGACCAGATCTGTCTGGTGTGGCTGAACTGGTTGTGTTTTATTATTGTTGTTGATGCATAGTGTTTTTTTTTTTATTTTATTGTTTTGTTCAAGATGAATAAAGATCAAATCAAATCAAATCAAAGCCAGGCTGCTGTGTCTGTGGAGGATGTGTTGATGTTTGCAACTGGGCTGACTTCACTTCCCCCATCTGGCTTGGAACCACTGCCACAAATAGAGTTCTTGGATGACTCTCCCTTCCCAATGTCAAATACATGTTCAAACTCATTGAAATTACCGCTCCTAGATTCATACAGTGTGTTCAAGTCACAAATGGACTTTGGTATTCAAAATAGTCCAGGATTTGGCTGTTTCCAAACCATGACTGGATGACCCCTAGAGCTCAGACTCTGTTGTTGTTGTTAAGAGGCACCTAAAGGTGCAGTTGCTAATGTTAAAGCTGTAGCTAGTTAGCATTTTACAATTATGTTTTAGATCCATTATACTCAAACTGGTCTGTTTGTGAGTAGCTGTTTTAGATAAAATAAACACGAGATTTCAAGAGATTTTGTTTTCTATACTCATTTTGCTTTATTTTTTATTCACCACTTAAAGGGATCAAAAATTAAAAATAATGAAGCTGTGGGTGACCGATTCACTTTGTGTTCAGACAAATAGCAATGTTCCACCATTACAACCAGTACAGGGGGGATGAAGGGGGATGGCATCCCCCCTGAAATAAAAACGGTCCAAATCATCCCCCCTGCAAAACTGCCATCCCCCCTTTCCATCCCTTATGTCTTTTCATCAATGAATGTGGTTTTACTGCTATTTCAACATTTAGAGTCATCACCAGAAAAATAACACCAGAAAAATAACTTATTTGACAATTTTCACCTGTTTCAAGTAAATTTTCACTTGAAATAAGTAGAAAAATCTGCCAGTGGGACAAGATTTTTCTTATTACAAGCAAAAAAATCTTGTTCCACTGGCAGATCTTTCTACTTATTTCAAGTGAAAATCTACTTGAAACAGGTGAAAATTGTTGTTTTTTCCAGTGATGAGTCGTTTTAAGTGTAATGAGATTTTTTTTACTAAAATGAGACATTTCAACTAGAAATAAGACAAATATTCTTGTTAAGATTTTGAGTTTTTGCAGTGATCCATGTTACTTATCCTGTGAAGGACAGAGTCATATTGATAAGTTCAGAAAAGTGTTTTTTATTGTTGTGTTTTGATGTATTTGATGTAAGCCCAGTGGATATTTAAAGCTTACAAAAGGCTGCATTTAACTGCTGCTATGTCATTCCTGCAGTATTTCTGCAGGTGTTTTGGTCAGTGCTATTATTTGTAATATATTATATTATTTGTAATCAGCACAAATTATCTGTCCCCATATGATAAAATCCACCATCCCCCCATTTTTTTTACAACTCGAGTACTGATTACAACTCACTTTTTGATCACTTTCAGTTCATAGCTGAGTAATTTCTTTTAGTTTCAGATACAGTTCCAATGCAGACTGCCAGTACTCTGGCTTCTGTAATTGATTGTGTTCCATGGCAAAGTCCAAGTACTCCTGCATGTTTGGTTCTGGTTTGGTTTGGCCTATTCAATTTTAAATCCACAGTCTCTGGAGCCAAACCTATGTTAAACAGAAGACATAATTGCATTTATTAACATTTAATGTAAAAGTAAAACAACTAGAACTGCAAGCAGTTTGTCTGATCTGGACATCTTTTAAAACACCCCTAAATAAACAATCACCAATGTATTTACCTGTGTGGTAAGTAGTAGAGTTCACTGGACACTCCTCCTGGACATGATGCTGTTCTGGAGGGGCGAATCCTGTGACTGTTCCACAGTCTCACACACTCATCCAAGTCTTTCTGAACAAAATCTACAAAGCAATATCTCAACAGACACTCGCGACTCCAGATGCTCGTGACTCCCGTTGAAGTATCCGGCGTCTCTAAGGTTTGTGTTAGGTTTCTAAATCATCACAACATACATTAATAATTTAGAAAAAGACACCAGAGACTCTGGAATGATTTTTAAGGCCTTCTGCGCAGAAGTGAAGCAAAGTCGGAGCCCTGTCGAGCAACACGGCTCTCTCTCTATGGCTCTCGACGAAATGCTTGCTGGGTCCTTCTTTGCAGGAGGTATTTATTGAAAAACTGACAGGCGTTGGCTATGTTAAGACAACCAATGGTAGACAGTGGATGGACAATGGACAGAAACAGGAAACAGATGGTCACACACATGTGATTTTTCAGTTAAAGAGGCTTGGTATGAAGAAACAAACAGACATCCTTAAAACACAAAGGGTCAAGAGGTCAACTAAAACAGGACCTCTAAAACAGGAGGTTTGAACAGATGGTTTTTAAAGACACTGGGTTATTTACAAACCAGAAGTCACCAGGCCAACCTTCATGGGGGTCTCGTGGTATCAGATGGTCCAACTAAACCTAGCTAACCTTTAAGTCAGCTTAAAGTCTTGAAACAACATGAAGGGTCAATAAATGAGCCCCTTCTAGACAAACAAGAACTCTGTGAGGCTTTGCACAGATGTGTCTAAAGACACTGCTCAGCTGTTAACAAAGCCATAAATACCTAAATACCATCAGGGAATGGCCTGTCCTGTAACTTCTGTTAACAATGGTAAACTTGTGAAAAACGCAGCAGTCAACTTCTCTGAGCTTACCTAATTCTGTTACGTTCATAATGACAATTTAATTCAAAAACGTTGATTAACTTCACAGTTTGCAAATAGCTCCATCCAGAACTGACACCTATAGAAATGGATTAAAAATTTTAAGCATATACACAAGTTTGAAGAAAAGGTTACTCATAATTAACCCTTGTGTACCATTAGTGAAAAGTGTCCTTTACAAGTTCTATTTTCTTGATAACTTTGCAGTGAATATGTTTTTAGCCAAAAAGGTGTGTATTTTTGGACTTATTTTGGAATTTCAGACAAATCCTATATTCCACTTTTCTGCACTGTGTAGCAAAAATACTCACACTCATCCTATTAAGGGACAAAAGTGTCCTGAAGGACTGACGTTGATTAAAATATTTATGCAAAAAATATTACATGTACTATTTTTGAAGAGGATACTTTTGTCCCTTAATAGGACGAGTGTGAGTATTTTTAAAAGGATGTATGAGGGTTAAATTTAAGAAAGCCTCTCACCTTCCCTTCCTGAATATGGACCACCAGGACTCAATCCGCTGGTTGGTTGTGGACGAGCCATACATGTGGCTGGACGCTCCAGAGTAGTAGTCATTGTGGTGGTGACGTAGGGTACACTGAAATGCAGCCATGGTCCCGTTCTCCATGCCGCAATCAGTCCTCAGTCTCATAGGGGTGACACCAAGGTTTCGCACACATGACAGGAAATAGTGAGCGATCACTGCTGGGTCATTATTTGTTGGTCCACATACAAGCCACAGTATTTTACGTGAAAATCCATCGATACATCCGGAAATGGCCAACCCGAATGGCTTGAGTTTATCATAACCGTCCGCGTGCCACATATAATTCGGTCCCATAGAGTGGTAGGTTCTTCTTATAAACCTTCTGTGTGCTCTCCTCTCGCACCCTTGAGGATTAAGCTCCCGGAGCAAATTCATCACATGATCCCTCTTCACTCGTAAATTGTACTTTTGTCTGAGTACCTGCCACATCATGCGGTATCCGAACAGTTGTCCAGTTCCACGAAGTTCCAATCGGATGGCCCTAATTATGGCGTTTGTAGAGGAGTAATCCTTTCTCCGATAGAACCCGGCATCATTCATTTTGCTTTTCAGAGACCTCAAGCTGATGCGTACACCGTGTAAACTTGACATCATGTCCACGATTACAGCATACGAGTGGCCCTCATTAAAATATTGTATGCACTGCTGCAGCATATCTGGTCCTTCAGTCGTGTCCATGTCCCTTAAAAATTGTAGAGACCGACCACACAAAGAACAAACCGCGTTAATCGGCTCATACGTTGTCCACAAAACGGGCAAAACATCACTCGGTCCATCTTGTTCGAAGTTCGCCGCCAAGAAATATTTTGCCGCTCACCATGGATGTCGCTCACCTTATCACTTCCGTGTTTTGCTCGATATTCAAAGAGATGATTGGTCAAACAATCCCCCACGTTTGACCACGTGACCGGGTTTAGGTACATTCCCTTTCCGGTTTGTGTTGAAATGTAAAAGTGTTTCAGGATTTGTAAATGTGTTTCAGTGTTTGTAAATTTGTTTCGGGACTTGTAAATTTGTTTCGGCACTTGTAAATTTGTTTCAGTATTTGTAAATTTGTTTCGGTATTTGTAAAAGTGTTTCAGTATTTGTAAATTTGTTTCGGCACTTGTAAAAGTGTTTAGCGTCTTGTTAACTTGTTTTCTGAAATGTAAATTTGTTTCAAGCTTTGTAAAAGTGTTTCATATTTTGTAACGTTGTTTTGCACTTCTCTGCCACGGTAGTTAATGAGTTACTGACCAGCTCTACTTCAAAATAAAAGCCCCACAACTCAACTGTGTTCTGTTTAGTAAACTTTATGTTGACATGAAACATTCGAGTTCTTCAGGAAAGTTGAACCGGGAACTGCTGCGGTTCTGGTCCGGTCCTGGTCCGGTTCTGGTCCGGTCCTGGTCTGGTCCTGGTCCGGTCCTGGTCCGGTCCTGGTCCGGTTCTGGTCCAGTTCTGGGTCTAGAACCCGGATCACGAACGGGTGATGATGTCTTCGACCTGAGCTGCACTGATCAATGAGGAGAAATGTATTGATCCCTAGAACTGATGATTAAGTTATTGATCACCAGAGAAGCTGATCATTCTTCGGGAAGAATTATTGATCCCTGATCAGGGAGGGTTATTGATCTCCAATCAGGGGTGATTACTGATCCCCCGGGGGAGGGTAATTGATCACTCAGGTAGGGTTATTGATTCTGATCAGGGGTGATTACTGATCACTCGGGGAGGGTTATTGATCCCTGATCAGGGCGTCGCCCCGACGCCGCCTCCTGGGCCGTCTCCAGGATGGGAAGCAGCTGCTGCTCCAGCGCGGCGGCCGACGCCTCGTTGGTGATGATCCAATCAAAGTCCACTCCACAGTCCAGCCCGCACTCAGACTCGGCGTCGTCCACACCTGAGGACAGGTGAGTTACAGGTGAGTCAGAGGTTACGGGTGAGTCAGCCGTTACAGGTGAGTCAGAGGTTACAGGTGAGTCAGGTTACAGGGGAGTCAGAGGTTACAGGTGAGTCAGCCGTTACAGGTGAGTCAGAGGTTACAGGTGAGTCAGGTTACAGGTGAGTCAGAGGTTACAGGTGAGTCAGAGGTTACAGGTGAGTCAGGTTACAGGTGAGTCAGAGGTTACAGGTGAGTCAGAGGTTACAGGTGAGTCAGGTTACAGGTGAGTCAGAGGTTACAGGTGAGTCAGAGGATACAGGTGAGTCAGAGGTTACAGGTGAGTCAGAGGTTACAGGTGAGTCAGAGGTTACAGGTGAGTCAGAGGTTACAGGTGAGTCAGAGGTTACAGGTGAGTCAGAGGTTACAGGTGAGTCAGAGGTTACAGGTGAGTCAGAGGTTACAGGTGAGTCAGAGGTTACGGGTGAGTCAGCCGTTACGGGTGAGTCAGAGGTTACAGGTGAGTCAGGTTACAGGTGAGTCAGAGGTTACAGGTGAGTCAGAGGTTACAGGTGAGTCAGAGGTTACAGGTGAGTCAGAGGTTACGGGTAAGTCAGCCGTTACAGGTGAGTCAGAGGTTACAGGTGAGTCAGGCGTTACAGGTGAGTCAGAGGTTGCAGGTGAGTCAGAGGTTACAGGTGCGTCAAAGGTTACAGGTGAGTCAGGCGTTACAGGTGAGTCAGAGGTTGCAGGTGAGTCAGAGGTTGCAGGTGAGTCAAAGGTTACAGGTGAGTCAGAGGTTACAGGTGAGTCAGAGGTTACAGGTGAGTCAGAGGTTACAGGTGAGTCAGAGGTTACAGGTGAGTCAGAGGTTACAGGTGAGTCAGAGGTTACAGGTGAGTCAGAGGTTACAGGTGAGTCAGAGGTTACAGGTGAGTCAGAGGTTACAGGTGAGTCAGGCAGGTGAGTCAGAGGTTACAGGTGAGTCAGGCGTTACAGGTGAGTCAGAGGTTACAGGTGAGTCAGACAGGTGAGTCAGAGGTTACAGGTGAGTCAGAGGTTACAGGTGAGTCAGAGGTTACAGGTGAGTCAGGCATTACAGGTGAGTCAGAGGTTACAGGTGAGTCAGAGGATACAGGTGAGTCAGGTTACAGGTGAGTCAGAGGTTACAGGTGAGTCAGAGGTTACAGGTGAGTCAGAGGTTACAGGTGAGTCAGAGGTTACAGGTGAGTCAGACAGGTGAGTCAGAGGTTACAGGTGAGTCAGGCGTTACAGGTGAGTCAGAGGATACAGGTGAGTCAGACAGGTGAGTCAGAGGTTACAGGTGAGTCAGAGGTTACAGGTGAGTCAGACAGGTGAGTCAGAGGTTACAGGTGAGTCAGAGGTTACAGGTGAGTCAGACAGGTGAGTCAGAGGTTACAGGTGAGTCAGGCGTTACAGGTGAGTCAGAGGTTACAGGTGAGTCAGGCGTTAGAGGTGAGTCAGAGGTTACAGGTGAGTCAGAGGATACAGGTGAGTCAGAGGTTACAGGTGAGTCAGGCGTTAGAGGTGAGTCAGAGGTTACAGGTGAGTCAGGTTACAGGTGAGTCAGAGGTTACAGGTGAGTCAGAGGTTACAGGTGAGTCAGGCGTTACAGGTGAGTCAGAGGTTACAGGTGAGTCAAAGGATACAGGTGAGTCAGAGGTTACAGGTGAGTCAGGTTACAGGTGAGTCAGGTTACAGGTGAGTCAGAGGTTACAGGTGAGTCAAAGGATACAGGTGAGTCAGAGGTTACAGGTGAGTCAGAGGTTACAGGTGAGTCAGAGGTTACAGGTGAGTCAGAGGTTACAGGTGAGTCAGGTTACAGGTGAGTCAGGTTACAGGTGAGTCAGAGGTTACAGGTGAGTCAGGTTACAGGTGAGTCAGAGGTTACAGGTGAGTCAGGCGTTACAGGTGAGTCAGAGGTTACAGGTGAGTCAGGCAGGTGAGTCAGAGGTTACAGGTGAGTCAGAGGTTACAGGTGAGTCAGGCGTTACAGGTGAGTCAGGTTACAGGTGAGTCAGAGGTCACAGGTGAGTCGGGCGTTACAGGTGAGTCAGAGGTTACAGGTGAGTCAGAGGATACAGGTGAGTCAGGCGTTACAGGTGAGTCAGAGGTTACAGGTGAGTCAGAGGTTACAGAAGAGTCAGAGGTTACAGGTGAGTCAGAGGTTACAGGTGAGTCAGGTTACAGGTGAGTCAGAGGTTACAGGTGAGTCAATTCAATTCAATTCAATTTATATAGCGTCTAATACAACAGATGTTGTCTCTAGACGCTTTCCAGAGATCCAGAACATGAACATAAACATAAACATAAACCCCCGAGCAATTATTACATAAACAATGGCAGGTAAAAACTCCCATAGTGGGAGAAAAGCCTTAAGCCAAACAGTGGCAAGGTAAAACTCCCCTTTAGGAGGGAAGAAACCTTTAGCAGGACCAGGATCATAAGGGGGGACCATCCTGCCGAAGGCCAGACTGGGGGAGTCAGGGACGTCAGCAGCACACAGCAGGCAGGTGGAAGCGACAGCGGGATGACCAGAGGTGTGGGGGGGCCGTCAGCAGCACACAGTCAGAGGTTACAGGTGCGTCAGAGAGGTGAGTCAGACAGGTGAGTCAGAGGTTACAGGTGAGTCAGAGGTAACAGGTGAGTCAGAGGTAACAGGTGAGTCAGGGGTTACTGGTGAGTCAGAGGTTACAGGTGAGTCAGAGGTTAGAGGTGAGTCAGAGGTTACAGGTGAGTCAGAGGTTACAGGTGAGTCAGAGGTTACAGGTGAGTCACAGGTTACAGGTGAGTCAGAGGTTACAGGTGAGTCAGAGGTTACAGGTGAGTCAGAGGTTACAGGTGCGTCAGACAGGTGAGTCAGACAGGTGAGTCAGACAGGTGAGTCACAGGTTACAGGTGAGTCAGGGATTACAGGTGCGTCAGGCGTTACAGGTGAGTCAGAGGTTACAGGTGAGTCAGAGGTTACAGGTGAGTCAGAGGTTACAGGTGAGTCAGAGGTTGCAGGTGAGTCAGAGGTTACAGGTGAGTCAGAGGTTACAGGTGAGTCAGAGGATACAGGTGAGTCAGAGGTTACAGGTGAGTCAGAGGTTACAGGTGAGTCAGAGGTTACAGGTGAGTCAGAGGTTACAGGTGAGTCAGAGGTTACAGGTGAGTCAGGTTACAGGTGAGTCAGGTTACAGGTGAGTCAGGTTACAGGTGAGTCAAAGGATACAGGTGAGTCAGAGGTTACAGGTGAGTCAAAGGATACAGGTGAGTCAGAGGTTACAGGTGAGTCAGAGGTTACAGGTGAGTCAGAGGTTACAGGTGAGTCAGGTTACAGGTGAGTCAGGTTACAGGTGAGTCAGGTTACAGGTGAGTCAGAGGTTACAGGTGAGTCAGGTTACAGGTGAGTCAGAGGTTACAGGTGAGTCAGGTTACAGGTGAGTCAGGTTACAGGTGAGTCAGGTTACAGGTGAGTCAAAGGATACAGGTGAGTCAGAGGTTACAGGTGAGTCAAAGGATACAGGTGAGTCAGAGGTTACAGGTGAGTCAGAGGTTACAGGTGAGTCAGAGGTTACAGGTGAGTCAGGTTACAGGTGAGTCAGGTTACAGGTGAGTCAGGTTACAGGTGAGTCAGAGGTTACAGGTGAGTCAGGTTACAGGTGAGTCAGAGGTTACAGGTGAGTCAGAGGATACAGGTGAGTCAGAGGATACAGGTGAGTCAGAGGTTACGGGTGAGTCAGAGGTTACGGGTGAGTCAGAGGATACGGGTGAGTCAGAGGATACGGGTGAGTCAGGTTACAGGTGAGTCAGAGGTTACAGGTGAGTCAGAGGATACAGGTGAGTCAGGTTACAGGTGAGTCAGAGGATACAGGTGAGTCAGAGGTTACAGGTGAGTCAGGTTACAGGTGAGTCAGAGGTTACAGGTGAGTCAGGTTACAGGTGAGTCAGAGGTTACAGGTGAGTCAGGTTACAGGTGAGTCAGAGGTTACAGGTGAGCCAGAGGATACGGGTGAGTCAGGTTACAGGTGAGTCAGAGGTTACAGGTGAGTCAGAGGTTACAGGTGAGTCAGAGGTTACAGGTGAGTCAGAGGATACAGGTGAGTCAGGTTACAGGTGAGTCAGAGGTTACAGGTGAGTCAGAGGATACGGGTGAGTCAGGTTACAGGTGAGTCAGAGGTTACAGGTGAGTCAGAGGTTACAGGTGAGTCAGAGGTTACAGGTGAGTCAGAGGTTACGGGTGAGTCAGGTTACAGGTGAGTCAGAGGTTACAGGTGAGTCAGAGGTTACAGGTGAGTCAGAGGTTACAGGTGAGTCAGAGGATACGGGTGAGTCAGGTTACCGGTGAGTCAGAGGTTACAGGTGAGTCAGGGGATACGGGTGAGTCAGGTTACAGGTGAGTCAGAGGTTACAGGTGAGTCAGACAGGTGAGTCAGAGGTTACAGGTGAGTCAGAGGTTACAGGTGAGTCAGAGGTTACAGGTGAGTCAGAGGATACGGGTGAGTCAGGTTACAGGTGAGTCAGAGGTTACAGGTGAGTCAGAGGTTACAGGTGAGTCAGAGGATACGGGTGAGTCAGGTTACCGGTGAGTCAGAGGTTACAGGTGAGTCAGAGTTTACAGGTGAGTCAGAGGTTACAGGTGAGTCAGAGGTTACAGGTGAGTCAGAGTTTACAGGTGAGTCAGACAGGTGAGTCAGAGGTTACAGGTGAGTCAGAGGTTACAGGTGAGTCAGGCGTTACAGGTGAGTCAGGCGTTACAGGTGAGTCAGGCGTTACAGGTGAGTCAGAGGTTACGGGTGAGTCAGAGGATACGGGTGAGTCAGAGGATACGGGTGAGTCAGAGGTTACAGGTGAGTCAGAGGTTACAGGTGAGTCAAAGGTTACAGGTGAGTCAGGCGTTACAGGTGAGTCAGAGGATACAGGTGAGTCAGAGGATACAGGTGAGTCAGAGGATACAGGTGAGTCAGAGGTTACAGGTGAGTCAGAGGATACAGGTGAGTCAGAGGATACAGGTGAGTCAGAGGTTACAGGTGAGTCAGAGGATACAGGTGAGTCAGAGGATACAGGTGAGTCAGAGGTTACAGGTGAGTCAGAGGTTACAGGTGAGTCAGAGGTTACAGGTGAGTCAGAGGATACAGGTGAGTCAGAGGATACAGGTGAGTCAGAGGATACAGGTGAGTCAGAGGATACGGGTGAGTCAGGTTACAGGTGAGTCAGAGGTTACAGGTGAGTCAGAGGTTAGAGGTGAGTCAGAGGATACAGGTGAGTCAGAGGATACAGGTGAGTCAGAGGTTACAGGTGAGTCAGAGGTTACAGGTGAGTCAGAGGATACGGGTGAGTCAGGTTACAGGTGAGTCAGAGGTTACAGGTGAGTCAGAGGATACAGGTGAGTCAGAGGTTACAGGTGAGTCAGGTTACAGGTGAGTCAGAGGATACAGGTGAGTCAGAGGTTACAGGTGAGTCAGGTTACAGGTGAGTCAGAGGTTACAGGTGAGTCAGGTTACAGGTGAGTCAGAGGTTACAGGTGAGTCAGAGGATACGGGTGAGTCAGGTTACAGGTGAGTCAGAGGTTACAGGTGAGTCAGAGGATACGGGTGAGTCAGAGGTTACAGGTGAGTCAGGTTACAGGTGAGTCAGAGGTTACAGGTGAGTCAGGTTACAGGTGAGTCAGAGGTTACAGGTGAGCCAGAGGATACGGGTGAGTCAGGTTACAGGTGAGTCAGAGGTTACAGGTGAGTCAGAGGTTACAGGTGAGTCAGAGGTTACGGGTGAGTCAGAGGATACGGGTGAGTCAGAGGTTACAGGTGAGTCAGATGTTACAGGTGAGTCAGGTTACAGGTGAGTCAGGTTACAGGTGAGTCAGGTTACAGGTGAGTCAGAGGTTACAGGTGAGTCAGAGGATACGGGTGAGTCAGGTTACAGGTGAGTCAGACAGGTGAGTCAGAGGTTACAGGTGAGTCAGAGGTTACAGGTGAGTCAGAGGTTACAGGTGAGTCAAAGGTTACAGGTGAGTCAGAGGTTACAGGTGAGTCAGACAGGTGAGTCAGAGGTTACAGGTGAGTCAGAGGTTACAGGTGAGTCAGAGGTTACAGGTGAGTCAGAGGTTACAGGTGAGTCAGACAGGTGAGTCAGAGGTTACAGGTGAGTCAGAGGTTACAGGTGAGTCAGAGGTTCCAGGTGAGTCAAAGGTTACAGGTGAGTCAGAGGTTACAGGTGAGTCAGACAGGTGAGTCAGAGGTTACAGGTGAGTCAGAGGTTACAGGTGAGTCAGAGGTTACAGGTGAGTCAGAGGTTACAGGTGAGTCAGACAGGTGAGTCAGAGGTTACAGGTGAGTCAGAGGTTACAGGTGAGTCAGACAGGTGAGTCAGAGGTTACAGGTGAGTCAGGCGTTACAGGTGAGTCAGAGGTTACAGGTGAGTCAGGCGTTAGAGGTGAGTCAGAGGTTACAGGTGAGTCAGAGGATACAGGTGAGTCAGAGGTTACAGGTGAGTCAGGCGTTAGAGGTGAGTCAGAGGTTACAGGTGAGTCAGGTTACAGGTGAGTCAGAGGTTACAGGTGAGTCAGAGGTTACAGGTGAGTCAGGCGTTACAGGTGAGTCAGAGGTTACAGGTGAGTCAAAGGATACAGGTGAGTCAGAGGATACGGGTGAGTCAGGTTACAGGTGAGTCAGAGGTTACAGGTGAGTCAGAGGATACAGGTGAGTCAGAGGTTACAGGTGAGTCAGGTTACAGGTGAGTCAGAGGATACAGGTGAGTCAGAGGTTACAGGTGAGTCAGGTTACAGGTGAGTCAGAGGTTACAGGTGAGTCAGGTTACAGGTGAGTCAGAGGTTACAGGTGAGTCAGAGGATACGGGTGAGTCAGGTTACAGGTGAGTCAGAGGTTACAGGTGAGTCAGAGGATACGGGTGAGTCAGAGGTTACAGGTGAGTCAGGTTACAGGTGAGTCAGAGGTTACAGGTGAGTCAGGTTACAGGTGAGTCAGAGGTTACAGGTGAGTCAGAGGTTACAGGTGAGTCAGAGGTTACGGGTGAGTCAGAGGATACGGGTGAGTCAGAGGTTACAGGTGAGTCAGATGTTACAGGTGAGTCAGAGGTTACAGGTGAGTCAGAGGTTACGGGTGAGTCAGAGGATACGGGTGAGTCAGAGGATACAGGTGAGCCAGAGGATACGGGTGAGTCAGGTTACAGGTGAGTCAGAGGTTACAGGTGAGTCAGAGGTTACAGGTGAGTCAGAGGTTACGGGTGAGTCAGAGGATACGGGTGAGTCAGAGGTTACAGGTGAGTCAGATGTTACAGGTGAGTCAGGTTACAGGTGAGTCAGGTTACAGGTGAGTCAGGTTACAGGTGAGTCAGAGGTTACAGGTGAGTCAGAGGATACGGGTGAGTCAGGTTACAGGTGAGTCAGACAGGTGAGTCAGAGGTTACAGGTGAGTCAGAGGTTACAGGTGAGTCAGGCGTTACAGGTGAGTCAGAGGTTCCAGGTGAGTCAAAGGTTACAGGTGAGTCAGAGGATACAGGTGAGTCAGGTTACAGGTGAGTCAGACAGGTGAGTCAGAGGTTACAGGTGAGTCAGAGGTTACAGGTGAGTCAGAGGTTACAGGTGAGTCAGAGGATACGGGTGAGTCAGGTTACAGGTGAGTCAGAGGTTACAGGTGAGTCAGAGGTTACAGGTGAGTCAGAGGTTACAGGTGAGTCAGAGGATACGGGTGAGTCAGGTTACCGGTGAGTCAGAGGTTACAGGTGAGTCAGAGTTTACAGGTGAGTCAGAGGTTACAGGTGAGTCAGAGGTTACAGGTGAGTCAGAGGTTACAGGTGAGTCAGAGGTTACAGGTGAGTCAGGCGTTAGAGGTGAGTCAGAGGTTACAGGTGAGTCAGAGGTTACAGGTGAGTCAGGCGTTACAGGTGAGTCAGGCGTTACAGGTGAGTCAGAGGTTACAGGTGAGTCAGATGTTACAGGTGAGTCAGGTTACAGGTGAGTCAGGTTACAGGTGAGTCAGGTTACAGGTGAGTCAGGTTACAGGTGAGTCAGAGGTTACAGGTGAGTCAGGTTACAGGTGAGTCAGGGGTTACAGGTGAGTCAGAGGTTACAGGTGAGTCAGAGGTTGCAGGTGAGTCAGAGGTTACAGGTGAGTCAGAGGTTACAGGTGAGTCAGAGGTTACAGGTGAGTCAGAGGTTACAGGTGAGTCAGAGGTTACAGGTGAGTCAAAGGTTACAGGTGAGTCAGAGGTTACAGGTGAGTCACAGGTTACAGGTGAGTCACAGGTTACAGGTGCGTCAGACAGGTGAGTCAGACAGGTGAGTCAGAGGTTACAGGTGAGTCAGGGGTTACAGGTGCGTCAGGCGTTACAGGTGAGTCAGAGGTTACAGGTGAGTCAGGTGTTACAGGTGAGTCAGGCGTTACAGCGTCACACAGGCCTCACCTGTCGGCCAGGGGCCTCACCTGCAGTGAAGCTCTGCCCCCTCACCTGCAGTGAAGCTCCACCCCCTCAGTGAAGCCCCGTCCCTTCACCTGCAGTGAAGCTCCACCCCCTCAGTGAATCGCCACCCCCTCACCTCCAGTGAAGCTCCACCCCCTCAGTGAAGCCCCGTCCCTTCACCTGCAGTGAAGCTCCACCCCCTCAGTGAAGCTCCAGCCCCTCACCTCCAGTGAAGCTCCACCCCCTCAGTGAAGCCCTGCCCCCTCACCTGCGGTGAAGCTCCACCCCCTCTGCGTCCTGGTCTGGTCTGAACACTGAACTCTTACGCTGCGGGTCCGACCCGGGAAGTTGGACTGGAACCAGCGAAGGTCCGAGAGCCGCCGGGCATCACTGACCACCTGACCAATCAGAACCAATCAGAGGACAGAGTCAGAACCACCTGGCCAATCAGAGGACAGAGTCAGAACCAGCTGACCAATCAGAGGACAGAGTCAGAACCAGCTGACCAATCAGAGGACAGAGTCAGAACCAGCTGACCAATCAGAGGACAGAGTCAGAACCAGCTGACCAATCAGAGGACAGAGTCAGCACTAGGGCTGAAACGATTCCTCGAATAATTCCAGTAATTCGATTACAAAAAATGATTAGCATACCACAACAGTACATCCTCAATGCTGCAGCATCTCCACCCAACACCCTGTTTACTCCCAGAGGGAGGACCATCACCCGAGACACGGTAAAATTAACGTAAGTTAAGTTAACGTAGCGCTAATTAATGATATTAACGTTACATTACCTTGCTAACATAACGTTAGCCCTGTGGAGGGCTAGGTTTCTATTAATTATGACTACTACCTTTTATGACTCTGTGGTGGCGTCGGCCATCTTTTATGGTCTGCTGGAGCAGCAGCATCACAGCAGCAGAGTACTGTAGTAGTACTACTAGCTATGTCCTGTACTGTAGTAGTAGTACTAGCTCTGTCCTGTACTATAGTAGTACTACTAGCTATGTCCTGGGCTGTAGTAGTAGTACTAGCTCTGTCCTGTACTGTAGTAGTAGTACTAGATCTGTCCTGGGCTGTAGTAGTAGTACTAGCTCTGTCCTGTACTGTACTGTAGTAGTACTAGATCTGTCCTGTACTGTAGTAGTAGTACTAGCTCTGTCCTGTACTGTAGTAGTAGTACTAGATCTGTCCTGGGCTGTAGTAGTAGTACCAGCTCTGTCCTGTACTGTAGTAGTAGTACTAACTCTGTCCTGTACTGTAGTAGTAGTACTAACTCTGTCCTGTACTGTAGTAGTAGTACTAGCTCTGTACTGTAGTAGTAGTACCAGCTCTGTCCTGTACTGTAGTAGTAGTACTACCTCTGTCCTGTACTGTAGTAGTAGTACTAGCTCTTTCCTGGGCTGTAGTAGTAGTACTAGCTCTGTCCTGTACTATAGTAGTAGTACTAGCTCTGTCCTGTACTTTAGTAGTAGTAGTACTAGCTCCGCCCTGTACTGTAGTAGTAGTACTAGCTCTGTCCTGTACTGTAGTAGTAGTAGTACTAGCTATGTCCTGTACTGTAGTAGTAGTACTAGCTCTGTCCTGTACTATAGTAGTACTACTAGCTATGTCCTGGGCTGTAGTAGTAGTACTAGCTCTGTCCTGTACTGTAGTAGTAGTACTAGATCTGTCCTGGGCTGTAGTAGTAGTACTAGCTCTGTCCTGTACTGTACTGTAGTAGTACTAGCTCTGTCCTGTACTGTAGTAGTAGTACTAGATCTGTCCTGGGCTGTAGTAGTAGTACTAGCTCTGTACTGTAGTAGTAGTACCAGCTCTGTCCTGTACTGTAGTAGTAGTACTAACTCTGTCCTGTACTGTAGTAGTAGTACTAACTCTGTCCTGTACTGTAGTAGTAGTACTAGCTCTGTACTGTAGTAGTAGTACCAGCTCTGTCCTGTACTGTAGTAGTAGTACTACCTCTGTCCTGTACTGTAGTAGTAGTACTAGCTCTTTCCTGGGCTGTAGTAGTAGTACTAGCTCTGTCCTGTACTATAGTAGTAGTACTAGCTCTGTCCTGTACTTTAGTAGTAGTAGTACTAGCTCCGCCCTGTACTGTAGTAGTAGTACTAGCTCTGTCCTGTACTGTAGTAGTAGTAGTACTAGCTCCGCCCTGTACTGTAGTAGTAGTACTAGCTCTGTCCTGTACTGTAGTAGTAGTAGTACTAGCTCCGTCCTGTACTGTAGTAGTACTAGCTCTGTCCTGTACTGTAGTAGTACTAGCTCTGTCCTGTACTGTAGTAGTAGTACTAGCTCTGTCCTGTACTATAGTAGTAGTACTAGCTCTGTCCTGTACTGTAGTAGTAGTAGTACTAGCTCCGTCCTGTACTGTAGTAGTACTAGCTCTGTCCTGTACTGTAGTAGTACTAGCTCTGTCCTGTACTGTAGTAGTAGTACTAGCTCTGTCCTGTACTGTAGTAGTAGTAGTACTAGCTCCGCCCTGTACTGTAGTAGTAGTACTAGCTCTGTCCTGTACTGTAGTAGTAGTAGTACTAGCTCCGCCCTGTACTGTAGTAGTAGTACTAGCTCTGTCCTGTACTGCCTGTCCTGTACTGCCATATCAGGACCATGTGGCACTTTTCCACTAGTATCGGCTCAGCCCGACTCGGCTCGGCGCGGCTTTACACGGCTCCACACGTGTGTTTTCGCACTGCCAGGGGAGAAGCGGGCAGGTTTGGGTGAAGCTGCTGTGACGTACTCGATTGCGCAACCGCTTTGTTCATCTCGGCGCAGATGAGAAATCAGCTGGAGCCGCGAGCGGCTGAGAAAAAAAACAGCCCGTCTACATTGCTTTTTTAATTTTTTCTCGACAGCCACCAGGTTTATGAACATCTGCACCTCAGAGTTGGATCACCAAACAGACGTTTTGCACTTTATAATAAAATCGCCGCGAGTCCCCTCGCTCTGACTCCCGCTTCCTGATTCAAACGTTTGACGGCCCCGCCCCCCGACCAATCAGAGGCGCGGAGGGTGGTGACGTCCCCGCCCCCCGACCAATCGGTGGCGAGGAGGGTGGTGACTTCAGAAATAGTCCCTGCTCAGCCCGCAAAGACTCTAACATCTTATGTATATTTATAATTGCTCTTTAACTAAACAAAAATATGTTTTATCCGAATACTCGATGGAATTTTCAGTAGAATACTCGATTACTAAACCATTCGATAGCTGCAGCCCTAGTCAGAACCAGTGGACCAATCAGAGGACAGAACCGTTGCTATGGAAACTGACCCAGACGGGTTGCCGGGCGTCTCTGGTTGCTAGGCGACAGAAGAACCCGGGGTCCTGGTTCCGCCGGGTCTCCCCCCAGAGGATCATGTCGGACCGGAACCGCTCCTTATACGGGCCCGGACCGAGCAGCTGGTCCAGGTCCAGACCCTGTTCCTGGGGAGAGGACAGGTGTTACCATGGCAACAGAGAAGAGGACAGGTGTTACCATGGCAACAGAGAAGAGGACAGGTGTTACCATGGCAAAAGAGAAGAGGACAGGTGTTACCACGGCAACAGAGAAGAGGACAGGTGTTACCATGGCAAAAGAGAAGAGGACAGGTGTTACCACGGCAACAGAGAAGAGGACAGGTGTTACCATGGCAACAGAGAAGAGGACAGGTGTTACCATGGCAACAGAGAAGAGGACAGGTGTTACCATGGCAACAGGGGGACAGGTTTTACCATGGCAACAGAGAAGAGGACAGGTGTTACCATGGCAAAAGAGAAGAGGACAGGTGTTACCATGGCAACAGAGAAGAGGACATGTGTTACCATGGCAACAGAGAAGAGGACAGGTGTTACCACGGCAACAGAGGAGAGGACAGGTGTTACCAAGGCAACAGAGAAGAGGACAGGTGTTACCACGGCAACAGAGGAGAGGACAGGTGTTACCACGGCAACAGAGGAGAGGACAGGTTTTACCACGGCAACAGAGAAGAGGACAGGTTTTACCACGGCAACAGAGAAGAGGACAGGTGTTACCACGGCAACAGAGAAGAGGACAAGTGTTACCACGGCAACAGAGAAGAGGACAGGTGTTACCACGGCAACAGAGAAGAGGACAAGTGTTACCACGGCAACAGAGAAGAGGACAGGTGTTACCACGGCAACAGAGAAGAGGACAGGTGTTACCACGGCAACAGAGAAGAGGACAAGTGTTACCATGGCAACAGAGAAGAGGACAGGTGTTACCACGGCAACAGAGAAGAGGACAGGTGTTACCACGGCAACAGAGAAGAGGACAGGTTTTACCACGGCAACAGAGAAGAGGACAGGTGTTACCATGGCAACAGAGAAGAGGACAAGTGTTACCACGGCAACAGAGAAGAGGACAAGTGTTACCACGGCAACAGAGAAGAGGACAGGTGTTACCACGGCAACAGAGAAGAGGACAAGTGTTACCATGGCAACAGAGAAGAGGACAGGTGTTACCACGGCAACAGAGAAGAGGACAGGTGTTACCACGGCAACAGAGAAGAGGACAGGTTTTACCACGGCAACAGAGAAGAGGACAGGTGTTACCATGGCAACAGAGAAGAGGACAAGTGTTACCACGGCAACAGAGAAGAGGACAAGTGTTACCACGGCAACAGAGAAGAGGACAGGTGTTACCACGGCAACAGAGAAGAGGACAAGTGTTACCATGGCAACGAGGGGACCTCGTTGCCATGGTAACACTTGTCCTCTGGTGAGTCTCACCTGAGTCTCACCTGAGACTCACCTGAGTCTCACCTGAGTCTCACCTGAGATTCACCTGAGTCTCACCTGAGAGTCACCCGAGTCTCACCCGAGTCTCACCCGAGTCTCACCCGAGTCTCACCCGAGACTCACCCGAGTCTCACCCGAGTCTCACCCGAGTCTCACCCGAGTCTCACCCGAGTCTCACCCGAGTCTCACCTAGGGATGTCACGATGACAGATTTTCTTGGTACGATTATTGTCAGAGAAATAATCACGATTTAACGATTATCACGATTATTATGTATTAATTAATTTCACACTATGAATGTGTAAAATCACATGAACACTCCTTAGAGATCTTTAAATGTCATTTATTTTCCATGCCAAATATTAGCAACAAAGAAAAGTAACCAAAAAGTACAACATTAATGACAATAATACCATTGGAATTAAACAAAAATCACTTCTGTGTTAATCATCCACAGCAGGATTTCCCTTTTGGGTAATAACGTTTCAAATGCTACATGCAAACTGTAAACTGTATTAAAAAAATGTTTCTGAACATTTCTTTTGGACCTGAGAAGATAATTTTTAAACAGGAAAAAACATCTACCTAGCTTTTGACTTATAGCTGCCCTCTGAAACATAAATAATACTGTAACAGTGAAAATAAACAAGACCACATCTGAAATTAAATACAAGCTAGCTATGTATTTCCTTTTGGAACAAAAAAAGTGGTGAAAGGCTGCAGGACAGGAGCCACCTGCAGAAGACTTGCTTCAAGTCCTTTCAGTTCAGGTTAAATTGCAGGAATGTCAGCTACGTGCTTACGTCGGGGGCTGGGGGCGGGGCTGGGGACGGTGTTACTGAACAACCAAAGCAGAATAAACACGGAAGAGCGCCGTTTTTTAAACAACGGAGCGTTGGAGACGGCGGTTAAGTTAGCAGACTCTTTTATTATTACATCCATTTATTTAATAATGGATGTAAAACAGAAGCAGCAGTGGTCTACGGTACAATCCACCAACAGAGCCCGCGACGGAGCGCAGCCTCGCGTCCGAGCCCGCTCCCAGCCCGTCCCCGCGGGCCGGGGATTTTTTATTAAATAAATTGATTTATTTCAGCAACGTTTACACACTGGAAAGCCATCGTCAACGATAACCCCTTCCTCATTTTTGCGGTACCCATAATAATCCCACACAGCTGATTTTATCCGCTTTTTGGGGGGGAATAACTCTTCATCCACACTTCACTTCAGCTGCTCCGCTTCCGCTTGTGTAACTTTATTTTCGTTCCGTGCGAGTTGCGCTGATCTGTCTATGGTTCCGGGTCCCGGCGTAATCTTTGGAAAGTGACGATGTTTAGGAGTCTTCACGAATAATTAATCGTGCCGTTTAAAATCGCGGTTAATAGTGAAAACAAGTAATCGTGACATCCCTAGTCTCACCCGAGTCTCACCCGAGACTCACCCGAGACTCACCCGAGACTCACCCGAGTCTCACCTGAGTCTCGCCTGGACTCACCTGAGTCTCGCCTGGACTCACCTGAGACTCACCTGAGTCTCACCTGAGTCTCGCCTGGACTCACCTGGGCGAACTGCTGCTTCAGGGGTCCAGACAGACGCAGGACGCAGCAAACTTCCGATCCCAGACTGCAGAAGAAGAACAGAAGAAGAACAGAAGAACAGAGGAAGAACAGAAGAAGAACAGAACAGAAGAACAGAAGAAGAACAGGGTCAGAGATAAACACCCAGGAACTGAGTAAATTAATTGGGATACTGTGTGGGAAAATGTCTTTCGAACATCTAAAAACCCAAATTACCAATTAATCCATTACAAAATCTGTCCCAGGACTTACTTAACGTAAAAGATGATATATGAAATATGATGGGTCTGGCTACAACCCTGACTGTACGTTCTGGAATCAAGGTGTTATGGCTACATTAATGTCTTGTGGGAATGTCCAGATGTGCAAAGGTTCTGGGTTCAAGTAGTGGATAAGGTGTCGGATCTGATGGAGAGAAAACTTCCGCTAGAACCAGCTTTTCTCCTTTTAAACGATGAGTCCAGATTTAAGAAGGCTGAGGCGGAGCGTAAACTCTGGCTAGCCGGCACGGCCGCGGCCAAGAAAATGATCGTTTTAAGGTGGTTATCAATCACTCACTGGCTACGAGCCCTACTTCATCTATCTGGTCTCAGCTTGCATCAATAACTCCCAGCAACAAACGTGGGAGATGTGGAAGAGCTGGAGAGGATGTTAAAACATTTTACTGGGACCTTTGATAAAATCTCTTGCCCGAAATAATGCGGTTTGTAATCCTGTATTTTGTGTCATCCTAGTGGATTTTCCTAACTCTGGTTTTGTATTCTAAGTACGACTGTGTGTCCAGTAAAGGGGGGGTTCTCTGTGCGTTCTGTGGGTTTGTATGGGTCAATATTAAATGTTAAAATTCAATAAAAGATTAATTGCAAAGGGTCAGACCTGCTGTGGTTTGACGCCAAAGAAGGTTCTTGTCAGGTTCATGTCGGGTTTATCTCGGGTTGGTGTCAGGTTTATCTTGGGTTTATTTCAGGTTCATGTCGGGTTTATCTCGGGTTTGTCTCAGGTTTATTTCAAGTTCATGTCGGGTTTATCTCGGGTTTATTTCAGGTTCATGTCGGGTTTATCTCGGGTTTATTTCAGGTTCTTGTCGGGTTTATTTCAGGTTCATGTCGGGTTTATTTCAGGATCATGTCGGGTTTATCTTGGGTTTATCTCGGGTTTATTTCAGGTTCATGTCTGGTTTATTTCAGGTTCATGCCGGGTTTATCTTGGGTTTATCTCGGGTTTATTTCAGGTTCATGTCAGGTTTATCTCGGGTTTATTTCAGGTTCATGTCGGGTTTATCTCGGGTTTATCTCAGGTTTATTTCAGGTTCATGTCGGGTTTATCTCGGGTTTATCTCTGGTTTATTTCAGGTTCATGTTCGGTTTATCTCGGGTTTATTTCAGGTTCTTGTCGGGTTTATCTCGGGTTTATTTCAGGTTCATGTCGGGTTTATCTCGGGTTTATTTCAGGTTCATGTCGGGTTTATCTTGGGTTTATCTCGGGTTTATTTCAGGTTCATGTCGGGTTTATTTCAGGTTCATGTCGGGTTTATCTTGGGTTTATCTCGGGTTTATTTCAGGTTCATGTCGGGTTTATCTCGGGTTTATCTCGGGTTTATTTCAGGTTCATGTCGGGTTTATTTCAGGTTCATGTCGGGTTTATCTTGGGTTTATCTCGGGTTTATTTCAGGTTCATGTCGGGTTTATCTCGGGTTTATTTCAGGTTTATTTCAGGTTCATGTCGGGTTTATTTCAGGTTCATGTCGGGTTTATCTTGGGTTTATCTCGGGTTTATTTCAGGTTCATGTCGGGTTTATCTCGGGTTCATGTCCGGTTTATTTCAGGTTCATGTCGGGTTTATCTCTGGTTCCTGTCGGGTTTATTTCAGGTTCATGTTGGGTTTATCTCAGGTTTATTTCAGGTTCATGTCGGGTTTATCTCGGGTTTATCTCGGGTTTATTTCAGGTTCATGTCGGGTTTATCTCGGGTTTATCTCAGGTTTATTTCAGGTTCATGTCGGGTTTATCTCGGGTTTATCTCTGGTTTATTTCAGGTTCATGTTCGGTTTATCTCGGGTTTATTTCAGGTTCTTGTCGGGTTTATCTCGGGTTTATTTCAGGTTCATGTCGGGTTTATCTCGGGTTTATTTCAGGTTCATGTCGGGTTTATCTTGGGTTTATCTCGGGTTTATTTCAGGTTCATGTCGGGTTTATTTCAGGTTCATGTCGGGTTTATCTTGGGTTTATCTCGGGTTTATTTCAGGTTCATGTCGGGTTTATCTCGGGTTTATTTCAGGTTCATGTCGGGTTTATTTCAGGTTCATGTCGGGTTTATCTTGGGTTTATCTCGGGTTTATTTCAGGTTCATGTCGGGTTTATCTCGGGTTCATGTCCGGTTTATTTCAGGTTCATGTCGGGTTTATCTCTGGTTCCTGTCGGGTTTATTTCAGGTTCATGTTGGGTTTATCTCAGGTTTATTTCAGGTTCATGGCGGGTTTATCTCGGGTTTATTTCAGGTTCTTGTCGGGTTTATCTCAGGTTTATTTCAGGTTCATGTCGGGTTTATCTCGGGTTTATCTCAGGTTTATTTCAGGTTCATGTCGGGTTTATTTCAGGTTTATTATTTCTGGCGGTTCTGGTTTTACCTCACCTGCAGTTTGGAAACAGGTGAACCTGAACATGGCTGGTCACGTGACATCCGGACCTCATCAGAACCGTCTGACTTCTAACAACGGAACCGGTTTTTCTCTAGTTTTATCTTCTTCATACTCCGTGCTTGACTGGCTGCAACTGAGGTTCGGTTCGGTTCGGCGGTCCCAGAACTCGACAGAGTGCAGGTGCTTGTTGCAGCCATTATATGTGTTAGATTATTGACTGTTTGTTGTTTATTTGTTGTGATGCAGCTGAGCTCACGGTGCAGGTGAGACTGATTTTGTGACCATGTAGAAATGCACACGTTCTTTGGATTTTATATTGGAATAAACACTGTTAAAATGTGACAGAAGTCGTGTGTATTTAGTTCACACGTCCAAACTTTTATGTCCCAGTAAAGCAAATCCCTTACGGACTTTTGAGTAGCAATAGTCATCCCATGCTGGACACGTACCGATCCACGAGCAGATCCGTCACAAAGTCCTTCCCGGACTTGCGCTTCCCGCAGAAGACCAGGACCAGTTCGGGTACAGGGACCCGGTTCTCCAGGACCAGGTCGGGTCCAGAGACCCGGTTCTCCAGGACCAGGTCGGGTCCAGAGACCCGGTTCTCCAGGACCAGGTCGGGTCCAGAGACCCGGTTCTCCAGGACCAGGTCGGGTCCAGAGACCCGGTTCTCCAGGACCAGGTCGGATCCAGGGACCCGGTTCTCCAGGACCAGGTCGGGTCCAGGGACCCGGTTCTCCAGGACCAGGTCGGGTCCAGAGACCCGGTTCTCCATCTGTATTTGGCTGTTTAACGTTTGTTTCTGCAGGAAATCCAGCAGCGCAAGCTCCGTTTTAGAGGAATTACGGTAAAGTGGTCAGATCTGGACCGAACCATCGAGCAGGTCGGGCGGGGGGGCAGTTACATCAGGTATAATTCAGTTTTCTAGTGAGAAAATTATTCAAAATGCAGATGTGAGTTTAAATGCTGTTGATGATGGTGAACTAGGTGAAACACAGAACTAATTTGGTGTTTGATTCCAAATGAGATCTTTGTTTTAAATGTGTTGTTTTAAGGTGCTGAATTTGGAAACGTGCAAAGGTTGAGGATCAAAACGGGAGCTTTTTACATTTAAGAAGGTTTACAGCAAATGTCAGCAGATCCAAGTGGATTAAAACTGGTTAAAAGTGACGCATTTGAGCAAAACATACGTCACATACGTAAAGATTCTTTTTTTTCCAATTCTTTTATTCGTGTCAAAGGTTAATTATAAAACAAATATATCCCCCAAATTTGTTGTTTGTTTTTTTTTAAATGAATTTGGATTATATTTAAAATCTTTAAAACTAATAACTGAAACAAAAGCACAACAAATGTATGAAGTGTTAAGACATTTTCCTTCTGATCTAGAAGACTGATATCATTACTCACCCCTTGTATGATGGACCTTGTTGTATTATTTCACTTAAATGTCATGTATTTAATTTATTTATTATTGTTTGTACCTTATTTTCATATTATATTACTGTATAATTGTCATGGGACATTCAATCTCTATACACTTTATTCTCAGGTTTACATACTGTTTCCTTTATCAACCTCGTTTCGATTATATGTTTATGTTTTTATGATTATATTATAAATTTATAAATAAATATTTGTATAGAATGTATATTTGCCATGTTTGTGTTATAATCAACCTTTGACACGAATAAAAGAATGAAATAAAAAAAATAAAAAGTTTTTGTGCCAGCGGAGAGAACCCCCCCACAACCCTGCGTTGGTACGGTCCGCTGTGACCAGCAGAAACAACATGGCGGTGTTGGGGAGGAAGCTGCAGAGCCTACACGTGTATATGTCTAAGCTGCAGAGGTTTGGAGGAAGGACACCTGTCCAGGTGAGACCGGAGTCTGACACCACGGGCCCTTTCAGAGCGTTTCTATCCCATAATAATACACCGGGGTTACTGGGCCAACGGCTGACCTTTCACCAACTTCCCCACCGGGGCTGCGCGCGCACGTCTGTTTTTTTGACGTCACGAGTGTCAAAGCTCATATAGACGAATCCGGCGAAACCCGGAAGTCGAGCGGGCCGCCATTACTGCGGTGGCGGCTCCGCTCCTCCGCTCCAGCCCATAGACATATACGTATGGATCTATTACTCCGCTCCCTGCCAGGCTCTCTTAATGTATTTGTATCATCGGAAAACTCCTGTCCCGTCACGTGCATTTGTTTTGATAGTGAATGAAGACGGGACGGACTGTCAAAACCACTTTTCTGTTTCACCAAGTGAACAGACGGAACGCAAAAAAAAGATGTTAAACTGCTGGAAAGGAACTGGAATTTACCTGGATACCTTAAACAAGGAAGCCAGGGAGCGGTATATGGAGAAAATAATGATTATTAACGGTTTGATCCATATGAAATCACTAGTGGAGCTCCGATGAGGATTTACTGCCGCAGTTCTGCACAACCCACGTCTTACTACCTTGTTTAGTGTTTGACAGCTGCTTTGGTAAATGTTTGACTCGCCATGTGTTTCAATAAATTAGTATAATAGTACAACATACAGTACATCTTTTTTATTACTATTACTTCTCTTTTCTTTTTTTTTATGCTGAAGAGGCTCCGAGACATGAGCAATATTTTCGTTTTCCTCGTGAGATTATTTTTTTCTTCTGCAGCTACAAATAGAGTTAATATTTTTTCCTCAACAAACTAGTTTTATCTGCAGATTGGGGTTATGTATGTATGTATTCTGTATCATCCGGAGCTGAGATAGTTCTGCCCTTCAATTAGAGACCTGTAATTGCGTTTTTTTTCGTCATCGGACGCCAGGCGATCAATAAAATATTATTGGATACCTAAAATTAAACAAAACATACACAGGTAATATTTAATTGTGCAGACATGCCTCGTAAGGAGAGGAGGTGGAGAGAGCTATATTACAGTGTTTAATCATACACTCCCTTATCTCCCTATTCCTCTATTCTTTCCTGCTTATCGCTCAAACAAATCATTATTTATAAATTAACATCAGCATTAATTTAAGATACCTTCATTATTTATGGAAGGCCGCTGTCTAACATCATCAATCCAGCTATAATGATGCTGTAGAGCGTCAGGTTACAATAACAGCGCTGCGGTGGCAGATTGACACCTGCCACCGCAGCGATGGCGCCGCCGCAAGATGGCGGCGCACACAAATCGGTCGCCGGATTCGTCTATACAGTATTGTTTGCTTCTCATCTGGTAAACTACAATAAAGTATTCTAATCTAATCTAATCTGAGCTTCCGAATGCCAAAGTAAGAGCCTTGTTTCAGGATGGCTTAACTTCCATCCCACCAGCCACATTTTATTTGTTTGGTCGTTACCACAAAGATTCTTTCTAACAAATAAAGTCAAAGAGATCTCTTTTAAAGCAGCACAATGTAACTTTCAGCTTTTGTTGAGTTTGGCGGCTCCTTTGGGCAAAAGCGGTAGTGCTTTACCAGTAGTGTGGAAGGGTTCCTACCATGCTCCTCAAAGTTACATAGTGCCAGTGAAGGAGATACAGACCCCTCAGACCATGACAGAGGTTCATTAAACCTGTTGGAAGTTGATGTTCCATCACAATGACTCTGGAAATATTAGATTAAGGTGGAAAAGTTACATAGTGCTGCTTTAAATTGATACACAAATTCTACCCTGCAAAACAATATTTAAGAATGATATAGATGTTAATTGTTATTTTTACTCTCGCACATTATGCTGTTTTTATTTTTATTAATTTATATTTTTAATTTACATTCAACATGTCTGTCTCTGATCTTAATCTTTCACTGTATTTCAAGATTTAAATGAATAAAAAAAAAATCCTGGTCCAGAACCAGGTCCTGGAACCAGAACCTGGTCCAGAACCAGATCCTGGAACCAGGGCCCTCATTTATCAACAGTGCGTAGAAAAGGTCCTAAATTCTGTCGTAGGAGTGAAATTTAGAATGTGTGTAAGTACAAAAAAATCCGGATTTATCAAACGTGCGGACGCTGGTCGTACGCACATCAGTGATGATAAATCCCACCTGGGGCCTGTACTACGAAGCAAGTTCAACATACCCAGGATATCTTTTCCTTATCCAGATTCACTAAGCCGGACAATTGCAATCACGCTAAGCGGTCACACGACGGTGGTTATCAACTCGGTATATCAACCCAGGTTTCTCCAATCTGGATATGAGCGCGTGCACATAAAAGGGGCCGTGTTTTCAGCGCATGACCAATCGCAAGCATGGAGAAGTCCGCTGTCAGAGCCGCTTATTTCAGTATCGAAGAGCAAAGGATAAATTACACTGTGATTTAACTTAATATTTAGACTTGAAATTAAAAGTTCATGTCGTGTTCAAATTAAACGAGGTCTGACATTTCATCCTCTCTCAAATGACTCATACCTTGTTTCTACAGTATATTTACAGTTTGTACATAAAGGTTTATTTGCAAAAGTAGTTTTCTTAGAAAGACGGAGTGAGGGTATCTACAGCAAAGATAAACGTACTCGCATACCTCTCTGTCAGGAGAAAAGAAATGATAAAGTGTTGATACTTGGGTATGAAAGGAATTGCTTAGTTTCTTGACTAATTCAATTTTTGTTGAAAGTCAGCCCACTCTTTTTTTTTTCCTCTCACGATCCGCGCACCGAGCTCCACTGGATTCTCTTCGAAAGGGCATGCCATTTTCCAAGAGAGCTGATTGGTCAGTGGGCGGTGCTTTTATACCCGGCGATCTGTATCTCGAACATAACCTGCTCCGGAGTAGGTTAGCTGTTCAGCATAAGTTACCATGGCGATGTACCCCGGTGAGAAGTGAACCACCGTCGTAGTCCTGAAAACCCAGGGTTAAACCTGAAGTTACCTCGCTAACCCCAAATCCCGCTTCGTAGTACAGGCCCCTGTTCTAAACTGCTGTGCTTGTGCATGGTTACCGTCATTTGCATACAGAAACGCCTCCAATTGACCATATATGGCAGCAACAACAGCTCCCGCTTGGAGGTTTACAAACTTTATTGAACAAAATTCTGTAGAGTTTACAACAAAAGGCAAATGAAACAAAATAATCAATTATCTACAAATATTCAACATTTGGGGGGGTTGAGAGCAAAAAAAAAAAAAAAAGATACATTTACTGACAAGCTATGGGAAGTGTATTAACAAAAATTAAGAAACAAAGGCATTGTTTCATATAAGCTTTTGGCAATATCGTTTTTTTCACGGATCGGTTTTAGAGACGCTAGTGTTTCTCAATCCTGGTCCTCGTGGGCTCCTGTCCTGCATGTTTTAGATGTTTCCCTGCACCAACACACCTGATTCTAATTAAAGGTCCTCATTAGCTTGTCACCAAGGTCTGCACAGCTCTGTTGATGACACAGGTACTTTTATCACGGTGTGCTGAAGCAGGGAAACATCTAAAACATGCAGGACACCGGCCCATGAGGAATTCAATTCAATTCAATTTTATTTATATAGCGTCTAATACAACAGAGTTGTCTCTAGACGCTTTACAGAGACCCATACCCAGAACATGACCCCCGAGCAGTTATTACATAAACAATGGCAGGTAAAAACTCCCCTGGTGGGAGAAAAACCTTAAGCCAAACAGTGGCAAGGAAAAACTCCCCTTTAGGAGGGAAGAAACCTTGAGCAGGACCAGGCTCATCAGGGGGGACCCTCCTGCCGAGGGCCAGACTGGTGGGTCAGGGACGGCAACAGCACAGCAGGCAGGTGGAAGCAGCAACGGGATGACCGGGGGTGGGGACCGCAGGCCAGCACGCAGCTCCCGAAGCTCCGGCCCAATCAGCAAGTCCCAGGTTGGAGTGCAGGGTCGGGGAAAGACTTGTGCTCCGTAATGCAAGCTACAAGCCACCCACGACCACCTGCAGGTTCCGGTGTCCGGCAAAGGATGCTGCAACATGGACAAAAGAGAGAAAAGGGAGGAGAAGGGGGGGCCAGCACAAGAAACTACAGGAGCGACTCTGACACACTAAAGTTTACACTACCTAGAGATTTACCAACACCAGCTAGAGGTTTACTAAACACTAACTATAGGCTTTACTAAACAGAAATGTTTTAAGTTTAGTTTTAAAGGTGGAGGTGGTGTCAGCCTCCTTAACCCAGATTGGAAGTTGGTTCCATAGCAGTGGTGCCTGATAGCAGAACGCCCGCCCTCCAAATCTACATTTAGATACTCTAGGAACTACGAGTAAACCTGCACTCTGAGAACGGAGAGCTCTGACAGGAACATAAGGCACTATCAGGTCTAGCAAATAATGCGGAGCTAAGCCGTTTTGGGCTTTATACGCAAGTAATAAAATTTTAAATTGGATTCTGAATTTTACGGGTAACCAATGGAGCGACGCTAACACTGGAGAGACGTGGTCTCTCCTGCTAATTCCTGTCAGCACTCGTGCTGCTGCATTCTGGATCAGCTGGAGCCTATTCAGCAAATTACTTGGACATCCTGCTAACAACACATTACAGTAATCTAGTCTAGAAGATACAAACGCATGAACTAGTTTTTCTGCATCACTCTGCGAGAGGATTTTCCTAATCAATATTATAAAGCAATATTACGGAGATGGAAAAAGGCTATTTTACAAACCTGATTGACATATGGTTTAAACGACAAATCCTGATCGAAAATAACAGGATTGAGAAACACTGCTAAGTACAGTTTACATTCATTTTTCAGATGTACAATGGAGGGGTTTTCTGTTATTCCATTTGCATTTATGTATGTGATATTTAGCTTGTAAAATAATTATGTTGACCATGTTTGATATATTTCTTGGAAGATTATCCATAAATTAAGATTTGGTTGGAGTCAAAAACTGCTTGGAGGTGCAAACACCAACCGAGCTGTTCTGCAGAATAAATGAGTCGTGCGTTCAGGCCACCGGGGAACGACGGGCAACACAGACATAGTTGCATCGCAGATTATTTGTGCATTGATTGAATGAAATCCTTTCATGTCCACGTAACTGAATTCATTATGTGATGGTTCTTTTATGGCAATGTGGGTGTAATCTAGCTCCAATTATGTTTGGGAATCCGGCGATGGCATGAAATCCTCGTTTAATTTCGACTTGGTGATGTGTGTATGGAAACTGGGTGTAAATTAGGGCCAGAGAAATTATTGCATCCAACACTGCCGGCATGATTTTGCTTAGTGTCGGCTGCGAAATGCCGCATATGTCAAAATGTTTCGGTGGGAAAAAATCCCAGGATGGACAGGAGCTGGATGTGACTGGGATGGCTTGCGTTTTGTCTTTCGCTCCATTATAGGTTGTAAATCACGGCATAAATCCATCAGAATGTTTTTGGGGAAACGCTACCTGCTGAGCAGCCGCTCCGTGCTCTCACAGATCAACAGATCAGCGCGCTCTTTGAAAACGCGCTCCCTCGGAGCGCAAATCCTCCAACACTGCAAGATAAGCCATGGTACTTGTATTTTCTTTTCAGCTCGTCCTGCCAAAGCTGTCTTTTATAGCTTGTCACACCAATTATTCAAAATGTCTGAATTACTTATGGAGAATTTTTATTAATTGGAGGAAACGGGGAACATGTGCACATGTTCCCCGTTCAGTCACAGTTCAGCGATCTCAAACTTCACATACAGTTTGAGACTCTTTTAATGGGTTCTATTTGTAGTTTCACTGTTCTACCACTAGGTTTTGTGCGTACGCATGGTCGGAGCTGTGCGTATATTTACACGTGTTTCTGCGCACAAATACATGTTGATAAATACCATACTTTGCGTGGGAATGCTCGTACGCACGCTTTACGCACAGATCTGTGCGTACGCACGGTTGATAAATGAGGGCCCAGGTTTTTCTGGACTGTGAATATGTTTATTTCTGCTGTAAAGTTGAACATTTTAACCTGGAGGTAAAAAAAATGGCCAATGGTCCGGCCCCTGGTGGTCGGTAGACTAATCTGCTCAGTAAGACTGTCCCGGGTCCACGGGGGTCCCGGGTCCACGGGGGTCCCGGGTCCACAGGTGTCCCGGGTCCCGGGTCCCGGGTCCCGGGTCCACAGGTGTCCCGGGCCCACGGTCCGGGTCAGGGTTCTTATGGGGGCTTGAAATCCTTGAAAGTGCTTGAATTTCAATGTTGTGTTTTCAAGGCCTGAAAAGTGCTAGAATTTTAGTTTAAGTGCTTGAAAGTGCTTGAAATTATAACTCTGTCTTTCACCAAATTGGGATCAGACTGTATAGTTTAGATATTACAAGGAGAAATAAAATCAGTAAGATGAAACATAACTATGATAATAAATAACTGTGAGTAAATATATTCCTGTAGATATTTGACCCCAGCGATAAGGGGCTTGAAGATTTTGAAAATGACCCTTGAAGGGCTTGAAAAGTGCTTGAATTTGACCTTGAAAGATGTGTAGGAACCCTTGTAGGAGTTTTCAAATATAATTGGATAAATTGTTTATATTTCATTACTTTATATACTGTCTTGGGGTTACATTTGCATACAAATCTAAAAAATTAAGAACCGAAATACACTGAAAATGGAAAAGATTTGAACAGAATGTGGGGAAAAACTAAAACCGATGTTTTTTTTTATCTTTATCTTTTTATTTCACAATAATTTTCACAATTCACATTTTCACATTCATGACTTCTATTATACCCACATTCCTACCCTCCCCATAATTACCCTAGGGAAAAAACAAAAACATACATTAAGGGAGAACAAAATTAAATAAATATTAAAAAAATAAAAAAATAAATAAAAAAAATATATAATGGCAGCAACGGTGATATCAAACTATATATATATCCATACATACATACAAACATACATACATATAAGGCACAAGTTCGAAAATAGAAATACTCATTGGTCCCCTTTGGAAAAATTCTCCAGTTTTGAAAATAATGGAAACCAGAATTCTTGAAAAATATGACTGTATTTTTCCAAAGTTAATTTTCCCAATGGTGAAAAAACTGAAATTTGATTAAAAAAAAACTTGAAAAGTTGAAAGAGGGGAATGATCTTTCCAAAGTAAAATATGCATTTCTTAGCGAAGTATGTGATCATAATTCATATCCTGCTTTTTTTCCGGTTTAACTGAAGATCCAGTGTGTCATTTAATAAATACAAATTGGAGCTTAACTCAAAATTAATTTCTAATACTGATTGTGTGAAGGAATGAATTGATTTCCAGAATCTTATTAAAAGATCACATTCCCAAAACATATGTACAAATGTTCCATCGATTCTTTTACATCTTGGACATTTTGAAGAGATATCCTTTGAAATTTTGTGCATTTTAATTGGAGTTAAATAAAGTTTGTGAATAAATTTAAAATTAGCCTCTTTAATTTTATTACTAGTAAAAGGAAAATGTATTTTTTCACATATATTTAACCAAGTATTTTCTTCAAAGACCATCCCCAACTCCTTCTCCCCTATCTTCACTAAAGTTTGGAAAGATGACAAACCTCCTTGTGATAAAATATTATAAAACTCACTGATCTTTCCTTTAATTGTGTCTGAAGTTATAAATATGTCCTTTATTTCAGATAATCCAAGTCAAATATTATTTGCTTTGATAAGTGATTGAACAATGCTCCGTATTTGTAAATATTTAAAAAAGTGTTTGTCAGGGATGTTGTATTCTGATTTTAAGTCAATGAATGATTTTAATTGCATGTTCAAATTAAATAAATCCTTAAACTGTTTTAAACCAGAGTTTGCCCATTCACCTATGTTGATATGCTTAATATTCAGATCTGGATTTTGATAAATAGTGGAATGAATTGAAGTACAGGTAGTAATACTGTTTTTTTTTCCTACAATCTCTCCATGCTAACAGGGTATTAAAAACAGAGAAACATTTGTCTATGTTTTTTATTTTTTCAAACTTATTTATAAATATAAGAGAGACCAGTGGCAGGGGTTCGAAAAACTTTGCCTCCATTTGGACCGATCAATGTTTTTTTTTTAAAGGATTTCATGCGTCTCTGTTTGCTCCCTGGATGTGTTTGCTAATGTTTCTGAAAGCAGTTCTGGATCAGGCTCAGTAACCTTCCCCGGGTCCACAGGTGTCCCGGGTCCACGGGTCGGCGGGTCTGCAGGACTTCTTCCCCCCGTTGGAGGGTCCGATGCTGCCGGCCGGAACCTTCCAGGGCCGCGTGGCCTTCATCACGGGGGGGGGGACGGGTCTGGGCCGGGCCATGACCACAACCCTGTCCCAGCTGGGGGCCCGCTGCGTCATCGCCAGCAGGTCAGAGCTCACGCAGGTCCACCGGGCCCAGGACGGGTCACAGGACCCGGATGGGCCCGGGACGGGTCACAAGGCCCGGACGGGCCCGGGACGGGTCACAGGGCCCGGACGGGTCCGGGACGGGTCACATGACCCGTCTGGGTCACATGACCTGTCTGGGTCCGGGACAGGTCACATGACCCGTCTGGGTCACATGACCCGTCTGGGTCCGGGACAGGTCACATGACCCGTCTTGGTCACAAGACCCGTCTGGGTCCGGTTCAGTCCTGAACCGGGTCTCTGTCACACCAATCCATTATTCATTAAATCCAACATAATAAAACTGTTCAATATTGCAGAGTTAAGGACTGTAATAATATACAAAGCCAGAAATAACTCTTTTACAAATACAGCAAATGTTTCAGGAAAGACAGGCCAGATACGAATTAAGGGAATCAATTAATTTAAAATTACAGACATGTAGAACTACAAGCAAAAAATGCTGCAAAACCATCTACTGGTTCAAAACCGTCTACTGGTTCAAAACCATCTACTGGTTCAAAACCATCTACTGGTTCAAAACCATCTACTGGTTCAAAACCATCTACTGGTTCAAAACCATCTACTGGTTCAAAACCATCTACTGGTTCAAAACCATCTAGTGGTTAAACATCTACTAGTTCAAAACCATCTACTGGTTCAAAACCATCTACTGGTTCAAAACCATCTACAGGTTCAAAACCATCTACAGGTTCAAAACCATCTACAGGTTCAAAACCATCTACTAGTTCAAAACCATCTACTGGTTCAAAACCATCTACTGGTTCAAAACCATCTACTGGTTCAAAACCATCTACTGGCTCAAAACCATCTACTGGTTCAAAACCATCTACTGGTTCAAAACCATCTACTGGTTCAAAACCATCTACTGGTTCAAAACCATCTACTGGTTCAAAACCATCTACTGGTTCAAAACCGTCTACTGGCTCAAAACCATCTACTGGTTCAAAACCGTCTACTGGCTCAAAACCATCTACTGGTTCAAAACCATCTACTGGTTCAAAACCGTCTACAGGTTCAAAACCGTCTACTGGCTCAAAACCATCTACTGGTTCAAAACCGTCTACTGGTTCAAAACCGTCTACTGGTTCAAAACCGTCTACTGGTTCAAAACCATCTACAGGTTCAAAACCATCTACTGGTTCAAAATAGGGGTGGAACGGTTCATGAAAATAATCCGAACCGTTCGGTACAACTGCTTCGGTTCGGAGCGTGTGTGTGCCGTTCGGTTCATATGCATGCGCAACTTTATCAGTTTTTCATAATGGAAGTAATAGAGTGTAGTAGCAGGGACACACCTGCGGGTGGCGGAATGCAGTTGTAGCGGTTGCTTGTCTCAGCCGGCAATAATAACACGAAGAAGAAGTTTAGCAGCTCAGTTGTGGAGATGGCTAGTGGCGGCGTTAAAAGAGAAATAGAAGATGCACCGGCAGCACAATATCGCTCTGCAGTGTGGAGGCACTTTGGGTTTGGGGTGACATACGAGGCCGGCAAGAAAGTTGTGGACAAAAGTACCACCGTGTGCAAGCATTGTTCAACTCGCGTTATTTACGCTGCCGGCAACACGTCCAACATGTTGACTCACATGAAGAGACATCATTAGGGTTGCCACCCGTCCCGTAAAATACGGAATTGTCCTTTATTTGAGGAAAAAAATGTTGCGTCCCGTATTGAACTAATACGGGACGCGATTTGTCCCGTATTTTTATTAACGCCCCATACACACGTCTGACACACACACACACACACACACACACACACACACACACACACACACACACACACACACACACACACACACACACACTAAATTTAACAATAATGAACAAAATAAAACATAGGAAACATTAAGGCCAGCAAAGTAAATTTGAGAATATTTTATGAAATCAATAAACAATTCCATCATCAAAATTATAACAAATAAAGGTTTAAAATATCTTGCTTTGCATGTAATGAGACTATGTCATGTATTAGTTTCACCTTTTAAGTTGAATTATTGAAATAAATTAACTTTTACACCATATTCTAGTTGAATTATTGAAATAAGTTAACTTTTACACCATATTCTAGTTGAATTATTGAAATAAGTTAACTTTTACACCATATTCTAGTTGAATTATTGAAACAAGTTAACTTTTACACCATATTCTAGTTGAATTATTGAAATAAATTAACCTTTACACCATATTCTAGTTTAATTATTGAAATAAATTAACTTTTACACCATATTCTTCACCTGTATCTATATTATACATCTCGGCTGATGTGGACATACATAGAATAGGAGGCTATTTCAGTTGCTAGTATGGTTGGCTGTCATGCAAGTTCAATGCTAAATGCTAAATGTTCAATGCTGCGCTGCTGAAATCGGGGCGTCCCTTATTTCTATTTCTAAAAGGTGGCAACCCTAGACATCATCCCGCAAAAGAACATGAAAATATGAGCAAAGCAGTGTTGAATAGTGCAGTGTATATGTTAGTTTTGGTGTATGCTGCACTTAAATTTCAAGTGGCAAACTGATTATTTTATTTTAGATGGCACAGTGACAAGTTTTTGTAAGAAATCCAGCATTATTTATTTGTATTTCAAACACTGCAGTGCACTTTAATTTCAAGTGAGAAAATTATTATTTATTTTGTTATTTTAGATGGCGCAGTGATAAGTTTTTATAAGAAATCCAGCATTATTTCTTTGTATTTCAAACACTGTACTTTTATTTTTAAGACTGAAGAAAACTCATCTTTCAATTAAAAATTTCAGAGTTGAAATATGTTGACATTGTTTTTGTGTTGATTTTAAACAAAGGAAACTAAACCGAACCGAACCCAAAACCGTGACCACAAAACCGTGATGTGAACCGAACCGTGGATTTTGTGAACCGTTCCACCCCTAGTTCAAAACCATCTACAGGTTCAAAACCGTCTACTGGTTCAAAACCGTCTACTGGTTCAAAACCATCTACAGGTTCAAAACCGTCTACTGGTTCAAAACCATCTACAGGTTCAAAACCGTCTACTGGTTCAAAACCGTCTACTGGTTCAAAACCGTCTACTGGTTCAAAACCGTCTACTGGTTCAAAACCGTCTACTGGTTCAAAACCGTCTACTGGTTCAAAAGAAATACAAAGAAATGATTTTTGCCAAATCCAGGGAAGAAGAGAGATGAGGGAGTGATTGTGGGGATTCATAATAATGTGTATATAAAATGGTATATAGAATAATGATTATATTGTGTATGATAAGATGTGTATATATAAGTATATATATATATATATATATATATATATATATATATATATATATATATATATATATATATATATATATATATATATATATATATATATATATATATGTTGTATAGGTATAATATTTATAATGCTCAGGTATAATATTGCAATGAAGTGCTGTAATATTTTTATAATGTAATAACAGGTATATTTTTTGATAAGGTAAAGCTTGTTGTTGTATTTATTTATATTTATTTTTATTTTGTATTCAAGCTAAATTGAAATAGAAACAAGCGGTAGGACCTCATAAGTTTTGACTTCCTCCTACTACTTTTTGGGCATGAAGGTTTATTTCCCTTTGATTTTGTTTAATGACGGTTTATTTGTTTTCTTTTCTGATGTTTTGTGTAATTGTTTTTCTTTTTTATTTATAATTAATATGCTCGAAATAAAGATTTCAATCAATCAATCAATCAATCTGTGCAGGAAGCTGGACGTCCTCCAGAAAACAGCCGACGAGATCAGCAGCAGGACCGGAAACCAGGTGAGGAACCAGAACCTGTCCCGGTTCTGACTCGGTCTGACCCGGTTCTGACCCGGTGTGTTCTGACCCGGTCTGACCCGGTGTGTTCTGACCCGGTTCTGACCCGGTCTGACCCGGTTCTGACCTGGTCCCTCTAGTCTGACCCGGTTCTGACCCGGTTCTGACCTGGTCCCTCTAGTCTGACCCGGTTCTGACCTGGTCCCTCTAGTCTGACCCGGTCCCTCTAGTCTGACCCGGTTCTGACCCGGTCCCTCTAGTCTGGCCCGGTCCTGACCCGGTTCTGACCCAGTCCTGACCCGGTTCTGACCCGGTCCTGACCTGGTCCCTCTAGTCTGACCCGGTTCTGACCTGGTCCCTCTAGTCTGACCCGGTTCTGACCTGGTCCCTCTAGTCTGACCTGGTCCCTCTAGTCTGACCCGGTTCTGACCTGGTCCCTCTAGTCTGACCCGGTCCCTCTAGTCTGACCCGGTTCTGACCCGGTCCCTCTAGTCTGGCCCGGTCCTGACCCGGTTCTGACCCAGTCCTGACCCGGTTCTGACCCGGTCCTGACCTGGTCCCTCTAGTCTGACCCGGTTCTGACCCGGTTCTGACCCGGTCCTGACCTGGTCCCTCTAGTCTGACCCGGTCCTGACTCTGTTCTGTCCCCAGGTCCACCCGGTCCAGTGTGACGTCAGAGACCCGGAGGCCGTTTCTCGGTGTGTGGATCAGATGGAGGTTCTGACTGGACTCCCCGATGTAAGGACCTAAAGCCGGTACCATCGGTACCGACCCGGTACCATGGCCACGGTTACATGATGTTATTTTATTCTGAATTAATTATTCCTAATTAAATAATTCAGAATTAAACTATTTTCCTTTGAGTTTACATGGAAATAGTCATTCTGAATTGAGGTTTACATGGAAAACACGTTTGATGGTCTTTCTCCAATTCCTCTCCAGGTCTGGGGGTTGGGAAGGTTCTGATTGGATAGGGGGGGGACCGGAAGTTAAACTACCGGAAGAAAAACGAACTTAGCCGCTACAACTTTGAAAAGCTCACAATTTTGATGTTTCTGTTCTTTTAATTATTTCCAGGTCCTCCAAGCTATTTATTAAATAAATGGTGTCTGCTCTTGACCAGTGTTTACTGCGTGCTGTAAACGAGCAGCGCAGAAAGACCGTAATTAATTTAAAGAGGAATGAGTTTATACATGATCAAGGAATTATTCTATTCGGTTTTAAAATCGAAATAAACCAGCCACTTCAGAATTAAGTTTAATTCAGAATGTCCATTTTCATTCGGAATTAGGTGTTTACATGGGACCTATTCTGAAAAACAGGTTTTTTCTTGCTTTAACATATATAAAGTGGTCTCCCCTCAGCCTGCCAACTCAGAGAAGGAGGAAAGCAACCAAATTCTGCAGTGTCTGTACAGCCGCCCGGATGAGCCGTCCAGTGTGATGTGGATCTATTCAATTCAATTTTATTTATATAGCGTCTAATACAACAGATGTTGTCTCTAGACGCTTTCCAGAGATCCAGAACATGAACATAAACATAAACATAAACATAAACATAAACATAAACATAAACATAAACATAAACATAAACCCCCGAGCAATTATTATATAAACAATGGCAGGTAAAAACTCCCTTAGTGGGAGAAAAGCCTTAAGCCAAACAGTGGCAAGGAAAAACTCCCCTTTAGGAGGGAAGAAACCTTGAGCAGGACCAGGCTCATAAGGGGGGACCCTCCTGCCGAAGGCCAGACTGGGGGAGTCAGGGACGTCGACAGCACACAGCAGGCAGGTGGAAGCAGCAGCGGGATGACCAGAGGTGGGGGGGGGGGGGGCGTCAGCAGCACACAACAGTCATGTGGAAGCAGCAGCGGGATGACCAGAGGGGGGGGGGGGCGTCAGCAGCACACAACAGTCATGTGGAAGCAGCAGCGGGATGACCAGAGGGGGGGGGGGGGGTGCAGGCAGGCGGAAGCAGCAACAGCAGACATCCACGTAGGCAGGTGGAAGAAGCAATGGGATGACCAGAGGGGGGGGAGGGCCGGGAACACAGGCCAGAACGCAGCTCCTGAGGCTCCGGCCTGCAAACATACACAAAAGAGAAAAAAAAAAAAAAAAAAAAAAAAAAAAGGGGGGCCGGCACAAGAAACTACAGGAACAATGGACAAAAATGATAGCTATGAGATATTTATAATAAATAAAAATGGTAATGGAGAAGAGAGGCAGGGAAAAGGAGAGGAGAAGAAGGGTGAGAGGCACCGCCCAGTGGATCATGTCGGTGCCCCCTGCAGCATAAGCCTATAGCAGCATATCTACCGCGAAGCTATATTTGAGACTAACTATTATAGTTTTGTTCTATAGCTGCGACAATGACTACTGACTCTAACACACTAAAGTTTACACTACCTAGAGATTTACCAACACCAGCTAGAGGTTTACTAAACACTAACTATAAGCTTTACTAAACAGAAAGGTTTTAAGTTTAGTTTTAAAGGTGGAGGTGGTGTCAGCCTCCTTAACCCAGATTGGAAGTTGGTTCCAAAGTAATGGTGCCTGATAGCAGATAGCATCTACGAGCCAATAAGATTCGGCTCCCGTTGTTACCTAACGACGGAGCGATGCGTGAAACCACGGCCACAACTAACTCTGGTCGGAACAACAACAACAACTCCGCCGGATGAAGCCGGAGCCATTTTTCCGTAGCGGTGTATCGCGTCATTCATGCAGCCAATCAGCACAGAGCCTCATTATCATAGCCCCGCCCACTCAGAATCCTGCATAGATAATGAGGTTAGAGAATGGGAAGATATAGACATGGCTCAGAGGATGAATTTCTAATTTATTTAGCAAAAACAATCAAAAGCTTGTTTTTAAGACATTCAAGTCCTGTTTAAAATAGGTATTAGATGCCATAATAGGTCCCCTTTAAATCGGATTTAATTTTAATTCTGAATTGAAGAGGAATTAAACGTCCCATGTAAACGTGTACTGAAGTACCATCAGTACCCGGTCCGGTGCGTGCTGATGACATCACGCTGTGCCCTGATTGGTCAGGTCATCGTCAACAACGCGGCGGGGAACTTCATCAGCCCATCAGAACGTCTGACACCCAACGGCTGGAGAACCATCACCGACATCGTCCTGAACGGAACCGCCTTTGTCACGCTGGAGCTGGGGAAGAGGCTGATCCGGGACCAGAGAGGTGGGTCGGGACCAGAACCAGAACCAGGGGGGGGTCCGGGACCAGAGAGGTGGGTCGGAACCAGAACCAGGGGGGGGTCCGGGACCAGAGAGGTGGGTCCTGGATCGGGACGGGAATTGATAAGATTTTATCGATTCCGATTCCATTTTCGATTCTGTTTAACGATTTGATTCTTTATCGATTCTCTTATTGATTCTCATTTGGAAAAAAAGGAGAATAAACGATTAGCCTAAACTTTGTTTTATATCTTTGAATAAAAAAATACAAGTGAGGTCTTCAGACGCCCCCAGCCTTGGGCTCCTCCACGGTTCCCACAAAATTATTAGTAATATAAAATATGTATTTAATATAAAATAAATATTCTTATGTAGAAATTAACTAAATACAACAAATTATTCTGTGGCAATTAAACAAGAATGTCCAGTAACATGAACACCACAAACTTAGTCCCTGCTGGTGACATTCATCTATTCTGGCCATTCATCTATACTCTTCCCTGCTGGCAGTAGGAGAGGCTAGCGGTTGGCTAGTAGTCTGGTAGGCTAGTAGTCCGTTAGGCTAGTAGTCCGTTAGGCTAGTAGTCCGGTAGGCTAGTAGTCCGGTAGGCTAGTAGTCCGGTAGCTAGTAGTCCGGTAGCTAGTAGTCCGGTAGGCTAGTAGTCCGGTAGCTAGTAGTCCGGTAGGCTAGTAGTGCGCCGGCGCGGCTCTTCCTGCCACACGCCAGCCGACTCGGCGCTCCCAGGTTTCGAAAGAAAGAACCAGCCGAGCCCAACAGTTTCCTCCCTTGTTTGAAATGTCCACATTGCAAGTATTGTCGCTCGTTATCATCCTTTTTGGTAAAATGTAACCAAACTTTCGAGCATTTATGCCCCTTTGTCGCCATGTTTTCCTGCTGGGCGCGAATGTGCATGTTGCGTAACTACGCAGCATGCGTGGTGACGTCATTCGCGCCCACTGGAATCAATATGGGAATCTCGATACACATCCCTTGTCTGGACCGGTGGGGGGAGCCAGAGGCTGATCCGGGACCAGAGAGGTGGGTCCGGGACCAGGGGGGGGTCCGGGACCAGGGGGGGGTCTGGGACCAGGGGGGGCTGCAGGACCAGGCGGGGGGGTCCGGGACTAGGGGAGGGTCTGGGACCAGGGGGGGGGGGGGGTCTGGGACCAGGGGGGGGTCTGGGACAAGGGGGGGCTGCGGGACCAGGGGGGGGTCCGGGACCAGGGGGGGGTCTGGGACCAGGGGGGGCTGCAGGACCAGGGGGGGGTCCGGGACCAGGGGGGCTGCAGGTCCTGGTGCTTCCATGTGTGATGGTCCCCCCTATGGTCCTACAGGGGCCTCCTGGATCAGGTCTGGACCAGGATCAGGTCTGGATCAGGATCAGGTCCAGGTCCAGGTCCAGGTCTGGTCCAGGTCCTGATGGTTCTGGTTCTGGTCTACAGGGGCCTCTTTCCTGGCCATCACCACCACCTACGCTGAGACCGGTTCCGGGTTCGTGGTTCCCAGTGCAGCAGCCAAGGCCGGCGTGGAGGCGCTGTACAAGTGAGTCCTGGACCGTTAGCATGTGGTTACCGTGGTTACCGCAGCGGCTACAGTAACCACGGTAACGGTGTGTTCCAGGTCCCTGGCGGCAGAGTGGGGTCGCTATGGTCACCGGTTCAACATCATCCAGCCTGGACCAATCAAGACCAAGGTGCTGGTCACATGACCTCATGATCACATGACCTCATCATCACATGACCTCATGACCACATGACCACATGACCTCATGATCACATGACCTCATAACCTCATGATCACATGACCTCATGATCACATGACTTCATGACCACATGACCTCATGACCACATGATCACATGACCACATGACCTCATGACCTCATGATCACATGACCTCATGATCACATGACCTCATGATCACATGACCTCATGATCACAAGACCTCATGATCACATGACCTCATGATCACATGATCACATGACCTCATGATCACATGACCGCATGACCTCATGATCACATGACCTCATGATCACATGACCTCATTCAGATTCAGATTCAGAAAGACTTTATTCATCCCCGAGGGGCAATTGCAAGACAACTGAGCAGCAAGACGTTGAAAATATCAAATAGAACAAGAAATAAAATAGAATAAAATGAACAGGGCATGTCTCCTTATGTACAAAAAATATATAAATATACGAATGTCAAAAAAAAAATCTACAACAGAGTGACTGTGGTGGTATAAGTAAAAATATAAAGTATAAAGTGTCAGTGCAAAGTGTCGACAGTGGATGTAAACAGTCCAACAGGAGTATAGAGTAGTCCGGGGGGGGGACTGTGGATGTGGGGGATGGAGTTTAGCAGCTGGAATTAAAAACCAGGGTAGCTTTGGGGACAAAATTAGCCCTCCTCCTTTCAGTCCTGCAGGCAACACAGCGCAGGAGCCTCCTGGAGGGGAGCCACTGGAATGCGGGATGAAGTATGTGGGAGGGGTCCTTCATGATTTTATCTGCCTGACTGAGGGCCTGCTGGTTGAAAACCACAGACAGAGTTCTGACCGGCAGGCCGATGATTTTCGAGCACAGTGATGCTCTGCTCTGCAGTCTGTTCCTGTTCTGGATGCTGAGGGAGTGGAACCAGCAGGTCATTGAGAAGGTGGCGGTTGGGCTGTGTGGCTCTGCAGTCATCGGTGTAGTAGAGGATGAAGAGCAGGGGGGAGAGCACACAGCCCTGGGGGGAGCCAGTGGAGGTGGAGCAGAGGTCAGAGAGAGAGTTGTTGACACGAACCCTCTGAGTCCTGTTGGTCAGAAAGTCCAGGATCCACAGGATTAACTGGTCATCCAGGTGAAAGTGGGAGGAGAGTTTAGTGGCCAGGATGTGGGGCTGCAGGGTGTTGAATGCTGAAGAGAAGTCAGCGAACAGAAGTCTAGCGGATGAGTCAGGGAGCTCCAGGTGTTTGTGGATGGACTCCATGATGAAGATTTTTGCATCATCCACACTTCTGCCTGGGCGATATGCAAACTGGAGTGCGTCCATTAGGGTGTCAGTTGCTCTGATGAAGTGCTTTTTGATGATCTTCTCCATGGCCTTCATCACCAGGGAGGTGAGGGCCACGGGACGGAGATCATTCAGAGTCTTAGGTTTATTTTTTGGGGGGATAGGGATGACTGTGGAGTGTTTCCACAGCTGTGGAACGGTGTGACTGTCGAGGGAGTATAGAAAAAGAGTCCGGAACACACTCCCTAGTTGCCCTGCACAGCGTCTCAGGAGTCGGCCGCTAATGTTGTCGGGACCGGGTGAACTCCTCTCTCTGGTCCTCCTGAGGGCACTCACCACGTCCTCAGTCCTGAAGGTGAGTGCAGAGCTGCCAGGTTTGAGTGAGGATCTGGACTCCTCTAGCTGGGTGGAGTTGTCTGACTCAAACCTGGAGTAGAAGGCCTTGAGATCGTCAGGGAGGGAGGAGGGGGTGCTGCACTCCACCTGGATGGTTGTGGGGGAGGTGGAAGCAGTGTTCACAGAGACCATGGTTTTGAGGCCCTGCCAGGCTGAGCGCAGGTCCCCTGCGACAAATTTTTCCTCCACTTTGTTTTTGTAGTCCAGCTTGGCAGTTTTAATGGCCCTCTTCACCTCCCTGTTGACCTCCTTTTTTTCCAGTTCAGAGCCGGTGAAAAAAATCCTTTTCTTATTGTTGAGAATTTTCTTGAGCTCTTTGGTGATCCAGGGTTTATTGTTGGGGTAGATTGTGACTGTTTTTGATGGAATAATAGTGTCCGTACAGAAGGAGATGTATGATGACACTGTGTCGACCTGTACGTTGATGTCATCGGAGGGAGAAAGGAGACATCCTTGCAGGGTGAGGATACTTTCCGCTGTCCACTGTTTGATCTTTTTCTTGGTCTTCTTGATCCTCCTGATGACTGGAGTGTAAGCAGGGGCCAGCAGGATGGTGTGGTGGGCTTTGAATGCGTCTGGTACAGTACATTAGCATTTATCCAGAGTCTTCCCCTGCCGAGTGTTGCATGTTATATATTGTTCAAAGCCTTTAAGGGACTTGTCGGGGGAACAGTGGTCGAAGTCACCTAGTATGAATTTAGGAGAGTCCGGGGATAAGTGTTCCAGGTTGTGCAGAGTGCTGGTGAGATGCTCAGTTGCTTTAGCTGCGTTAGCTCTGGGGTGGATGTAGACCAGGATGATGAAGAGCTGAGGGAACTCTCTGGGGAGGTAGTAGGGGCGCAGGGAAACAGCCAGAAGCTCAATGTCTGCGGTGCACAGCTTCTCCCTCACAGTGACTGTAGAGCACCAGTTGTTATTTACATACAGACACACGCCATGTTGTTTCCCGGTGCGCTCATTGTCTCTGTCCAGACGAACGGGTGCAGAAAAGACGTCTATGTGCAGCATGCCGTCCTGATCGCTGTTATTAAGCCATGATTCAGGGAAAGCCAGAACAGAAGCAGTTCTGAACTCGTGCAGATGGTTCACACAAGCCTGCAGCTCGTCCAATTTGTTGCGGAGAGACCGCACGTTGGATAGGATAATGAACGGGAGCGCTCTTTGTTTGTGCGTTTCCCGTTTAAGTCTCGCTCTCACTCCACCCTTCTTTAAACCCCTCCTGTTTACCTTGGGTAAAGTTTTGCGGACAGAGATGTGCTGGTTATTGGGGTATCCACGGAGTATAATCCCAGGAAAGTAATCCGTCGGAGCGGGGCTGAAAGTCCGGAGTTCAGGCTGCGGTTGCAGCTGGATGAGAAAGTCTCTGCTGTAATTCAGCCGCGGCGCCATGTCGGGTGCGAAAAAAAAGAAACAAACACAGGTAGCGTCGCAGAGAAATAATCCCAAAAAAAGTGCCGGATGGTCGGCGAAAAGACAAACAAAAACAGACCAAAAAAAGAGCATAAAAAGAGCGTAAAAAAAGCATAAAGGAACGTAAATCTGCTCAGCTGACCGGCCGGTTGACCACATGAGCAGCGACCCGGAACCGGGTCAAATGACCTCATGACCACATGATCACATGACCTCATGATCACATGACCTCCTAATCACATGACCTCATGATCACATGACCACATGACCACATGACCTCATGATCACATGACCACATGACCTCATGATCACATGACCTCATGACCACATGATCACATGACCTCATGATCACATGACCTCATGATCACATGACCTCATGATCACATGACCACATGACCTTATGATCACATGACCACATGACCTCATGACCTCATGATCACATGACCTCATGATCACATGACCTCATGATCTCATGATCACATGACCTCATGATCACATGACCTCATGATCTCATGAGCTCATGATCACATGACCTCATGATCACATGACCTCATGAGCCCATGATCGCATGACCACATGACCTCATGACTTCATGACCTCATGATCTCATGAGCTCATGATCACATGACCTCATGAGCAGCATGATCACATGACCTCATGATCACATGACCTCATGATCACATGACCTCATTATCACATGATCACATGACCACATGACCTCATGATCACATGACCTCATGACCACATGATCACATGACCTCATGACCTCATGATCACATGACTCCATGATCACATGACCTCATGATCACATGACCTCATGATCACATGACTCCATGATCACATGACCTCATGATCACTTGACCACATGATCACATGACCTCATGATCACATGACCACATGACCTCATGATCACATGACCACATGACCTCATGATCTCATGAGCTCATGATCACATGACCTCATGATCACATGACCTCATGAGCCCATGATCGCATGACCTCATGACTTCATGATCACATGATCACATGACCAGCATGATCACATGACCTCATGATCACATGACCTCATAATCACATGAGCTCATGATCACATGAGCTCATGAGCTCATGATCACATGACTTCATGAGTCATGATCACATGACCTCATGATCACATGAGCTCATGATCACATGACCTCATTATCACATGACCTCATGATCACATGACCACATGACCTCATGATCTCATGAGCTCATGATCACATGACCTCATGAGTCATGATCACATGACTTCATGATCACATGACCTCATGAGCTCATGATCACATGACCTCATGACCTCATTATCACATGACCTCATGAGCTCATGACTGCCACGCCTGCTGTTGTTGTTTACCTTCTTGTTTTTGTTTACCTGTTTGTTTGTATAGAATAGAATAGAATATCCTTTATTTTCTCCCTCAGTGGGGAAACTTACCTGCTTGTTGTTGTTGTTTACCTTGTTGTTTACCTGCTTGTTGTTGTTGTTTACATGTTTGTTTACCTATTGTTGTTGTTTTTGTTTACCTGTTGTTGTTGTTGTGCGATGCATAAACTACACATATACAAAAACTCATTAATCATTAAACACAAACTTCAGATCATCTATATGTGGGTTTGTGTGTCAGTGCATATGTGTAAATTATTTTTCCTCAAACTGCACTAACCAAACTCAATTGGTGCATTTCAAATGACCTCCCAACCTAAATGGTAGCAGCACTGATCACAAATGTACACATTTTTTAGTGTGAATAGGCTAGTATGCACTCAGAGTTCCTTTTTTTTCTAAAAAGATTGCGCAACGGGTTTTTTCCTTCTCCATACAACCCTTTCTGTCTAAAATGTCACTGATATGCATAATGAACACGCCCTTCCACTGTATTTAAAAATACAGCGGTGCTCATTTTACGGGACGAAACCCATCCTCTGAAGCTGTCAATCATCAGTACGTGATTTTACAACAGACAAAATAAAGAAAAATGATTGACATGTTTCATGCTTGTGTAAATGTCAAATCCAATCATACACATCTCATACTCACAATGGCAAGAATCACATTTCCATACGATCCGGGTCAAATACAGTATTACAAAAGTAATCTGCAACCATTTGCATGGTGAATTAACCCAATTTGACAATTCTACATCACCACGCCTCCATTCAGGGCTTAGAATGATAGAAAAAGACTATTATTCCATTTCTATGTTTTTCAAGAGGGGAGCTTCTCACTTGCCTCTGACTCTTGTTTTTTCCAGCAAACAAAAAGTCTCCCTGAGACACAGACCCAAATACAGTTATTTGTATCATTTTAACAAAAACTTCAACAGAAAGAAATTCAACACTCAACTCACGGACATCTAGTCTCCAAAATGAGAAGATCACTCTCTCTCAGGATTCATCAAGTCTCATCTCAAGCAGCTCCTCGTAAACGCGCATCCAGACAGGAATGCTAGAGCGTGCTTTCACGCACACTGCTCAGCCTTACACACACACACACACACACACACACACACACACACACACACACACACACACACACACACACACACACACACAGCTGTTTCACACACCCCCCCTGCTGCAGCCGTTTACACACACAGACACACACACGCAGCTGCAGCTGTCACACACAGACCATGAACTTTACCCTGCTGCAGCCTGCAGCAGCCCCCACCTCTCTTACTCGTCATCTAAAACCCATCAAAACCCATATTTCTTACGCCATTATCCATCTGAGGGGACATTGTCCCATTTCTAACATGCGTTTAGCCTTAAATTAGATGTTTTCGAAGGTTTTAAGTTCCGTATATTATCTTGCACAAGATTTTGTCCCCATCTTTTTCTCACCTGGAGTTTAGGGAAGTCTCCCATCAACTAAGCAACTTTTAGAAATTATTTAGGCATAAGCTTCAAATTAAACACGCGTCTGCAATTGAAATTTTGCTTCACAATTGTGGAAACCTTCAACATTGAACATAGACAGTTTCCAGTGTTTCCAGACAAACAGTAGACAAAAACCATTAAAACCATTCCAACAGAAACCTCTTCTCGTTATTCTGTACTTCTAAAGTCCCCGACCTTAAAAGCCGGTCCCCGACCGAGTGGGTGTTGGCCTTATGCACCGCCCCAGGTTAGTATCTTATTAAAGTCCCTGACTTCAAAAAGTGGGTCCCCGACCCGCTGCCAACACTTTTTTCGCTAACCCCAGGTTAGTATACACAGAATTTCACTCGTATTTTACACAAAAATACCCCAGGCATTTAAGTAAGAAGAGGTCTCACCAGTCCCAAGTGCCTTCCCTGGCCCAGGGACCTCGTCACCGGACTCCCGGAACAGCGCAAGACCAATCCATTGGCCCCATCCCTAATATCGGAATGGCTGTCGACAGTTTTAGATGGCCTGTTTTGATCCTACGCCGCTCCAACGTCACAGATCTTGAGGTCCCGGGTTTCGGCACCAAAATGTTAGGTCCTCAAATCAACATTACATAAATTCATAACGAGGAAAACACCAGAGACTGTTGGAATGATTTTCAAGGCGCTTTCTGCAGAAGGGGAAACAAAGTCAGAGCTTTGCAGAGCAACGTGGCTCTCTTATGGATGCTCTCGACGAATGCTTTGCAGTTTCCTCCTCTGCATCAGCTTTTTATTGAGAATTTGACAGGAAAATGACCATATAAGGTAGACAATGGACGATTGGAAGAAAACAGGAAACATACGGAGGTAACAGACATCGAGGTTTAAAAAGTCACACATGTGACATGTGATATTTCAGTTTAAGAGGACCTAATCTTGGTATGCAGAAACTTAAGCTTTAAAAACCATGGGTCACTGGGGTCAAATGCCTTCCGGGACTAAAACAGGAACTCTGAACAGATGCGTCCAAAAGACACAATGGGTCAGCTGTTCCCAGGACAGTCGACCCCCCTGAGTATCCTCAGGAAGTGGCTGCCCTGTCATCTGTTCAGAGTTGATGATAGTTTTCATAAGGACAAAGGTCAATTAGGGCCCCCTCCAGAGAAAAGGGAAGTCTTTAACAGAGGCACCAAAAGACAATGGGCCATTGACAAACCGGTAAGTCACCAGGCCAACCTTCAGTTTAACCCCACAATTGTTGTTTACCTGTTGTTATTGTTTCCAGGGGGCCTTCAGCCGTCTGGACCCCACCGGGGCCTTTGAAAAGGCCACGATCCAGCGGATCCCGACGGGCCGGCTGGGGAAACCTGCAGAGCTAGCTAACCTAGCGGCCTACCTGAGCAGCGGCTACGCTAGCTGGATCTCCGGAGCCGTGAGTTACCCACCCAGAACCAGAACCAGAACCAGACCTGGACCAGGACCTGGACCAGACACAGACCTGGACCAGACCCAGAACCAGAACCAGAACTAGACCTGGACCAGGACCTGGACCTGGACCTGGACCTGGACCTGGACCTGGACCTGGACCTGGACCAGGACCTGGACCAGGACCTGGACCAGGACCTGGACCAGACCTGGACCAGGACCATACCCAGACCTGGACCCAGACCCAGACCCAGACCTGGACCAGGACCAGACCCAGACCCAGACCCAGACCCAGACCCAGACCCTGACCTGGACCAGGACCTGGACCAGACCTGGACCAGGACCAGACCTGGACCAGACCCAGACCTGGACCTGGACAAGACCCAGACCTGGACCAGGACCAGACCTGGACCAGGACCAGACCCAGACCCAGACCCAGGACCAGGACCCAGACGTCTTTCAGGCGGAAGTATTTGAAACTTGGTCTGTGATTGAAGCCCGTAACGGTTCTGGTGCTGTGTGCCCCCCCCCCCGTACCGGTACCGGTCCTCCATATGAGGAGTTATGAGACCAACAACACCTGTACCAGCAGAGTGTCCTGGTCCGGGTCCGGGTCCTGGTCCTTGTCCTGGGTCCTGGTCCGTGTCCTGGTCCGGGTCCGTGTCCTGGTCCTGGTCCTGGCTCTGACCTCTGACCTCGACCCGGCCTCAGGTAAGGTCCAGGTCCAGTGAGGTTCTGGTTCTGATCAGTTCTGTTTCCAGGTGATCCGGTTTGACGGAGGGGAGCTGGTGTCGATGGCAGGAGAGTTTAACGAGCTGCGGAAGGTGAGACTGCAGGTCCTGGTCCTGGTCCTGGTCCTGGTCCTGGTCCAGGTCCTGGTCCTGGTCCTGGTCCAGGTCCTGGTCTGGGTCCTGGACCGTCATGCACTAAGAGTGCGGCGCACAAAAATTGTGTGTTTGCCACTTTCAACGCTCACGGTCGGATGTACAAAGAATGACGTGAATCTAGAAAGTTGCGGTCCGTCACTCACACATTAAGGCTGGTTCACGCACTTTTCTGAGGTTTTGTCCGTTGGCGACACTCACTGGTGATGCAGTGAAGTGCAGAATATGAGGAAACGTGACGTCAACAATAAGTTCACGACCACATGAAGGACACGACAGTCCCCACATCACCAGATAAATTACACAAGAGTGGAGCTGCAACAATCTCACAATCAACCACATGATCTGAACAAACAACTAAAGGAGCTCAACGATGGAACCTGCAAATCCTGATGGAGCTTTGGCTCCGTTAGAGGAACCTGCTGATGATCAGATCACACCGACCTGCTGGTCCAGGACTAAGACTGGACCATCAGCTGGTTTAGTCTGGACCTGCTGCTCCAGGACTAAGACTGAACCATCAGCTGGTTTAGTCTGGACCTGCTGGTCCAGGACTAAGACTGGACCATCAGCTGGTTTAGTCTGGATCTGCTGGTCCAGGACTAAGACTGGACCATCAGCTGGTTTAGTCTGGACCTGCTGGTCCAGGACTAAGACTGGACCATCAGCTGGTTTAGTCTGGATCTGCTGGTCCAGGACTAAGACTGGACCATCAGCTGGTTTAGTCTGGACCTGCTGGTCCAGGACTAAGACTGGACCATCAGCTGGTTTAGTCTGGACCTGCTGGTCCAGGACTAAGACTGGACCATCAGCTGGTTCAGTCTGGATCTGCTGGTCCAGGACTAAGACTGGACCATCAGCTGGTTTAGTCTGGACCTGCTGGTCCAGGACTAAGACTGGACCATCAGCTGGTTCAGGTACCAAGAGGATCTTCTGGATCTCTGTCCTGAACTGGACCAGCTGCTCCAGTTCAGACCAACATGATCTTTCAGCTGGAGCTGCTACAGGTCGGACATCTCTGTCACCATGACGACCGTATGGGAAGACTACTCGAGATAAAAGCCAGATCCTAAAACATCCCATTACTGTTTCTGGACAGAAAAACATTAAAATACAATTTGCAGCGAAAAATCGATTCTGTAAAGTTGTCTTTTAAAATAAAACTAAGATGTCACTGAAAGGTTGGTATGAACTGATGTGATTCAGCAATGATGAATAAAGTTTTTATTGAATGTTTAGGCAACTTTCAGAGTCTGATATGGAGTCGGCTGCAGGTGCTGCAGGTCCGGAAAGTGTTTCTCCGGTGATGGTGTCGGTTCTTAAAATACAAACAAGAAAAGGAGAGTGTAATGATGCACTAACGCTGCCATAAACATTCACAAACCCGTACGATCATAATAAGACCACAACTCTTCACGGAACGCAACACAAAGCAAAGAACAGCATTACCCATAATGCATTGCAGCTTAAATCGGAAGAAATGCCCCCAAATAAATAATTTATTCCAGTTCACAGCCGATGTTTTTTTTAATTTGTTTTACCTTTTTTTGCACATTTCTTGTTAGGATGAGCGGTTTGTAATGGATAATTATCTTCATTATCATATTAAAACATACAGGTATGTATTTGAGACAGGGCGGAGTGTTGTGCTCCCGCATGTGCGCTCAAATCCACACTGATTGGTGTGTACAGAGCAACCTGCATGGATTTGGGCGTACGCAGGGTTTTGTACATCTGAATTGTTTGTTACGTGTAAATTCCACGCTCGGTTTCACGTTGATATTCACGCACTCTTCGTACATGAGGCCCCAGGTCTGGTTCCAGGTCTGGTTCCAGATCTGACACGGTTTGTGTCTGCAGGTGACTCCGGACCAGTGGGACCTGATGGAGGCCATGATCCGGGGGACCAAGGGGTCCTGATCTGGGTCCTGATCCTGATCCGGGGACCAGGGGTCCAGAACCAGCGATGCACCATGTGACCACTACCAAGACTGCTGTGCCTTATGACTAGAATATGAGTTAGATTTGAGATGTTGATGAATGTTGATGGGTCAGCTGACCTGGGGGGGGGGGGTCAGCTGACCCTCTGAACTACAGAGTATGTTGATTTTCAGATGCAAACTAATGTTTCCTCAAAGGGATTTTATACATTGAAATGTTAAGTAAAGTGTAAAAACAGAAAACGTATGGTCTTTTGTTGTCGCCGGTTGCCATGGTGAATCGTTGTATCAGGTCCATTGATGATGGCTTTTTATTTTCTTCATGCATGCGCTTAACTTAAGGTTAAGAAACTCAGAGTTGATTGAACTAACTCATATCCTGTTCTGGAACCGAAAACTCTGAGTTTCCTATCTCAGGGTAAGTCAACTCAGAGTTCAGGTTTAGACTCTGTCAAAGTTTAGACTTTGTTGAACCTGCTTCCTGGAATACCCCTCTGCAGCATCGTACTACAGATAAATAGATCTGGATCATAAAATATTTAACTGAAAACCATCATTTATCATTGTCCAGTGTAAGGGAGTATTAATAAATCGCTTACATTAATCTCATGTAGCTACACAAGAGATGCATTGCACCAGATTACAGTTCAGTTGCTAATGTATCTGCAATCCAAAAATAACACAGAAAAGCTTGTCAAATTACGCTTTTAGTTGTCATCCAGCCATTCAATACACGTAACTGACATTGATGTATTCACAGTGA